>NW_011494720.1:1602444-1647773 GCF_000754665.1 Bison bison bison
CCCCCCCAAATTTCATAGTCCTGATGTTAATTCTAGTCCTGCTTCATTTAGAATTGATGAATGTTTTGGCTCCATGTGGCAAAGGGAAAATGAACTGCTGTATTTTAAATCTGGGTCCTATTCTTTTAATTGCCTAACTTCTACATCTTTAAATCAACCTCCTTTGGGTTTCAAATATTTTCTCTCATTTAGTACATTTCTTTTTTACTTTGATGATGGTGTTCTTTGCTATGCAAAAGCTTTTTACTTTGATGTAAACCCTACTTTTTTTTCCTGCTTTTGTTTCCTTTGCATATGGAGCCAGATCCATGAAACATCACCAGGACTTATGCCAGTGAGGTTCTTTCCTGTATTATCATTGAGGAAGTTTATGGTTCAAAGTCATTAATTCATTTTGAGTTAATTTTGTGTATGGTGCAACATAGTGGTCTAGTTTGTTTGTGGCAGACTCTTTGCTTGTGGCAGTCCAATCTTCCTAACATCAGCAATTGAAGAGAGTATTCTTTCTCTATCGTACATTCTTTATTCATTTATTGTAAATTAATTGTCCATATTAAAAGATGCTTGCTCCTTGGAAGAAAATCTATGACCAACCTAGACAGCATATTAAAAAGCAGAGACATTACTTTGCTAACAGAGGTCTGTCTAGTCAAAGCTATGGTTTTTCCAATAGTCATGTATGGATGTGAGAGTTGGACCATGAAGAAGGCTGAGCACTGAAGGACTGATGCTTTTGAACTGTGATGTTGGAGAAGACTCTTGAGGGTCCCTTGGACAGCAAGGAGATGAAACCAGTCAATCCTGAAGGAAATCAGTCCTGAATATTCATTGGAAGGACTGATGCTGAAGTTGAAGCTCCAATACTTTGGCCAGCTGATGTGAAGAGCTGACCCATTGGTAAAGACCCTGATGCTGGGAAAGATTGAAGGCCAGGAGAAGGGGACAACAGAGGATGAGATGGTTGGCTGGCATCACTGACTCAATGGACAAGGGTTTGAGCAAGCTCTAGGAGATGGTGAAGGACAGGGAAGCCTAGCATTCTGCAGTCCATGGGACTGCAAAGAGTCGGACATGACTGAGCAACTTAACAACAACAACTGCCCACATACGTGTGGGTTTATTTCTGGGCTCTCTATTCTGTTCCATTAGTCTATGAGTCTGTTTTGTGCTAACATTATACTGTTTTGATTACTATGTCACCAGGGAAGCCCAACTATAACTGTATAGTATAGTTAAAAATCAGGATATATGATACCTTCACCTCTGTTCTTTCTAGATATTATTTTGTCTATTCAAAATCATTTGAGGTGCCACATAAATTTTAGTTTTAGTTCTGTGAAACATACCTTCGAAATTTTGATAGGAATTGCATTGAATTTCTAGATTTCTTTGTGTAGCATAGACATTTTAACAATATAAATTCTTCTAATCCATGAAAATGAAATTTCTTTCCATTTATTTATATCTTCTTTAATTTCTTTCATCAGAGTCTTCTTATTTTTAGTATACAAATCTTTTCCCTCCTTGATTAGATTTATTTCCAGGTACTTTATTCTTTCTGATGCAATTGTAAATGAGATTTTAAAATTTTTTCTCTTTTTATTATTTCATTATTAGTGTACAGGAACACCACAAGTTTCTTTATATTGATTTTGTATCCCATGACATTACTGAATTCATTTATTAGTTTTAACAGTTTTTTTTTGGTTTTTTTTGGGGGGTGGTGTCTTTATGGTGTTCTGTGGATAGCATAATGTCATTTTCAAATAGTGGACCCCAGACCAATTAAATTACAATCTCTGCAGGTGATAATCAAATCTTATTAGTTTTTAAAGTTCCCAAGTTTCTTATAATGAGCAGTCAAGGCTGAAAACCACTTCTAAGGTGACTTCCAAGTCAAAAATGATTATAATTCTAACTTAAAGGAATAAGAAATAAATCTGTCATAAAGACTCTATTCTTTACTCTTCCATGGATGAGTTTATTCCTCCAGAAATAACCATTTTTTAATTTATCTTTGGAGAATCCATTGGGACATATGTTGTGCATCTTGTGCCAAAACAGCATGGTGTTTGCTGAAATATTGCTTTGGACTGCATGCTGCTGCTGCTGCTAAGTCACTTCAGCCGTGTCTGACTCTGTGTGACCCCATAGATGGCAGCCCACCAGGCTCCCCGTCCCTGGAATTCTCCAGGCAAGAACACTGGAGTGGGTTGCCATTTCCTTCTCCAATGCATGAAAGTGAAAAGTGAAAGTGAAGTCGCTCAGTCGTGTCCGACTCTTAGAGACCCCATTGACTGCAGCCTACCAGGCTCCTCTGTCCCTGGGATTTTCCAGGCAAGAGTACTGGACTGCATAGATTTTCATACATTATTTTATAAGTTAGTTTTGCTGATATGTTACTTGATTTTTGGGGAGTAATGTGGACATCTTTCTTTGCAATCCAGGGGGTTGCTATCACATTTTTTAAAAAAATGGTGAATTCTACCAATTTATTAAAAATAATTTTTATAAACATTTTTAAATTGAAGTATAATTGATTAACAATGTTGTATTAGTTTCAGGTATACAGCAAAGTGATTCAGTTATACATATACATGTATATATTTTATATGTTTGTATTCTTTTTCTGGATTTTTTCCATTGTAGGTTATTACAAGATATTTAATATAGTTCCCTGTACTATATAGTAAGTCCTTGTTGTTTATCTGTTTTACATATAGTAGTGTGTACATGTTAACCCCAAACTCCTAATTTATCTCCCCCACCTCTTTCTCCCTTTGGTAAATTTGTTTTCTATGTCTGTGAGTCTATATCGGTTTTATAAATAAATTTATTTATACCACTTCATTTAATATGATCATCTCTAGGTCCATCCATGTGGTTGCAAATGGGCTATAGCTTTTAAAGTGTGATAAATCTCAAGTCCCAGCTCTTCCATTTACAAATTCTATGACCTTGGACTAATGTCCGTACTTTGCGCCAGTTTTCTCTGTAATTGGGATAATTATAAAACTAACTTCACAGGGTTTTGAGATTTATACAGCTAAAGTTATTTACGTAATTAGCACTCAACAACATTTACTTTCCAAATAACATGGAGTTTTAAAAATATGTTTGATATTGGTTTCTCATTTTGGTATTAATTTCTCATTTAAATGCTTTCTTCTCTGTGCAATCACTCTCTGTGTTTTTCAGTCTTTTAACTCTGTTGAAGCTTACAATGACTAAGTCAAAGATCTCTCTTGGTAAATGTTATATTTGCACTTGAAAATATGTGGGTTATTTTCAAATACTTTTGATATTGATTTCTAACATAATTCCAGTGATAGAACAGATGCTTTATGATTTCAATACCTTTAGACCATGAAATTTTTGCATCATGTTATATGTCCCTGGATATGTTCCAGTGTCTCCTGGTTTATAGAGTATTGGAACTTGAATAGAATTTGTATCCTGCTGTTGTGTGAAAATTGTAAAAATATTATTATGTTGAATTGGTTCATAGTGCTTTTCAGGTCTAGTATCCCTCTACTTTTCTGTCTATTCATTCTACTAATTTTTGAGGGTTTAATATTAAAGCTCCAATTAAAAATCTTAATTTATCCACTTAAAAAGTATTGCAATATATTGTGGAACTATATGTAACTTAGTTCTGTATTTTTGAAGTCTCCTGTAAATGTGTTATCATACTTTCAAAATTTAAAAAATAAAAAAGAGAATAGAAAAGATTAGCACTCAAAAATGAGCACTGATAATCTAGTGTTTTAAAACCTGTTTAAAATGTATTTAAATACATTTTGAAATGTTGCTATATATAAAGGTATGCAAATTTGATTTTACTATATTAAAATGGATATGTTAAAGTACATCACAAAATAATACATTAACATATATTTAGCATATAAGTTATTTATGTATTTAATTTTTTTGTGTATTTCTAAAAGCAATTTATTTCCTTAAGTATTATATATAGTACTCTGGTTCAGTTCAGTTCAGTTCAGTTCAGTTGCTCGGTCATATCTGACTCTTTGCGACCCCATGGACTGCAGTACGCCAGGCCTCCCTGTCCATCACCAACTCCCGGAGCTTATTCAAACTCATGTCCATTGAGTTGGTGATGCCATCCAACCATCTCATCCTCTGTCATCCCCTTCTCCTCCCACCTTCAATTTTTCTCAGCATCAGTGTCTTTTCAAATGAGTCAGCTCTTCACATCAGCTGGCCAAAGTATTGGAGTTTCATCTTCAACATCAGTCCTTCCAATGACTATTCAGGACTGATTTCCTTTAGGATTGACTGGTTTGATCTCCTTGCTGTCCAAGGGACTCTCAAGAGTCTTCTCCATCACCACAGTTCAAAAGCATCAATTCTTTGGTGCTCAGCTTCCTCTATAGTCCAACTCTCACATCCATGCATGACTACTGGAAAAACCATAGCTTTGACTAGACGGACCTTTGTTGGCAAAGTAATGTCTCTGCTTTCTAATATGCTGTCTAGGTTGGTCATATCTTTTCTTCCAAGGAGCAAGCGTCTTTTAATTTCATGGCTGCAGTCAGCATCTGCAGTGATTTTGGAGCCCAAGAAAATAAAGTCTGTCAGTGTTTCCATATCTATTTGCCATGAAGTGACAAGACTGGATGCTATGATCTTTGTTTTTTGAATGTTGAGTTTTCAGCCACCTTTTTCACTCTCCTCTTTCACTTTCATCAAGAGGCTCTTCAGTTCTTCTTCTTTTTCTGCTATAAGGGTGGTGTCATCTGTGTATGTGAGGTTATTGATATTTCTTGCAGCAATCTTGATTCCAGCTTGTGCTTCAACCAGCCCAGAATTTTGCATGATGCACTCTGCAGAGAAATTAAATAAGCAGGGTGACAGTATACACCCTTGACGTACTCCTTTCCCAATTTGGAACCAGTCTGTTGTTCCATGTCTGGAAATAAAGTTACAGATCTAGAAAACAAATGTATGGTTACCAAGGGGTAGGGGAGGTGAAGGGATAGATGGGATGATTGAGACTGACATATACACAGTATATAAAATAGATAACTATTAAAGACATACTGTAGAGCACAGGGAACTCTCCTTAATACTCTGTAATGGTCTATATGGGAAAAGAATCTAAAAAAAGAGTGGATATATGTTTATGTATAACGGATTCACTTTGATGTATACCTGAAACTAATAAAACATTGTAAATCAACTATACTCCAATAAACATTCAAGAAAAATAAATTACCCAAAGCTCAGGTCCCTTTCTAAAACACACCAACCTTCATCCACTCACAAATTCGGCTACAGGGTGAAGAGAAGACACAAATGGATGTCATATCTTGGTTCTGACTTCAAGCAGCTCACAGCTTATGAGGGCCCCAGGGGATGAGACAGAGGATTAAAATATAATGTTAACAATTTGCCTCAGCCTGGAGGAATAGGTAAAGAATTTGGAAGAGAAGTGATTGCCTGGAAGATTAACAGAAATCAGGCCAGTTAAGAGACTGGTAAGGAGAAAGGTGACTGTATGGTTAAGGAGAGGCGAGAAACTGCAGGAAACACAGGCAGTGGCGTATTCCTGGTGCACAAAGCTGAAGCTTCCCTCTTTCTTGCTTTGCTGTCAACAGGTCAGATTGGCAAGTAGGGTGACCAACCGACCTGGTTTCCAGCAAGGTGAGACTTTCAATACTAAAATGGGACAGGCTTTGCATATCAGGAAGATTGAGCTCCGTATCTCTGTGTGGGTATCTGCCAGCTGAATCATGTACCTGTTGTTTTGTTTTTGTCTTCCGAGTAACAGAAGAACATGTTAAAGATAGGGCATGGAAAAGAAAGAGAGGGCAGGTATGACTTTTGTGGCTGGGAAGAAGATATCCTCCATGAAGGATAGGGTTAGGCTACGGGGGACTACTTCCCAGCTAAGGACAAAGAGAGGGACCATGGAGAAGAGTCTGTGCCCTACACGTGTGAGAAGGAGGAACAGTAGAAGGTTGCTGTGGACCAGTGCTTGGAATGTATACACAGGAGACAGTTAATGGAAGAAATGGAACAGAGGACAAACTTCACTGAAATTTCTTTAAAAATGTGTGGTTTCGGTCATCAGTTCTTTCACCATGGTAGAGACAGTTCTGTAATTATACTCATCAAAGTCTACAGTGTCTGCCATGTTAAGATATTTATCACTCACAGTGAGGGTCATTGAAAGTGATGTTAGGTAAATTCCCCCAAAGTTGTGTTCTATTCATACATACAAGTATCAGTGTCTACTGCATGCTTTTTATTAATCTCAGGGCCAGACAAGAATTAAACACTTAGGACCTAAAAATACTTTAAAATACAGCATTTCATGTAATTCTGAACACATTTACTTTTTTAAAAATTTCCATCTGTAAATCAGAACAATGCTGTGCAGTAGCAGTATAATATGAGTCATATGTGTCACTTAAAATTTTCTAGTTATCAAACTAAAAAGTAAAAAGAAACCAATGAAATTAACTTTGACACTTTTAATCTAACATTTCTAAAATGTCATAATTTCAAACTGTTATCGATCTAAAAATTATTAATGAGATAGATTACATTCTTTTACTTTGTACCAAGTCTTCAAAATTTGGTGTGCGTTTTTCACTTACAGCACATCTCAATTCAAATGCTAAATTTTTATCAGAAATATTTTACCTGTATATAAATATCTTAAAATTTACACAGTTGAAAAGGTAGATTAATATACCTAAGTAGTCACAAGCATACTTAAAAGTTTTCCAATGATTGACTTGAATGTCAGTTTTAGAACTAAGGTCACTTGAGTTAATTAAAATGAAAAACAAAACAAAAACAAAAACACCCTTTGTTCCTCAAGTCACAGCAGCTACATTTCAAGTGCTTCCTAGCCCCAAATGGCTAGAAGCTGCTCTACTGGACAGCAAAGGAGGAGAATATATTTAGTAAAAGAATTGGAAAGTGGGGACGTTTTATTACTCTCCATTGTTATGCTTTCGCCCCCCTCCCCGCCCCGCCCGTTTTAGCTGTTTACAGCTATAAAAGCCAAAAGACTTTCTCCATCTTTTTTGTAAGGTTTAATTCCACGTACTTCCTGTAGATGGCAGCACTTTCTTCCCAAAACTCTAAGGGGGAGGAGTTGCTAGGACCTATCACTCAGATTCTGGCATTTTTCATAGAAAGAGTAAGTTCTTTGGAAAATTCCTTGGTGGCATAGGTTAGACTCTTTTCAGCTCTATTGTCATTCTGCATAGATGGCTGCTGATTATGAAAACAGTCTCTTAGCCTCTAATCTAGAAAATTGCACATTCCTCAAGCTGAGGAAAGAGAAAAGCAGCTTGAAGGTGAAAGGAGAAAGAGATGCAATTACGGGACTTTTATCAAAATACTTTCATTTGCTCAAATCCATTCTGAAATCAAATTTCAGAAATGGTGGTTCCAAGTGCCGCTTAATAAGACTTTTCTAAGCAGACGAGAGGTAGATTTTGTTTTACAGACTGTTGGTAATGTTAATCTATTTTTTTTTTTTTTGGAATGCATACGTTTCATATTTCTTTTCTATGGAAGACATTCACATCTACTATTAAAAGAACTTAACAAATACCATTTAGATAGAGTTATATATATATCTGTTTAAAGTTCATGGTTTAACATTTTAGCCTCCCTCTCCTCCTTTTCACAATGTGTTCGTGATAATGGACCACGAGATAAGAGGGGTTGGAGACATTCAACTTGAGTTTCTAAGGACTGGTGTGCATTTTTGTATAGCTCATGAGAATCTCCTGGTACAAAAGCCCAGCAAGTTGTGGTATGTTTTTTGATTCTCTTTGAGTGGCATTTAAAAATCATAGCCTCTATTTTCTGTAATTATTACTCGGTCTATTTCTCAAAGAGAATATCAAAGTATGGTTTGAATTAGCTTTATAGGTAGAATATCTGTAGTGTAACTAATATAATGCATGTAATATCTATACTTTTGATTAAAATTTTTATCATTTTTTAAATATGCTCTTTAATTCTCAAATTCTAACATAGCCTGTGAAATGGTAGAATAGAGAAGAAAGCAAGAGGACAGGAAAAGGCAACTTTACTTAGTGATAGGTGCATGTCGGAAGATGTGAAAGATTCGTTTGCATGTGTTTGCTTATATTACCTTCTTTAATCTGAATAGCAGTTTTTTATGGGTAAAGAAACTAGACTTGGAGAAGTACCACACCTGTCATTTAGCAAATCTCTAGGTATAGTTCAGAAAACCTGCTGAAATAGTTACCTTTCTTATCTTTTTAGCTGAGACCACATATACAGACTTATTCCCTATGAAGACATCTGAGGAATTAAAACATGGTATCATTTACATAATTTATGTCATCATATATTTCTGATTATCGTTCTACTATTCCATTTCTCCTATTCCGTCTGCTTCCTTAACAGTTTTTCATCTTTTTCAAAATGTAATAATTACCCAAGTTCAGCACTTAGTTTCTTCTTCGTTTTTCTTCTTCACTTACCATGTCCAGCCCCATGGCTTCAACTCTCTTTCTATGCATATTAATTTCCAAATTTGGGATTTCATTCTTTCTGTTAGTCAGAATAGGATAATTGCTGAACAAATAGCATCATAAATCTCGGTGGCTTGTTTCTCTCACACACAAGTTTTAATGCAAATATTCCCCACCTGCTGTCCTGTGGCTCCTCACCAAGTGGTGACTCAGACCTGTCCTGCCCATTTTAGGTCTTGAAGCCCTTTAACAGATTGGTGATGCCTATGGGCCTCCTCTTACTGATTTTGATCAGAGTACTGTGGTTAAGTAAAATAAAATAAACATTTTTGGGGGGATGTACATCCTGATGTTGACAACTTGCTCCCAAATGTCTCAGGAAAAAAGAATAAATAAGTAGATAGGTAGACAGATGACAGAATGATAGCAGATAGGTGATAGGATGAAAAAGTAAGTCTGATAAATTGTTAACATTTGAGGAATCTAGGTAAATCATACATGGGAATATTTTATATTTTTGCGAAATTTTACTTAAAATCTGAAATAATTTCAAAGTGAAAATATTGTTTAGACCTTATTCCTATAAAACCAAGAAGAAAGGTCCAAACTTTCGTTTGCCTTGTGCTTTTCTGTTTATTAAAGGACTTTATGTAGTGGCAAGCCAGGTTGGCCACTGGTATTTTAGTTAACATCAGAGTATAAGTCTAGGAGTTTCTGAGCCAAGTGGAAAGAATATAGTTCTGCATATTTTGATCCCTTTCTGCTAAGAAGAGAACACTGTTGTGCTTTAAAGTACGGATGTGTGTGCATGCATGCTATGTCGCTTCAGTCATGGCTGACTCTTTACGACCCTGTGAACCATATAACCTGTCAGGGTCTTCTGTCCATTGGGATTCTCCAGGCAAGAAAACTGCAGTGGGTTGTCATGCTCTCCTCCAGGGGATCTTTCTGACTCAGGGACTGAACCCATGTTGGCAGGCAGGTTCTTTACTGCTAGTGTCACCTGGATATCCCCTAATGCATGGATACTGTCTATTAATTTGCATCCCAATCCTGCAGATTCTGAAACATTTTATTATCTTGCTATCCTCTTACACGTTTGGGTAGATTTGAATGTCCAAATTGTCAATGGTTTTCCAAAACGTCATTGGAAAATCTGGTCTTGCAAGTTGACTTGCACGAGGCATCTCTCCAAGCATGTTTTCTTGAACCACAGAAGAAAAGATCTGATCAAATTAGTTTACTAACAAGAGCTTATAGTACTGAATGGAGCCTCTGGGAGGAAGTATCTACTTTCATTTCCTGAAAGTAAATGACTACCATTTTAATCGTTTAACATGTTCTGAAAGTGATGATTACTATTAAAGTAATTCTGATCCTTAGTATTACTGGTCTTGACTGACTGTGTGCATGTACCCACTGTGTTTACACACACACTCACACACATACACATACACATACAATGAGGTTACAGTAATGAAGAGATTAAAGTGGAGTAAAGATTCCTATAATTTTAAAAGATCATTTTGATGTCTCCAGGTGTTAGATTTGTTGGAACCAGTCTGACTGTCATTTGCCTTAGAAATCAGGTGCTGTGTCGTAGGAAAAGAGACATCCCTAACTAAAAAACCCTCATATATTTGTCAAGGCTCCAAAGCAAAATAAAATCAAGTTGAAGCTATGTGAACCTTATTAAGGTTAGATCCTCATATAAATCATTTGTCTGTTCAAAACATGTATTAAAATAAATGCCCTTGAAAAGTTTCAGGTTTATTTCTTCAATGCAGTGCTCAAGACTGTTTTAATATATTTGTTCTCAGGTGTTATTTCAAAAGGAATTATAAAGATATAAATTTCTATTGATGAATATTGATTGAACTCAGTAGCCTACTGGGGGTTCCTTTGATGAAAGCCAATTATATTTCGAAGCTAAGATGTGATCAGCTAGTTACTAGCAACTTAAAAATGTTTCAAGGAAATGGTTTGACCTTCAAATTGTTTTTAAAATCTGTTTGCAAAAAAATACAATATATTTGCAATAGTAGATCTCATATAAACGAAATAAGTTTAACTATAAACAACACTAAAGGAAAAAGAATTTAAACCGATGCAAAATCACACCATCTTTATTTTCTTTTGAACTTTTTATTTTGTACTGGAGTGTAGCCAAATAAGAAAGTGATAGCTTCAGGTGGACCGCGAAGGGACTTAGCCATACATATGTATGTATCCATTCTCCTCCAAATCCCTCTACCATCCAGGCTACCACAAAACATTGAGCAGAGTACCTTGTGCTGTACAATAGGTCCTTGTTGGTTATCCATTTAAAATATAGCAGCATGTACAATATGTACATTCCCAAACTCCCTAAAACTATCCGTTTCCCCTGGCAATCATAAGTTCATTTTAAAAGTCTGTGAGTCTCTTTCTGTTTTGTAAAATAAGTTCATTTCCATCATTTCTTTTTAGATTCTACATATAAGGGATGTCATACAATATTTCTCCTTCTCTGTCTGACTTACTTCACTCAGAATAACACTGTCTAGGTCCATCCATGTTGCTTCAAATAGCATTATTTCATTCTTTTTAATGGCTGAGCAATATTCCACTGTATCTGTTACCACATCTTCTTTATCCATTCCTTTGTCAATGGATGTTTAGGTTGCTTCTATGTCTTGGCTGTTGTAAACTGTACTGCAATGAACACTGGGGTACATGTATCCTTTCGGATCATGTTTTTCTCCAGTTATATTCCCAGGAGTGGAATTGCAGGGTCATATGGTAACTCTATATTTAGTTTTTAAAGGAAACTCCATACTGTTCTCCATAGTGGCCAAAAAATTGAGGTCACAAGCCTATGGAATAATGTTTTCAAATTCACTTCAATAAGGGGACAGAGAAAAACTCTTTATAAAAGCATGGAATGTTAGTTGTTCCCTTCAATTTAAGCAACTCACCCCTGAACCAATGGATTGGCTTGGATTAATTGGAATCTACCTCTGAAGCTGGGATTGTTGGTGCTAAGGGTGGGGGAATACATAATTTAAATTGTGACTCCTTTAAACTGAAGGAAAAGGATTTTGACTTGGCATCAGCAGTTTTCACTGCAAAGAAAACATACATTTTGGACACATTAATCACTATTTGCCATGTTATGTGGAATTTATTGACTTGAAAATTTTGTCCAGAAAACGTAAAGCTATTCTCAATGCCCATTGATTTTTTTCCAATGACTTTTGATTTCATTGCTAGAAATAATTATGATTCAAACTATTACCTTGATTTAGAATCATTAATGATCCTTTGGAGTTTGCATCACAATATAACCATGAAATGAAGAGACAATGGAGCTGTGCTTGCATGCATTCAAAAAATATTTACTAAACTGTAATTACATGCTATGCTTGGTGTTAACTGCTAATGATGCAATGGGCAACAAGTCAGGGTCTTTGGTATTTCAAAATTTATAGTCTAGTGGACCAATAAGTTCCTATTTTCAGTGGTATCAGACAGCATTCTACTGACTTCTTCTTAAGCTTATGCTTGAACACTCTAGTTATAGTAATAAAAAAGTTTAAGTGTTGTGTCTAACTCTTTGTGACCCCATGGACTGTAGCCTACCAGGTTCCTCTGTCCATGGGATTCTCCAGGCAAGAATACTGGAGTGGGGTGCCATTTCCCCTTACTGCCATGCAGATGGCACATTCCATCTTGTTACAGGAAGTAGAGACAAGCCTGTGTTTTGGGCACTAGTGGTATACATTTGTTTGTCTTGGCTAGGTATTTTGCCAAGAGGTGGTTGAACTCTAGCTAATTGTTATCAGAAGGAACAGTTCAGCACAAATTACCCAGACTTAAACTCTTAGTTTGGGGTAGACGTTCCCCAACATTTAAATGAACAATGCCCAACAGTCTAAGCCTACAAGTTAATTCATTTAGCTGCACTTATGGGTATTTCAGCAGGTAAAGAATCCACCTGCAATGCAGGAGACCCTGGTTCAATTCCTGGGTTGTAAAGATCCACTGGAGAAGGGCTAGGCTACCTGCTCCAGTATTCTTGGTCTTTCCTGGTGGCTCAGCTGGTAAAGAATCCTCCTGCAATGCAGGAGACCTGGGTTTGAACCCTTGGTTGGGAAGATCCCCTAGGGAAGGGAAAAGCTACCCACTCCAGTATTCTGGCCTGGAGAATTCCATGGACTGTATAGCCCATGGGGTGGCAAAGAGCCAGACACTACTGAGTGACTTTCACTTGGTAAACCTGATACTAATAATAGCCTCATCAATGGATAGTTTGTAACATAGACTGTTGCACAGAACTGTCTTTATTTCTCCATGGGTTGTCATAATGGCAGTTGAAATTGTGAGTAATGGAATAGTGGGGAGCATGTAGATTAGATCTATAATTGACAGGCGTGGTGACTGATTGAATGGACTGTGAGTTTCTACTTTGAAAACAATTGAAAGTGGGGGAGGGCATGTGAAAACACAGAGAATCCTGAAGGGAAAACAGACTGAGATAGGCCGAAGGTAGATTATGAATTCAGTCCGGGATGTGCCAAGTTCGAGGTTTGTCTTTGTCACCTCAGGAGTGCCTATAGCAAAATCCCACAGACTGGGTGGCTTAAACACAGACATTTGTTGGATGGTTCTGGAGACCAGGAAGTCCAAGGTCAAGGTTCTGGCAGATTTGGTTCTTGGTGAAGCCCTCTTCCTGGATTGCTGATGGCGACCAACTTTCTCTGTCTTCACATGACCTCTCTGTGTTCTTCCTCTTCTTATAAGGGCACTGATCCCTTCATGAGGACACCACACTTATGACCTTAACTTCCCAAAGGCCCCACTTCCAAATGTCATCACATTGCCAGGTAAGACTTCAAAAGATGAACTTTCAGGAACATTCAGTCTGTAACAAGGTTTCTTTTCTTTTTTTTTTGTAACAAGGTTTCTATAAAATGTACATGTGAAGATGTCAAATGAGGAGTTGGCTATTTTTGTCTACATTCCCATTAATCAATAGGCTTCAGAGAAAATGAGCTTTTAAGACTCCTTCAAACAACAGAAAAATAAGATCTTAATAAGATATGGTGGCATAATTGGCTATGAAAAGTTTTAAAGAAAAACACTGAAGATAGGTGCCTGGATAAAATAGAAGGGTATAAGGACAGGGGAATGATAGCTGAGTTAAGATGGAAATTCTTTACCTCAACAACAAACTCTGATGGTTTGTGAACCTAAATTGTGTGGTGACATTCTAGTAGATCTAGGAAAAGTGACTTCAACATGCTATGGTCTTAATTTTTCCTTTATAAGTAATAAAAATGAAATAGCATCATGGACTTAATGGACATGAGTCTGAACAAGCTCTGGGAGATGGTTAAGTACAGGGAAACCTGGTGTGCTTACAGTCCATGGGGTTACAAAGAATAAGACACGACTGAGCAACTAAATGACAAAGTAATAAAATATTACACATTTGCTATCCTTTTCTAAGAGCTGAAATGAGAGTGTTAATGCAATTAAAATGGAAAAAAAATCTGTTTTGCTTGGAAGAAATTTCATTATAATTATTTATTAAATTAGAGTATAATGCTCTGGAAATATTTATTATGCAGCATTAAAAATTTAATTATCACTAACAAAGGCAGAATTTTGACTGTATTATAACAGTCCAGTTGTTAAATATAATTGATAACTGTAACTAATATTTCATTTAACTATAACATTTAATTTAATATAAATGTGATGAAATATAATTGATAAGTAAAAAATGTTAAAAGTAAACTATCTGAAGAGTTTTAAAACTGACCAGTTCTTTCTAAGAAGTGATGATGATATGAGATTAATATGTACAAAACAAAGAAGAATTAAACCAATATAGATCATCTCAGGCAGTGTTTTTTATATTATTGATTAGTTAGTATATAATTTTGCTATTATAAATTAGATCAAATCTATTTTTTTCACAAAGATTCTGCCATGAAAAGTGGAAGTGTTAGTTGCTCAGTCATGTCTGACTCTGAGTCACCCCATGGGTTGTGGCCCACCAGGTTTCTCTCTCCATGGATTTCTCCAGACAAGAATGCTGGAGTGGGTAGCCATGCCCTTCTCCAAGGGATCTTCCTGACCTGGGGATCAAACCCAGGTCTCCTGCATTGCAGATGGACTCTTTACCATCTGAGCCACTGGGGAAATCCAAGATTTCGCCGTAGTGGGAGGCAAAAAAAGGTTAGAGAGATAAAGCTCTAAAAGTCTCTTTGCACCTCAAATTAGATCTGAAGATGATTAACTTGCCTATTTTAGTTGTTTCTCTGAGCTTAAAGAAAGAAAAAAGGAACAGTGTTCAGATCAAAGGGGGAAAAGTTTGAAGGGGAAAATAAAAGAAGAAATACAAAGGAAGCATCTGGATCAGTTAAAGATGCCAGATATGCACAAGCAGCATGGATTATACTAGAATTTTCTACGAAAGTCTTGTAAATCACTGAGAAATAGTGTACAACTTATTTGCTTAAAATTTTCAGTTAATGTACCTTTGGAGTATTTTGCAGGTAATGATCCTCACTCTCTACCTTATTACAGAGGCAGAGCTGTTTCTCTTTGTCCCATTCTCCATCTGTGATATACTTTTTATTGCTCAAGAGCTATAGAATCATGTCCATGCTATTGTTGTCTGCCTGATGGGAATTCATGTAATTGAAAGCATTTATCCTCTCTTAGTAGAAAAATTGGGCATTTGGAAGTAATGAAATCCCCCACCTTTGACAACAGCCCAGGAAATACTATTCACTCAGCTTTGTTCTAAAGTTTCCACTTTTTCCCAGTATAACCTGTTGAAAATTTAGTCCTGTAAAGAAATAAAGCTGGAATTTCTTGTGGCAGGCTAGCTGTCCATGTTCACGTAGTTACACCTTTGGTTGCTATTTCACCACTGATCAAAAAATAAAATGACATTCTTTGAAAAGAAACATGGAATGACATGAAGAAAATCCAGACTATATTGTAAAGTGAGAAAAAGCAACTCATAGTGCAAAAGTTGAATAAACTCTATTTTTTTGAGCAAGCAACTCTATACAAAACATTTAAGTATATATGTTCAGAGGTTTGCTTAATTAGAGAGTGATTACCTCTGGGGAGTGAGATGAGGAAACATAAGGAAAGATTTTCACTTTTTACATTATACTTTTTACTTTATTTGCTTTTGTATTTTTTGAATTTTTTAAAATGAGCAAGTGTTATGTTGTCATTAAAACCAAAACAACTGACAAAGAAACTCCAGGGAGTAAGAAATTACTTGGAATGGAATTTGTTTAAATAATTAATTTGTCAATACCGCTTGACTATTATTTTCTCTTACTAAATCAAAACTCCCCTGCTTTTCTCAGGAGGTTGCTTTTAAAAGGAAGGTAAATCTTTCTAATTAAATGAACAGCTCAACCTTCCCACCTCCAGCCTAAATTCCTCATTTTGGTTTTGTTAGTGACAAATCCTCCATGCAGATTTTTTTTGAAGGTAAATCAAGGAACGTGGGTGTTCAACAGGGCAGTGCACACCACCAGAGTCAATGGGAAACCATTTTGTAACTGCTGCTTTATCAGACTGGAGCAAGAAGGGAGATGTGGGGCAACAGGAAGCAAAGTCTCAGTAGGAGTCCCAACTGCTTAGCTGTACCGGGCACTGTGACATGCACCCACAAATCACGGAAGAGTGGCTCTTTGAGCTTATGTACCAGTCTAATCTTAACTGTACCCCAAATTAATAAGGACAAATTAGTTGTTATTAACTTTTGTAGTAACTTTTACATGATATAGAAAGGATGGGTTGTATCTTGTGTGGCCATGTGCAAAACAAACAACCAAACAGAAAGCTAGAGGCTGATCTCTTTTTGGTTTTAACTTTTAAAGACCAAGTTTAGCAAAATACAGGCTTTCCTGGTGGCTCAGATGGTTAAGAATCTGCCTGCAATGGAGGAGACCTGGGTTGGGAAGATCCCTTGGAGAAGAGAATGGCTACCCACTCCAGTATTCTTGACTACAGAATTCCATGGACAGAAGAGCCTAGAGGGCTACAGTTCATGGAGATGACTGAGTGACTAACACTTTCACTTCACTTAGCAAAATATGTGGCCGATTCTCCGACTATTTGCCTAACAGACAGTATCTGCTTTTCAGGGGATTTACAGTAGAGGCCCCCTTTGAGGGAGTTGGGAGAGCAATGAAGCCAGAGAGACAAAAGGGTGAAAAGTGATGATTGCCCCATGATAATCTTCATACAGGCAAGATTCAAAACAGTTCTGCCAACTTGAAAATTCAGATTTGTAAATCAATGACTGCCAACTTTGTATTCTCATCAGATGGACAGTCTTAATGCCCAGTGATTGTAAAGTCACTCAGTTTGTGGTGCTTCATTATGATGGGCCTGGAAAACGAATATACTTTCTCCCCTGTGATGACACTCATTCTCTGGAACAATCCTTTCTCATTCTTCTATAGTAGCAGAAAGTCTTTTGATGAAGATGAATTACCTTTGCTCAAGAGTATGTTTGAAGGCTGCTACTGGGCAGCAACCAGGTGACTCTGGAAAGCTAGGGTTGTTTCCTTGCTTCATGGATCTTGCACAAACAGAAAGTGAGGCATTTTCTCCTTTTCACTGGTTTAGGGGGAGATCTTGCTTGTAAAGCCAAGAACAGAGTTTTCAGATAGAGTCCAATTGTCTTTTAAAAAAAGCTACAGGGATGCCTGGTGTGCTGCAGTCCATGGTGTTGCAAAGAGTTGGACACAACTGGGCAACTGA
The DNA here is from genome assembly GCF_000754665.1 of Bison bison bison. Classification (NCBI taxonomy): domain Eukaryota; kingdom Metazoa; phylum Chordata; class Mammalia; order Artiodactyla; family Bovidae; genus Bison; species Bison bison. The sequence continues at coordinate 1,619,724 of NW_011494720.1, forward strand.
ACAACAGCCACCTCTTATTTTCTCTGTTGGCAAATTATTGGGCTGTGGAGGTTCTAGTTGGAAAACTGATCCCTGGGTCAAGTCCAAAGGGTGAGCTGATTTTGGGGTTGTTATCAGTAGTGTTATGGTGTCGTGTGTGCATGTGTGCTAAGTTGCTTCAGTTGTGTCTGAGTCTTTGCGACGCTATGGACTGTAGCCTGCCAGTCTCCTCTGTCTATGGGATTCTCCAGGCAAGAATATTGGAGTATGTTGCCACGCCATTCTCCATATGGTGTTATGGCTTTCAAATAAACATACATAACATCGCTGGTAAAGAGAAAGCTTTCCACAATAAGAACGAGGAACTGATTTAAACACAATGCTTTGCACAAAGTAGGTATCTTATTGGATGGCTCAGTGGGTAAAGAATCTGCCTTCAATGCAGGAAATACAGGAGACGGGTTCAATCCCTGGATTGGGAAGATCCCCTGGAGTGGAAATGGCAACTCCCTCCAATATTCTTGCCTGAAAAATTCCATGTATCTAATAGCTATTTGTGGAGTTGGAATAAGTGAATTAAGCAGGGCTATTATAAGGAACATTGTCATTAGGGAGTTAGAGTAAGTTTCTGGAAAGGTTTGGTCAGTTTTGCATGGTCATGTTGCAATGGCGTTGTGTTGAAACCATTTCACTAGCAGGTAAAATTTATTAGCATCAAGAGGTAGAGACTTCCACTCACTTGCTCTTGTTTTACTTCCGTGAGGTTGCTTTGGTCACTCCGAATGGTGCCATTTTCAGAAGCACAGCATCTCAGAGGAAACAATGAAGTCGGCGTTGGTGGGGATGGTGAGAACAAAGGGCTGTTCTGCAATAATGAATAACTGACATTTTGTTTGAAGTTAAGTTGTGCTGTTTGAGCTTCTCTGCCTCTGAATAAAGCATCATATGCCAAGAATTGGTAATAGTTTCTGGATCACTGGGGGTCATGGCTGCGGAGTGGCGGCACTGCATGGTGGTCTTCCTTCAGTTTCTAAAACCGTAGGCTGCTTGTGATGGACTCCCAGCTTAGTGTTTGCACAGTATTAGGAAGGCTGGATTGTCTTTGCTTTTTACCACTAAGGAACATCTTTGGAGTCTGTGATGATTATAGAGGTTAGAGATGATCAGTTGAGTCTGTCTGTATTTAGGAAAAATGTCTTCCTATCTACATATTTTCAGGTGTTTAATATTTTCAGGTGTAACCAAAAGAAACCAATGTCTCTTTAGACATTTACTGGTACATTAACATAGTTAGCTGATTAGATGGGTAGAAAAAAACCTGAGCCTCAGTGAAGTCACTGGTAACCATTAAATGACTATAGATTGACCCAAACTGCTTTTTTCTTGGTTTGTCACTGACTTCATTTTAATGTCATTTAAATTGACTTTTCCTTCATCTTAACACAGGGAAATAAGTGAAATAATTAGGGTGGATCTTGAGCCAACATCTAGTCCAATGTTATCCCACTGACTTCAGGGAACGTCAAACCTCAAAATGTTACCTGCATGACTACTCTCTAGGCATCCATTTCTGTCACTGGACAAGGCCTGAAGTGTCAGGAGAGGTAAAAGGAAAAGTCAATGTCTACAAAAAGTAGACATTAAAAAGAATGCAATCTCTCATACAGAGCAGACATACCCGAAAACAACAGAACTGCTTATTGGTGGAGAAAAGTGCTAGCAAGTTAAAATAGCCCTGGAGGTTACAACGTAGAGCACCTGGCAAGGGAGGAACAAAATCTCCTGCAAGAGATGGATGTTCAAAGCCTGTTGGCTTAAAGTCTCAAATGACACCAGCACTAGGCAGGCCAAGGGAAGTCAGTCCCAGGCATCTGGTCCACCCTGAAGATGTGCTAAGTTTTTATGATTTGGAGAGCAAGGGTGGGGGCAGGGAGTCAGTCACTTAAGAAAGGATATGTAAGGCCCTTAAATTCCAAAAAGGAGGCCAAATGAAGAGGATAAGGGATGGATGGGCATTTTTAGTTGTAAGTAGAGGGGCTCTGGCCTTCCCTTGTGGCTCAGCTGGTAAAGAATCCGCCTGCAGTTTGGGAGACCTGGATTCCATCCCTGGGTTGGGAAGATCCTCTGCAGAAGGGAAAGGCTACCCACTCCAGTATTCTGGCCTGGAGAATTAAATGGACTGTGTAGTCCCTGGGGTCGCAAAGAGTCAGACACAACAGAGCAACTTTCACAGAAGGGTTCTAGACTTTGGTGGCAGGGACGAACAGGTGATGCAAATTCAAGGAAGGAAGTTGGGTCAAAGTGGATTTGGCAGCAGGAATCAGATCCATTATTAGTAGGATGCCTGGAGAACATAGGGGAGGACTGGAGACTAGGTTGGGGAAATAGGCAGTGCCCTGGCTGACTGAAGCCAGCACAAGTAGTTGAAACCCCTACTGAAATATTAGGAAAAGGAGCCCTGGGAATTCAGTTCAGGGTGGAAAGGATTAGTAGGGGCAATACCAATGGTTACTGCAGCAATTTTACGATGAGAAATACCAAAACAGAGTCTTGTCTGTTCTTTGTCCTTCCTATGAACAGACTGGCAGGATTATTTGGCAGCTAAGGCAAACCATAGAGCTGTGGGTGCTGGTGGCTATTAACTGCAGGAGCAACAGCAATGAGTTCTCACTTACACAGATGGAGGGGAAAATGTGTTCTGACCACCGAGTGGGCTTGGCTGGAGAAGGAACTGTATACAGGGAGAAATAGGGAGTCGGGATGATGGATGGACTAGCAGGTAAGTATTTGGGTTTTATATGAGAGGCAAAACAGTTATAAATTTTTTTTTTTTTTTTTTTTGAGGATGAGAGTGGCATCTCAGAAAGGTTAATCTAGGCTTGTGGGGAAGCTAGTTTGGGGTATGAAAACCCAGAGAAAATCATGTGCAGCTCTGAGCTTTGTGTTTGTTTTTCCCTTTTATCTCAACTAACGGTGTTGGTGAGGATGAGAGGTGTGGAAACTGTGAAGAAGAGGTGAAACGAGCCCTGATGTGAAGAGCAAGAGGTTGTGGTCAGAATGGTGTTAATATGAGAGTGGGCATGTGAAGATCAGGAATCCCTCTGATAAACAGAGGCCAGAGTGATGGGCGACCGTGTCTGCTTAAAATGCATAGTAGCTTATGCAAAGGGCTTCCCTGGTGCCTCAGATGGTAAAGTCTGCCTGTAATGCAGGAGACCCATGTTTGATCCCTGGGTTGAGAAGATTCCCTGGAGGAGGGCATGGCAACCCACTCCAGTATTCTTGCCTGGAAAATCCCCATGGACAGAGGAGCCTGGTGGGCTACAGTCCACGGGGTCTCAAAGAGTCGGACACGACTGAGTGACTAAGCATAGATTATGTAAAATCAGGAAACCCACGTGTTGGCATTCAGCTCCCCAAGACAGGATTCATTCCTGGTCTAATTTTTAAAAATAGTTTCCACTTTCCTCTAAAATTCATGGACAACTGTCATTCTTGAATTCTACTTTTTTTGTCATGCAGGTTCCCATTTTTTTTTTTCCTTTCTTTGTGCACAGTTTATAAAAAAGCAAACACAACCAGTGCAACCCAGTACATTGCTGAGAAAAACCTATTCTTTTTCTTTTTTGAGTTTTGACAGTTCTCATTCCTTCCTTTTCCTCATACGATTCATTGTTTAACCCAGTGATTCTCAACTGGCAGTACATTGGAATCACTCTGATTCTAAAGACAATGCATACAGGCGACTCCCCAAGATTCTGACTTCATTCCTAAGAGGTGGGTTCTGGCCAGGAAAATGATTAAACATCTCCTGTCATGATTCTAAGGTGTAGCCAGGATTGAAAGCCACTGGACTTTCAAGTTTTCTGTTCTTCTGAAAAGGGGAAGCCCAGACTTGGGCAGAAGTCAGATGATTAGGCTGGCATTTGGTGCCATTTACTGTTCATGCTCAGTCCACCCAGTGCCTTCCAGGAGGGCATTTGCCATCAAAATCTTGAGACAAAACCACTGACCCCCCGGTCAGCATGTAACACTTAACAGTCCTAAAAGTGTTTTTGCTACTTTGTGTATATAATCATAGTGCAGTGGACATTTCCAACTGGATACTGTCTCACTTTTTAATGTGATTTTTAATCAAAATCTAATAAGAGAGTTCTTAAATATAAGTGGGTCATAAATATTCAGATTTTGCTTGTCATTGCTGTAGGAAGCAAATACTAGCAAAGCTAAGTCTTTGTATTCTTAAATTTATTTTTGCTTTTAAAGCTAGACATTTTCTTTCAAACTTCTTTTGAAGTAGAATTATATAGGTGAACAAATCCTTGAAGATTATTTTAATATAACCTCTTAAATTTGTAGAGGAAGAGACTGAGAGCCCAAGAGCCGAAATGATTTCTCTCGGGCACACAGTCACTACGCCAGAACCCCGACGTGCTGGTCCCCAGTCGAGGATGTTCTTCCTCCGATACCCTGTCTTTCCCTTGTTTGCAGTCCTTTGTTTTCATCTATTTCAACATATATTTACTAATTGATATCTGCACAAATTGTGTAGACAGGTCAGAACAACTTTAGAATTTTTTTATTTTAGTGGAGAAAATAAAATGTTTTTCTAATAAATGGTGGCAAATATTTGTTTAAAAAGTATTGTGCAAGAGATACATATTCAGGATAGAATTTAATTTTCCAAATAAAATTTTAGTGGAAACAGCAGAACTCTTAAGAGGAGGCTGATATAACTGATTTTATTGTTACTCTGCTTTTCTGTGAGAGTCTGAAGCAGAGGTGAGTAGTATTGAAGAAATAATAACAACTAAAATCCTAAAAGATTAGATACACATGGGCAGATTGTAATATGCTATATAAATGATATTATATGCTATACCATTAACTGTAATATGCTATAGAACTGTAATATGCTATAGAAATGTATATTATAGTCATGTAAATCATAAAAAAACTGAGGACTTGTATTATTGTGTTCAAACCCTTTGTTTTAAAAATGAGGACTTCAAAATTTCCTTGACTGAAGGTCAGTCAACAACCTGTTGGAACTGGAGTTTAAATCAATTCTCCATCCTTCTTGTTTAGGATATGAAAAAATGGAAGGAAGGAATTTATCAGTCACTGTTTTCCTTTTATTATAAAAGTAATATATGTTTGTGTAGAAATATGAATTTAGAAAATATTAAAGATTATAAAGAGGCAAGTATCATGTGCATTTTTATAGTCTAATTTCTTCATTTTACATTAAGATTGCAAATCTATTTTTGAACAAATTATTTTTAAGAAAAGTATTATAATTCAATTTATAATTTTGTACTTAGGGATAATGATTTATTTAGCCAGCTCCTCATTAACGGATTTCTTTTTTTAGTCAACTTATAAGTTTTTAATATCTGTTTGTTATTTTAGTGCATATTTTAGATTAGTTCCTTAAGACAAATAATTTTTAAAGTAAAGTATAAATATATATACAGCTCTTGATAAATACTTCCAGATTTCCTTCTAAAAATGCACACACGAATTTAAGTGTGTGGAGTTGCCAATTTCACCACTCTCTATTATTCTGTTTGCCTTCTAGAAGTCAAGCTACCCAGCTGCTATGACTCTCTTCCTGTAATCTAATTATTTAAACACAAGAAGTATATGTGTGAATGAACAATTAAGTCCTGACCAAATGTGGAAAAGTATTAAATATAAATCCAAGTCAACTGGATTTTCAATATGCCTCTAGTTTCACCACCCTGTCCATGTTTCTCCCAATATCCACTCACTGAAATTTGAAATAAAATTTAATCTTATTTTGTATGACACTTGAGATTTCTGAGCTAGTGGTTTTAACAAACCATGTAACAAACCATGTAAACTGGCTTCTGCTCCAGTGCCATGGCCTTCATTAGTCACCCAATAGCAGCCTACGTGTCACCCTGAGTCCCCCAAGGCCACCACAAAGATGCGGGCTGGGGGAAAGAGCAGAGGGTGGCTGACATCCAGCCGTCATCTGCAACCCAAACCAAAACACCTTTGCACCAGGCTGTGTGTGCCTGGAAGAAGAGGCACATTCTGCCAGTTTCTGCAAAGGAGCTGGCAGCTCCTTGCCCATTGCTCCCTTTCCTGGGGAGATGCTGGTTGTTTTTCTGGCTGGAACAGGAAGGGCATTTTGTTGCCAGGAGCCAGGTTCTTAAATGCCACTGGCCTTTGCAGGGCAATCAGGCAGAGGAAACCCTCTCGGGGCTTCAAGAACCTCGTAAACCCTGAGTGTAGACAACAACCAAAATGGAATGATTCCAGAATTGCCAAACAGAAAGTGGTGTTAGCAATTCTGTACATGTCTGTTTAGAAAGTAATTTCGTATCTCCATGTTTTACTTTTTATAGAAGGTATCTGTGACTGTGTGTGTATTTAAACAGTTTTTGAGTCACAGAATAAGCTAGTAGGGCTTTCCTGTATACCCTACGCTCAGGTTCCTTTATTAGTAAGATCTTACATTAATACGGTCAATTTACTATGGTTAAAGAGGCAATACTGATACATTATTATTAACTAAACTCCATACTTTATAACAATTTTCATAATTGTTTCCCAATATCCTCTCTCTATTTCAATATCCAGGTTGCCATATTACATTTGTTGTTATGTCTTAGCCGTGAGAGTTTCTCAGATTTTCCTTGTTTCGGTATTCTTGACAATTTGGGGGCTTACTGGCCAGGTATTTTGTAAGAATGTTCCTCATTTGGAATTTTTCTGGTGTTTTTCTCATGCCTAAAGGGGGGTTACAGGTTTTGGAGGAAAGAAGATCACAGAGGTGAGATGTTATTCGCCTTACATCTCATCAAGAGTATATACCATCAACATTTATGTTACTTATGACTTGACATTGACCTTGACCATCAGGCTGAGGTGGTTTTTGTCAGGTTTCTTCACTATAAAGTTATCATTTTTCAATACTGTATTCTTGGGAAGAAAATCACTATGCACAACTCATTCTTAGGGAGTTGGGAGTTAACCTCTGCTTCTGGAGGGTAGGATATGTATATAAATTTTTGGAAATTCTTCAGCATGGGAAATTTGTCTATTCTCCCCCATTTATTTTTTCAATCATGTATATCAGTATGGATTCATGGATATTTATTTTATGTTTTGGGTTATAATTCACTACTACATTACTTATTTTGTTGCTCAAATTGTTCCAACTTCAGAGGAAGATATATTTTTAAATATAAAAACACTCTATCAAAGAACTAAGTCAACTTCAGTAATAGGAGAAAAATTTTTTCCCCTTAACTGGTCTCATTTATACCATTCTCTAGCAAATAAAATTTTGATTGCTTGTAATATAAAGATTAGTGTTTGTTTTCTAATGTGCTAAGATCAGAGAACATATGACAAGTTTTCAAGGATGAGGTAGGCAATATGTGACTCAATGTGATAAGCAGTACCTTCCCCAGGCCTCTCTCTAAATCTCCGTGGTGACCCCGTGGCTCTTGGATAAAGGTAACACTCTCAACACGGTTATTCTTGGGCTATGTGGTGTGGCCACTGTCACCTCCCTCACTGGGTTCCAGTTGCTAGGGCTTTTTAAAGTTCCTTTAACATATTATCATTCCCATGAAAAAACTTTGGCATATACTCATTTCTCTCTCTCTCTCTCTTTTTAAAAATGTCTCCTATCCCAAAGCCATGCCTTTTGCACAGATTTTCAGTAATATTTATCAGTTGGCTCACACAGTTGTGGTGGCTAGAAAGTCTTAAATTTATGGAGCAGGCTAGCAGTTTGGAAACTCAGACAGGAGTCAATGCTGTTATCTTCAGGTAGAATTTCTTCTCCAGGAAACGCCAGTTTTTGCTCTTTTGACCTTCAACTGATTGGGCGAGACCTACCCACATGATGAAAGGCAATTTTAAGTCACCTGACTATAGATGTTAATCATACCTACAGAATACCTTCACAGAAACACCTAGGCTAGTGTCAGATTCAATCACTGGGAACTGTAACTAACAGACACGTGAACAAGTAAGATCAACCATAACAGGGACTGAGACAGAAAAGTACAATGAGTGGAAAAACATCCTAATGATGGTTCAGTGAGAGGCTGGAATGGGGAAGAGGGAATGGAGGATGCATTTTAATTGGCGTGTTCATGGGGGGTGGGTGATGTCTGAGCCAAGAGATGGAAAAGTAAGGAAGGAAGAGGAATTTGTATTTGTACAAATTCCTAGATGATATTGATGAGGTTACCTTGGGGACCACACTTTGAGAACCACGGGTTTTAAGAGTTCACTTCTTACATTATGCAGTTAATCCTGGGAAGATCCCTTAACATTGCAGAATGTTTTTCCTCGAAATGCCTTCCTCACATGCCCTGAGAGTTTTGTTTGAGGAGGTGAAATCTTGAGAAGGAAGTTTTGAAAGATCCCAGGACTGCTAGGGCTGCTGTCAGAAAAAATAAAGGGCTGCTGCAGATAAGGACCAGGCTTCCCTGGTGGCTCAATGGTGAAGAATTCACCTGCTAAGCAGGAGACACTGGTTCGATCCCTGGGTCAGAAGGAAGTGGCTACCCACTCCAGCATTCTTGTCTGGGAAATCCCATGCACAGAGGAGCGTGGCGGGCTACAGTCCATGGGGTCTCAGAAGAATTGGACATGACTGAGTGACTAAACAACAACAATAGGTAAGGACTGGCTTTCTTGGAAATGAAAAGAAACACAAGTTCCATCCACTTTTAATGAGTTATGAGACTGTGATTCTAGGTTATCACTCTGGGCAAGCGACTTAACCCTGTAGAAACTCAGTTCCCAATCAATACAAAGAAGAGGTTATAATGGGCAAGCAAGTCTGAAATGCACTGGGGTGAAATTCTGTGTAGTGAGATTGATTGGGAGGTGTGATTCAGGTCCTTTGTTATCAAATAGTGTATATGTGTTTTGTGCAAAGAAGAGGTTATTCCCATATTAATGTCCTTTTAATTCTCAAGTTTTTTTTTTTTAGAGTGGTGTGTTGCATAGCACTTTATTTTTTAATTGGAGGAAAATTGCTTTACAATGTTGTGTTGGTTTTTGCTATACAACAATGCAAATCAGCCATCAAGTCTTCTTATATTGGAGAAAAGTCTTGGTGCAACAAGGGTTGCAGAGAACCTAGGATTGGACAGACATTCAAGCTTTTCAGTCTCTTCCTTCATGTGGGTTGGCAGCAGGGAAGAGATTGTGGTGCATTAACGTAGGTGACCTCTAAGATCTTGTCCAGCCCTTACATCCTGGCTTGTCCCTATAGCCTGCTTACAATGCTCTTGATTTTGACCTAGTTTTATCATTAAAGTCACGAGACTGGTCCAGAGCACAGCTGCTACAGAGAAGTGGCTGGGAGTGGTCCATTTCCTGAGAGAATGTTCCTGATTCTCTGGAGCCAGGATCAATCTCCAAAGTCAGATGTTCTTTGCAAACCCCATGCGCCTGACTCTCCCATCCACTGCGCAGCCAAAAGTTGCCTTTCATGGCCTTGACACAGTTCCACGTGAGCTGCAGGTCAGGAAGCTGGGCTGGAGGGTGGAGGTCCCAGGAGCTTGAGACCTGGAGAAGTCTGGGGCTCTTTTAACTGAATACAACCTTTCTTCATCTCATCCGCACTGGACTTGTTTTAGAGAGCAGTTAATGAAAGAACATGCCCATTTTCTCCTAATTCTGTTTTTAAAACATCAACAACAAACAACCATTTATATACACAAATGTTGCTGAAGGAGACATTTGATATTTTACAAGGGCTAAACCTCTTTATTCAAGGGTATAAACTGAACCTCTCAGAAAGCCTTTTGTTGACTTGTTTTAAAAATCTGTAATTTGACATATGAACAGTTATTAAGACATTTTATCCTGGTAGGCATCAAGTGTGTCCTTGAAAAGAAATAGTAGATATGTTGACTTACCTGGATCAGCAAATTTCACTCTTGTTAGTCTCAACTGTTATGGGAGCCTTTTTTTTTTTTTTTGTATTTATTAAAGCAGTGCGGGGCAGAGTGCATGAGAAGCTTCAGTTCCTTAAAGGAAAATAAATGTTACCATTATGCTGAAAAGCAGGTCTCATGGAATAAGAGAGTATTCACTGTGACTTCAAATTTGTAGGCCAGTTGTTTCTTTGGATGAAATGTGAAGCAAATCTCAAGACTTTCTGATTACTTCAAGTAATAGAGGACCTCTGCTGCTGCTGCTGAGTCACTTCAGTTGTGTCCGACTCTGTGCGACTACTCACCAGTTAATATACCCAGTCCCATGTGAGGGGCTTCCCTGATGAATCTGCCTGCAATGCAGGAGACCTGGGTTCAATCCCTGGGTCAGGAAGATCCCCTGGAGAAGGAAATGGCAACCCACTCTAGTATTCTTGCCTGAAGAATTTAGTGGACGGAGGAGCCTGGCAGGCTAGAGTCCATGGCGTCGCAAAGAGCTGGATATGACTGAGCGACTAAACACACACACATATACATATTGCTGAGAATAGTGTTTTACAGGGGTAATTTTCAACTGATGGTTAAGACTGCCCATGCTCTCATTTATTCACTTTGTTAATATCAATATTCGTATTTGAAAAACCTCATCAATTACTTAACTGTAATTGGCAAGGAAGAACACACAAGTCATGGTAAATCTGTTGAGGTACTTGATATGCTTTGGTTCTAGCTAACTGTTGAGAAAGACTCCCATGTGAATGTCAAATCATGTGAGTTTCACATAATATTCCATCTCCTGTCTTTCCCCAGTTCATGCTCGAATAAGTTTGCTATGTGCAGTGGGATAAAGGGCAGTTGGCTTCTTTTTCCTTCCTTACATTACTTTGTGCCGCTTGCCAGTTGAATTTCTGATCTCTCGAGGATTGAAGGGCTTCCCTAGTGGCTCAGATAGTGAAGAATCTGCCCACAATGCAGGAGACCCAGGTTTGAACCCTGGGTTGGGAAGACCCCCTGGAGAAGGGACTGGAAACCCACTCCAGTATTCTTGCTTGGAGAATTCCATGGACAGAAGAGCTTGGTGGGCTACAAGTCCATGGGGTTGCAAAGAGTCAGACACGACTGAGCAGCTAACACTCCCACTTTCAGGGTTGAGAGGGGTGGGTTAGAAGCAGAGGAAAGGGCCAGGAAGTACTGTGGTGAGCTGGTGTTGTGATTTCTGGATCTGGCAGGTGTTTGAAGCTCGTGTATGGTGCTTCTGATTAACACTCTGTACCCTAGTTCTGGGGACCTCTCACCTGTGGATCCCTCCATGCAGGTAAGGTCACATTCTCTGGCTGGTAACAGATGGTTCCCCCTCAGCCTTGGGAATCAATATTGCTCTTGTTTCTGAGGTTACCTCTCCACTTTAGGCATTTCTTGTGGGCTAGATACAAATTGAAGCTGCAAGTGGTTCTCTCCTGCCTGTTGCCCATATTAGCTCCATCCTTTGCCTCCACAGACTTTGGGAGCACAGCCCAGTCCCAACACAGCCCGCTTTCCTTGCTTGCTATCAGAGCAGTGAGCCAAGGTCTTTTGTCCCTAAGATTTCCAGTGGATCAGACACATGAGGCCATTGTGTCTGCCAGTTCTCAAGAGATACTTATCTAATCTTTTTTATTTTTTTTTAAAGGTTTTTCTGATGTGGGCCATTTTTAAAGTCTTTGTTGAATTTGTTACAATATTGCTTCTGTTTTATGTTTTGGTTTGGGGGCCAGGAGGCATGTAGCATCTTAGCTTCCTGACCAGGCGCTAATGGAAAGCAAAGCCTTAACCACTGGACCACCAGGGAAGTGGTTTGTTGAATCTTCTAAAGGTGTGTTAAGGCTGCTTTCCCTGGGCTTAAGATGAGGGTGGACACATTCTGCCTCTTCCAGTTTAGGGAGAGGAACAGCAAACCACTTTCTCCCCAAATTCTCCCTTTTCTTGACTCCTTTCATATCTTGATGTGTGATAGGAAAGAGTAAAATCCTCTTTGCTAACTGCTTTGTTTTTCCAAACACTGCTTGGTGACTTAAACTTGCTGTTGGATTGAGCCATCTATTATTCACGGAGCTTGGCTCAACTCTGGGACTAAACAGCTCCATTTTAACATTTTGTTTGTAGATATATGCATAAAAGTGAAAACTGAAAGTGAAAGTTGCTCAGTCATGTCCGACTCTTTGCGACCCCAGGGACTATACAGTCCATGGAATTCTCCAGGCCAGAATAGTGGAGTGGGTAGCCTTTTCCTTCTCCAGGGGATCTTCCCAATCCAGGGATCCAACCCAGGTCTCCCATATGCAGACAGATTCTTTACCAGCTGAACTACAAGGGAAACCAGATACATTTAACCAAATGAACATGGGGCGGTTTTTTCCTACTGACCATCCAATCACTTAATTCAGTTAATAAAGAGACTGAATTAATGAGGTCAAACTTTGTCCACCAGGAGTCTCCATCATGTCATCCTGACTTGATTCCTGAACTTAATCTCCACCTTCAAGGAATATCTAACATTGTTTGGCAAAATTGGCCTTATAGTTGGAGTTTCTGGACTCGAATGAAAGACAGTATAGAGTTGGATATCATGAGATTTCCCAAAAGGACCATTAATAATAACTGCTATTTATGATCATGGGGATTTATGGTGATTGAGTAAAACAGTTGCTTCTGGTTATGCACAGAGAAAGCCAGCTGGTCTGCTGCTGTATATACGGTACTGGGCGGCCTCAGAGGCATTCTGTTCATTCCTCTTGACTTTGTCAGCAGTGTGGTAGACCTGGGGTCACTGAGCCACATTGTTACAGATATCCTAAAGGTCATTGAGAGAAGGCCATGGTGGACTGAGCTGAGATGCAAAGATCTCAGAGGTGACTCAGTGTAGCTACCACAAAGAGCCTTTCCTGAGCTGTAAGGCAGGGTGGGGACACTTGAAGACATGTGGTTCCCAGGGCATCTGTCGATCAGAACATCTCTTCTCACCCTATACTTCTTGAGGCAGAGATATTCCATATTTCAGATAGTAATAAACATCTGGTCAATGCTATATAGTCAAAGCTGTGGTTTTTTCTGCAGTCATGTACAGATGTGAGAGTTGGGCCACAAAAAAGGCTGAGTGCCAAAGAATTGATGCTTTTGAACTGTGGTACTGGAGAAGACTCTTGAGAGTCCCTTGGACTGCGAGGAGATCAAACCAGTCAATCCTAAGGAAAATCAACCCTGAATATTGATTGGAAGGACTGATGCTGAAGCTGAAGCTCCAATACTTTGGCTACCTGATGTCAAGAGCTGACTCATTGGAAAAGACCCTGATTGGGAACGATTGAAGGCAGGAGGAGAAGGGGGTGACAGAGGACAAGATGGTTGGATTGCATTATCAACTCAATGGACATAAGTTTGAGCAAACTTTGGGAGATGGTGAAGGACAGGAAAGCCTGGCGTGCTGCAGTCCATAGAGTCCCAAAGAGTCAGACACAACTTAGCAGCTGAACAATAACAACAATGCTGTATAACTCAAAACAACAGGCTTGTTGTTGTTATGCAGTCACTCAGTTGTGTCTGACTCTTCACAACCCCATGGACTGCAGCACATCAGGCTTCCCTGTCCTTCACCATCTTCTGGAGTTTGCTTGAACTCATGTCCATTGAGTCAGTGATGCCATCCAACCATCTCGTCCTCTGTTGTTCCCTCTTCCTCCTGCCTTCAATCTTTCCCAGCATTAGGGTCTTTTCCACTGAGTCAGCTCTTGACATCGGGTGGCCAAAATATTGGAGCTTCAGCTTCAGCATCGGTCCTTTAAATGAATATTCAGGCTTGATTTCTTTAAGGTTTGATCTCTGATTTGATCTCCTTGCAATCCAAGGGACTCTCAAGAGTTTTATTCAACACCACAGTTTAAAAGCATCAATTCTTCGGCACTCAGCCTTCTTTATGGTCCAACTCTCAACATGCATAAATGTGCTCAGTTGCTCAGTTGTGTTCGACTCCTGCCATCCAAAGACTGAAGCCTGCCAGGCTCCTCTGTCCATGGGATTCTCCAGGCAAGAAAACTGGAGTGGGTTGCTATTTCCTTCTCCATCCATACATGACTACTGGAAAAACCATAGCTTTGACTCTGTGAACCCTTGTCGGCAAAGTGATGTCTCTGTTTTTTTATAAGAAAAATTTTTGCTTTATATTGGACTATATAGTTCATCTACAATGTTGTGTTAGTTTCAAATGTGCTGCAAAGTGATTCAGTTATACACATATCTATTCTTTTCCAAATTCTTTTTCTATTTAGGTTATTAGAGAATATTAAGCAGCTCCCTGTGCTATATGCTATTTAATAGTTCCTTGTTGATTATCTATTAGTGTGTATGCGTCAATCCCAAACTCCCAGTCTATTCTTCCCACCCCAACCCTTCATTCCTGCTAACCAAAAATTCGTTTTCTATGTCTGTCAGTTTGTGTTTTATAAATAAGTTCATTCGCATCATTTTTTTTTTTTGGATCCACAAATAAGCGATATTATATGATATTTGTCTTTCTCTGACTTACTTCACTTAGTATAACAATCTCCAGACACATCCATGTTGCTGCAAACAGCATTATTTCATGCTTTTTAATGGCTGAGTCTGCATTGTGTGTATGTACCACATCTTCTTTATCCATTTCTCTGTAGATGGAATGTCTTTGCTGTCTAGGTTTGTCATAGCTTTTCTTCCAAGGAGCAAGCATCTTTCAATTTCATGAATGCAGTCACTGATCACAGTGATTTTGGAGCCTAAGAAAATAAAGTCTGTCACTGTTTCCATTGCTTCCCCACCTATTTGCCATGATCAGATCCCATGAACCTAGTTTTTTGAAGGTTGAATTAATTAATTAATTCATTCATGTATTCTTTTCCAATATATATAATGAGGAGCAAATATGTGCCAGGTGGTAAGCAAAGGACTCACAAGCCTCTCAACACCTAGTAAGAAACACAAAACAGAAACAATATGTGTAATTCAAAGTGACAAATCCTGTAATAGCAGGTCACCTACCTGCTCCCCATGAACAATTAAATCTGGTTCAGATGTTAATTTTAGATCATGTACTTGTGAGATAAAAACATTTAAAAAATATTAGGGGAATACAATGTTATCTTTAATGTTAGGTTGTTTAATTGTCTTTTAATTGATTTCTAAAAATTGGGAATAGAATGTATTTGACTGTGGAAGGAAGTCATATCAAATCTCCTTTGACATTTATGTGATGGATCAGAAAGCTTATGAATACATAGCAATAGAGTTTTCTTCTAATGTAAAAATAACTATTTGGCTTCTTTTGCAAAAATGAAAAATTAGTCATAAATATAAAACCTCTTTTTTTTCCATTAAAAATACATTGAAGGTCACAATGTATTCCTATCTTTTATTGGTACCCACATTCTTCAGATTCACTGGTTGTATTTATTGATAGAACATAACTGGCAAGACTAAAACATGGTTTAAAAAATGGGTGGTTTGTGGTTTGAACTTAATTGATAATCTGTACATAAAGGGATTTCAAATTAGACTGTGGACACATTTGCCATTTGAGTCGCAAGCATTTTAGCTGTATATCAAAGCATCTTCATACCTGATACTTACAGTACTTCAAAATATTTCTTCTTATTTTTGTGAAAGCCACAGTCCTTTTCCTGTCATGGCAGCCAAGATTTTGTCAACAATCTACCACTTATTTACAGAGGTTTAAAATTTGATGAGGAGTATTTACTTGTCTGTACAATGCCTCCGGGGGAGCCGTAGAAGGTGGTTTCAGCAATGAGTCTGAAAACATTGTAAAATAGTTAAAACTGGCATTTCAACAATTCATTCCTCAAACACACTGGATTCATAAGTGAGTCTCTGTTTTTCAAGTTTACATAGCTTGCTTCTGGTGTTAATGCTCTATTCCACACCTAAGGTGCCACTATGCAGTTATTTTTCATCCTCAGAGAAGCAGTCCTGATTTGCGCCCAATTTCAATGAGGTTGTGCTAAGCAAACTGTCATTTTGGAATGGCAATAAGCAAGGAAGGCTGCAACAACAACTCTTTATTTCATCTAAAACCTTCTGGTACCACGACCCTGGCTTTTATCATGCTTTCTATTACTTTTAATACATCATTAGCTTTTATTTCTGGGGCCCCTGTAATTGTCAACTACTGGAAAAATAATGGTGGAAGCTGGCAAGAAGAACATGCATTTCCTACATCATTGCATTTAATCTTGCAACGATTCTTTGATCTCAAAAACTTTAATTTGTCCAAATTCACTCAGCCTCTGAGTGGTCAACCTAATATTCAGACTAAAACATATGAAAAGATGCTCATCCTCACTCATAGTAAAAAAAGTACAAATTAAAACTGAACAGAGATATTTTGAGAAATATCAAAAGTTCAAAGATCCATCATATATGTGAGGGTGTAGGAGTTCAACCACTTATACAGAGGGCATTTAGGCAACACCTACTAAAATGTTGCTTCCAGGCTTCCCAGGTGGCTCAGTGGTAAAGAATCTGCCTGCCAATTCTGGAGATGTGGGTTTTATTCCTGGGTTGGGATGATCCCCTGGAGAGGCGAATAGCAGCCTGCTCCAGTATTCTTGCCTGGGAAATCCCATGGACAGAAGAGCTTGTGGGGTACAGTCCATGGAGTTGCCAGAGGTTGTACATGACTTAGCAACTAAGCACACACAAGCTAAGATGAATAATGTGCATATTAATCATATAAGAATTGACTTATGTACAAGATTATTAATTGTAGCATTGTTGACAATTGCAAAAGACTGGGGACAAATTAATTGCCCTGAATGGGGAACTGGCAAAATAAATTATGATTCTTTTAAACAATGGAATATTATGCAGCCATAAAAATGAGGGATATATTTACATAGCAAAACAGGGAGATATATTGTTAATGAAAACAAACATGATACAAAATGGAGTATGTGTTACTATTTTTAAAAAAGGATGTGGAAATGTGTGTGTTCTATATGTATGGAATATCTTTGGAAAGAGTCTTTTAAAAACAGGTAACACCTGTTGCCTCTAGAAAGGGGAAATTGGCAGGTGGCACACAGGGTTGGGAGGAGATTCTGTCAAAATGGTTATGGAAATATCTATTGAAGATTAAAACACTGACTCCATTATGTACTCAAAAATGAAGGAAAAACAAATTTTAAATAAAATAATACCTGTAAAGCACATGCTAGATTCTCAATGAACTGTCATCAGGCTTTACCTTAGGCTTCTAGTAAGATATCAATAAAGAAATCAACTCTAGAGAAAGGCTGTTTTGGGATATCTTCATTGTAGTCAAACCAATCCAAAAGAAAAGTCTCCAAAACTGAGTATTAGCTCATGCTGCACTAGCCCACTGTGAACAGAAATAATCCCCACCCCCACCCCCCCAACAGCCGAGCTTATAGAAAGGCTAAGGCAATCTGATTTCTTTTGCCAACCTCTTTCCTCCCCACATACAGACAAAGCCGGGGGAGGGGTGTGGGGTGGCAGATGATGAAACTTCCAAGAATATACACAAAGCTATTATAGCCATTGTGAGGCAACTACAGGCTCAGAGTCATGAGATTCTGGTTGAGTTTCTACAAAAACTTCTTTAAACAATGTGAAGAGTTTGAAACTGGAGTTGCAACTGATCAGTCAGCAAATGCTAGATTACCCAAAATGGTAATCGGGCTGGTGGGCAGAGATGGAAAAGTATGTTAAGTATAGAGTGAAGGGTGAATTTGGGCTGATTGGGAAACATTCATCTGAATGAATGCAGCATTTATTTTCAAGAATAAGCATGTCCAGATTCATGAGCAAGAGCTATATTTAGTTTAATTTTTCTTACGCCCATTCTGAAAAAGCTAAATTACCACGTCAGAGTCAAAGATCACATTTTACATGAAAGAGAAACCAATGGGAAAGGGACTGTTAGACCTAAATTTTTCCATGTTTTACACAAGCACTCAGAAAATGACCTTATTGCTTTTTATGGTCTTCTGCCTCTAGCATCTCAATGTACTGAGGGAGTAAATTTTAGGTATTTGGAATAGATTCACCTTCAGTTTTCCTTTGGGAAGTAACTGCAATGAAACATATCCTATGAAAGCCACAACTTTGCTCCCAGGCACTGTGTAGGCTTGTTTATTACAGATCATTAGTTGCTTACACAAAAACAAAGACCATCCAGGTGAGAATAAGGACATATCCCTGTTGAAATGTGAAGAACAGTTCATTCAGGCACCCTGGGGGTTAACCAAGAGATAGTTTGGAATTTTTGAAATCCTTGAGAAAGAAAAGGGCAGGATATGCTTTACTTACAGATAGCTCCTCCCAGGCCCTTTTGCAATTCTACAAGCAGAGATTTCTCTAGTTTAATAAGATTTACCATTTAAAAAAATTCAAATACCTGCATGTGAAGTGAGAGTGGAAATTAGTTCAATCAGATACATTCCTGTAAACTACAGGCTGAAGTTAAGACTTTGAACAAGCTAGAATTTGGATGAGATGGGGTTGGGAGAGTGGACAGTTGTACAACTTGAACTCTGGGCACCCTGCTCCAAATCAAGGTCTGAGAAGCTTGTGTTGAAGGAGTGTTGTGACTGGGACTGTTGAAAGGGGAGGCAAGGGAGTTGAGGCCACACATCACATGTGGGAGAGAAAAGAATGACTGGGCAGGATTTTTTTTTTTTCTGAATTCTGATTAAAATTCTGGGTCTCACTGGGGTGATCTATGTTGATTAGGGCTGGTCTCAGAGAAGAGGCAGGCTTGATAGCAGATAGGGAAGAGGTAGATGTTTTAAGGACAGAAAATTGAGAAGGGCAGGATAGAGAACACGGGAAGAAAAAGATAATTTGTACATTTTAGCCGTTCATTAGCATTTGGCATAGAAGTTTGTGGAATTATTTTTTTCTTCACATTTATGTACAAAAGTTGCTGGAAAGTGTCACAAAAAATAATGTCTTTATTTGAGAATCAACGAAAAGTTTGCCACTATATTTTTCTGAATCCAGTGTTTATAATGTTATACCCAACAATTTTTCCAGTTCTTTTAAGAAGCTTTGGTTTTTAGGAAGGTGAGCACTTTTGGATCATAATGTAATTCCCCTGATGAGTATGACAGCAAAATGGAAAGGTACTTGAGTGTCTTTCAAATTAGATTCTCTTGGAAATTGGAATGTGTCAAATACAGTGAAGCATTTTTTAGGTTAGGGATGCTCTATTTGCAAGTTTGTACAATTTACATGATACAGAAAGGATATAAAGTTTTTCTCCAGCTCCAGTTTTTCTCCAGTTTGATTCAAATGATAGATATATTAATAGGTATCAGGGTCAGACCTTAATAAACTCTATTCTAAGAGTAATGCATGAGAAGTCATTTCTTTATGTTTCACAAGGCAAGTTATTTCTCTGAACACAAGTTGTTTCAATATTTTAAGCTTACATTCTCAAACCCCTTCTCCCCATTTCTTTATCAGTGTTTTGAGAATGTGAAGCAATCTTGCTGTGTTTTCCAGAGTTGGAAGATTTTAAGACTCTAAGAATAGCCCACTGAACCACTAAATTACATCTTAATTTGATTATGCAGATCACAGCCCACATAAAAAGAAAGAAGGCACTATCAACATGAAGAGAATAGGGGTGGGGTAGGATGGGTGATACACCCTAAATTTGGAGATCCAGATTCTAGTTCAGGTGTTCTGGACTAGACATTCAACAAAAATGATCTTTCTTTATGGAGACAATTCAGGTTTGGACTTGACAACCCATAAAGGGGCCATTAATTCTAATAGCCTATTTACATAAGATAATAAATCTGAGTTGTTCTAGACAATATGAATCTTCTTCCAGATTCTTCTCTAAGCTCTAGTTCTGAATTCTAGCCCTTAAAATCAGTTCTTTGGAATTAAGTTATTGAGGAATTGAGCTGGCAAAGCAAATGTGATATCAGGGAGAGGTTTAAACATTCATTATTAAAATAGTATTTATTGGGGCCAAATATTCATCAGAAATTTACTAAGCAATGGGCTCATGATTTGGAAAAAGACAGTCCCTTTGTGCCTTTTAAAAATTTATAGGTCAGTGGGAGGATACAGAGGAATACACAGGAAATTCCAACAGCATGATAAGAGCAATGACCAGGGATTTTTAGGGAGCAATGGGCATTCACGGTCAGGCACACGGTAGAAAATCAAGGAAGGCTTCCTGGTGGCTGTGATATCTGAAGGGAGACTTAAAGGATGCATAGGAGTAAGTCAGATGAAAAGGAATAGGAGGAAGATTCCAGGTAGAATGAATCAAAAATATGAATATTTAGATTCAGACAGAGTTGAGAGAGTCTGAAAAACTGGAAAATAATTCAGTATGGCAGGAGCGCAATATCTGTGGGAGAGAACTCTGGAGAAAGGAGAATAATAATTCAAGTTCCATTGCTCTTGAGATAGATTACTCTTTCCATAGTATGGTGAATGGACAGTGGTAGAAAAAGTCTGGAGGCATATCTTGGGAGAGAAGTTAGTGGCCTGAAAATAATAACAGCAAGAAAATGCAATTGACTCAAAAGAGATCAAGGAGACAGAAATAAAAAAGATTTGTGAGAGATTAAACACAGGCAGGGAAGGCTGAAGGCTGGATGTTTGTGGCTTGCACAATTACACGAATAGCAATGCTGTCTGCTGAGACAGGAAACAGAGGGAGGAATAGGTCTGGGGAAAAGAAACAGTAATTTTGAACAAAGTGAGCTGCTAATGGCAAGCACATAGTAGGTGATCAAGAAGCCTTTATTGAATGAATGAACATGCAAGTAAAAATGTCTAAGAGGTATCTGGAATGGCTCCTGGCCAGCAGAGACCTTTTGGTTAGAGATTTCTATTTTAAAGTCTTCAATGTACAGGTGAAACTTAGAACTCTGGGAGTGGTGGAGACCCTCGAAAGGGAGAAGAATAGAGGGGCCAAGGGGGCCTGGAGCTGAACCCAGAGGAATATCAACAACTGTGGGCGGACAGAGGCAGGGATTCTCCTACGGGAAGCTGAGTAGGAGGGGCCGTTACTGCAGGACTAAATACAAAGGCCCTAGAAGTAAGCTCTTTGAGGGCACAGACATTTGTTGTTTATGTTTGGGTGGTGGCTGTGGACTTAATGTTGTCTTCCCTACATTCCTATGGTGAACCTAACCTCCCCTGTGATGGTATCTAGAGACAGAATCTTCAGGGAGTAATTAAGGTTAAATGAGGTCATGGGTGGAACCCTCATCCAACAGGACTGTGGCCTTCTGAGAAGAGAGAGCTCTGACCACGAGGGCAGAAAGCCAGAAAGTGGGTCTTCAATAGACTCGATGAAGGTGGCATTCTGATATTGGACTTCTGGTGACCAGCCCCGTGCGAAAATTAACTTCTGTTGTTTAAGCCATAAGGTCTATGGTCTTTTGTTACAGCAGCCTGAGCTGTCCAAGACAGGACCCAACATCTAGCAATGGTCCTGATAAATAGTAGGTAATCAGTATTTTTTGAGTGAACTGAATAAATGAGTTACTCTTTGGCATGTTCAATAAATATATTGCTCCTTTGAGACAGTAGGATTGTAATTGAGGGTCTTGAGAGATGGGGGAGAGAGTCCACTGGTTATAGCCATGGGTAGCCTGGGATCCTGGGACCTGAGGGAGCTGGTTATCTGGATGAGTGTGGTAACAAAATAGGAAGAAAGACCTGAAAAGATTCAAAATGCAAAAATCACCCCCCCTTTTTAAAAACCACTTGACTAAGGCTGGTTCTGAAATTTTGCCAGGTTTCTGGTTGGTTACTTGATGTGTGTGTGTGTGTGTGTGTGTCTATAAAGGTCATCCTTAACAGTGCATGATACTATTTGAATCAACTTGAATTTAGGCACAATCTGAATACTTCTCTCCACAGAGAAGTAATACCCTACTGTGGCAATGAGATTCCTCAAGTAAACAATAGATAAAGGGAGGGAGAGGGGCACAGTGTAATAATAATTGGAATAATTGGAATTCTTTCATCACTCATGGCACTTATAGAGAAAGTACTTTCTTAACTGTCTTATGCTACATGTCTTATAGTTAAATTACATTAACAGTTTTCTAAAAAAATGTAACATGAAAAGTTACTAAATTTTTTTAAGCTGGTGAATTAAATCTGAACCACTCACTGATTCACAATAAAGAGTAGCCATTCTGCCTAACAACCAAAAATCCAAACTACCCCATTGAGTTTTGGGTAGAAAGACAGGGAATTGTATCTGAGGTCCTAACTTTCATGAGAATTAGGATTTGGGGTTTGATTCTAGGCTTAAAAATTATTAAATTAAAAAAAAATGTAGATGGTCTGTTTAAGAACATGGTAAAGAATCCTGATTTCATTTGGCTCCTCATCATTAACTCGTATCTTGGCAGGCTTATGTAACACCTGATCAAGGAAAGCCTGTTATAGTTAAAAAGGTCCCTGAATAGAGTGTAAGTAAAATTCTGGGGTTTTGAGGGAGCTGATCCCAGGCAGAGGGGTCTGACTGAGAGGATAGCTATGTACCTTGATGCCCTTACAATGCTGTGTGCCCAGCATCACGCTGTTGTGCCAGTGGATAGAAACGGGGTATATTATGTGCTCCAGTATGAAAGAGGTCACGGTCCACATTTTGGGCCAGAAGGTAAAATAAATCTATGACGATAGCAATCATAGCAGTGGTTGCCTGGAGGGGTTGCATGTTGGCTTGAACAAGGCGTCAAGTGAAATTTCCTGAGTTATGGAAATACCGTAGGATTTCATGGAGACGGTTGTCATGTGCGCGTGTCCAAACTCATCAAGATTGAACACACAAGATATGTGCATTTCCCTGCATATCAAATTTACCTCATGAGACAAAAATCAAATGTCAGTTGAAAAAAAAAATCTAGGAGCTAATAAAAAGTCCTTAAATAGTATGAACCATTTTTAAAGGTGGAAACCTAACAGGAAATTCTTTTTCTTCTACTTTAGAAAAAAATAAATGGTGTCAAATAAATGTGCAGAAAAACCTCCCAAACAGAGCATTTTTATCATCAAAATAATGATCAGTTTGAACAGAGCTAGAGCCCCACATCTCAGACTGAAGGAACCATTTCTAGGAGTGGAAGTTATTTTGGAAATATTTCCACATTTAGTTTCTTTCATGTTTCTGTTGGAGGAATAATGTTTTTGTAAATGTAAAAAGCTTTTAATGGAGCTAGAGAAGAAACTTTGTTTGGTCACAGTATTATCTGGTTACGAACTAAAAATTCAGAGCTTTCTCGTGAATTATGCTGCCAAGAATTGCAGGCTTAATCCTCAAGATTGTATGAATTTAAATTTTGACTTTATGGCCTCAGTCAGTATGAGTATACCAAGATAATCAT
The DNA here is from genome assembly GCF_000754665.1 of Bison bison bison. Lineage (NCBI taxonomy): Eukaryota > Metazoa > Chordata > Mammalia > Artiodactyla > Bovidae > Bison > Bison bison. The sequence continues at coordinate 1,643,059 of NW_011494720.1, forward strand.
TTAGGAAAAACAGTTTGAAGATGGTAGAACGTTACATGGAAAGTTAGCTTTTAGAGAGGGTTTATCCAGATAAGTATAATATTATTTTATCCTTTTAAGTATCTGGATGAATAAATTAGCCAATATTTGGTGACCTAATATGACTAGGCACAGTGCTAGGGACTCAGAAAATACCCAAATAACTCTTTGCAGACCTTGTCCTCAAGGAACTTCTGAGCAGGAGGGGATATATAATCTATATATTAACACAAGGAAGAATGTAACACATGCATGAGAAATATCCCTGGTGTTCAGAGGAGAGGAAATTACCTTTGAATAAAGAATAAAGGAAGGCACTTTTGTTGTCATAGCATTTAGGCTGAATTTTAAAAAAGACCTTCCCCAACAAGCCAGCAAAGCGGGGTTCTAGGCAGAGGGGATGTCATCAGGAAAGCTTTGAGTGCTTGGAGCCTCAAGTTTTTTTTGTTTTTTTTTACTTTGACTGAAGCACAGGTTACACATCAGGGGGAGATACACTAGACAAGACATTATGGGAAGAAAGGAAGGCCTGAACTCTGGAGGAAGCTGTAATCTGGGTGAAGAATGGAGCCGATCATGAGAAAATGGATCTCAAAACTGTAAAAACCAACAAAATATAAAGCAGCAAGATCTAGGAAGAAGTGTGCAGGGGCAGATGTCCCTAGGAGATCGTTTTGCCAGGTGAGGTAATGCAGGCGGGGCACAGGAGTGTCGGGGGAAGGGATAAATGGCAAAGCTAGAATGCTCAGGCATGCCAAAGGCTACAGAAAGCCTACAGGAGAGCCCTAGGCGACTGCAGGGGTAATGATGCTAGTCACAGACTGGGGGGTTGGAGAGGAGCCCCATGTCTGGGGGAAGGGAGAATGATGACTCACATTTTCAACGAGCAGGCAATGCCCAGGAGACTGTTGGCAAAGTGGTCTGGAGATGCTCTCGATGGTGGAGCTACAGAAATAGACTTGACCCTAATTCCCCAGCAAATGCCAGGAAGTCAAGGATGGGAGTGTGAGCCTGTGCAGCTGGGGAGGGGAGAGGAGGGAACCAGGCTGCAAGGTTGTTTGCCAGAAGCACTAGAAGAAAACTGGCAAGGTTCGCTGTCCTTTCCCACCCACCATCATCAAGCCTGGGTGATGATTCTTACCAGGAATAGGAAGAGAATATGGGCAAGAGAGTGTTCTGGAAAACTGACTTTATCGGACATCTGGGACTAACTTTGATGGTTAGTTGTAGAATAATCAAAGTCTGTGAAGAGATAATGAGACTTCTTATCCTTCCTATGTTCAAGGAGAACAGTTGCAAAGTTCTTTCCTCCCTCTTTCTCTCCTTTCTTTCTTCGTTCCCTTTTTTCCTCTCCGTCCTCCCCCTTCTTTCCCTTTCCTCTCCATTCTTTGCACATTCTTGGTTTTTTTTGGACTGGACTAGTGCATGCATGGCCATGGTTGGCCTAAAGGAGGAGTTAATATTCACAGCCATCGACAGCAAAGGATTCTGTGCTCTAATATTGCAATATTTGGGGACTTTCAAAGCACAAAATACTATGTGTATTATGACATTATTAACATTTTGGTAACTTTTTTAAAAATAACTTTTTACTTCTTCCTTTGTACTGGTCTTAAGAGCCACTCATAAATCTCTCCCTAACTGCATGAGGTACCAGGGCGAGAGACTGGCCACTCCTGGCATTGTGATTAGAACCATTTAATACCCAAGGCAGTGACTAATGTCTGGCAACAAAGGCTCCAGTAGGCGTCACATGTCCTTAGACACTGGGTGAGGGCCACTAGGAGCTCTTTCCCTGTGTGTTAGTACCATGGTCAAGAGAAACGTTGAGAACCTGGAGGCTCTATGTGGGCATCATTGGGAAATAGACTCTCTACCCATGCTCAATGCCTCTACAACCAGAAAGCCTAAAGTCAGTGCCACACAAAGGTACCTACCTTTGTCTTATCTTCCTACTCTGGGACTTTAATGATATATTTTTTTCATGTTTACTGAAAGCAGTCAACTGAGCTATTCGTGGAAAGGTTTGTGGGTTTGGTTAACGAGGTGGAGGAATATTACATTTCAGTTGGAAACACATCCCTAGAATGCCAAAACATTTATTCCAAAGTCTGGTTTCCTAGTGCAATGGGAGGCACGGCAACAGTGTGTCTGTTCAGAGACAGGGGGATGGTGAGGAGGGACAGGGCGGGCTGGGGCCAGCAAGGCATCTGATCCAAGTGGATCCCAGAAGGCTTTTATTGTTAAATTATATTCTTCAGGAAAAACCACCCGTGTCACATTTTGTAAACTTGATATCCACGCACTTTTGACTGGCATTCTATTTTAGCCATAAGCCTGTGATTTCCAGCAAGCCTGCTTTCCCTCTTGCCTTGGATGGCAGCAGAAAGCGTGGCACACTTGCTAGGCTTCAGGTAGAAAGAGCAGAAAGGCTTGGGAGTGTTGGTTCCATCCAATAACGCTGACTTGAGTGTGCCACCCTGCTCCCCGTGAGCAGACAGCAAGCCTCTCCTTACTCTCCACTGCCATTCATCCAGCTCTGTGCGGCAGCCCAGCTGCTCTGTCTGCCGGGAGGGGCTGCCAAGTGCCCTGCCTACTGGCTGCTTCCCGATTCCCTGCCATCCCACATGCAAACACATCCCCACACGCTCTGCCTTGCTCACACCCGGAGCCACAGGCACATGGGAGCGCAGTCTTCCCTTCCTTCTAACTGTCTCAGCCCTTGACTTCTACAAGCCCATGGAACATTTCTGGAAAGACGCTCTTGATCCAGCAGGGTAGGACTGTTTTGATTTCTCTTTGCAGCTTTAGCATTTTGAGAAAGCAACTCACCTTTCTGACCAGTGTCTGTATCCGAGCAGGGAGATAAGGATTTGCTGTTTTCCCTGGATTTGTGTGTGCATCTCCTTCTGCTTTCAGGACCCGTAGGGTTCTTTGTGTAATTTGCATAGAATTCGGCAGGTTCAGATTTTTCAGAGTCCTCTGAAGTGCTTGTGCATGGTGTTTTTTTTTTTTTTTTTTCTTAAGATGTTTGAAAATTGAAAGTGTGATTTACGGAAACGAAGTCATCTGTAAAAAGATTGCTTTGGAAAGTAATGGTTGCTGGCCATAAAGAGAAATATCTGTGATTCATCTAATGTGTTTTTAACCCTTTCTTTGCTTATAATTCTAGTTATACTTATGGATGCTGAGCTCAGTTTTGGCTTCATAGTAAATCAGCTATATCTGCATATTATCCCCAAATGCTCTGTCTGTTCTTATAAGAATTAGGTAACCATGTACTTATTAGTATAAAGATATCCCCAGATATTACTGTCAGTGATGGCATCTTTGGCATTTATATATGACACAGAAATTTTGTCAGGTATTCCGTCAGGTGTTTGGGATAGCAATTAAAGCCAAGTAGCAGTTGTATCAGAGTTTATTAGACTGGGGACAAGGAAGTTTATTAAAAAGTATAAACTGTCCATGATTATAGGTGCACAATGTATTTACCATAATTTTTAAATATATATTTATACACATACATTATATATATACACACATTATATATTATATAATTTATTCTAATATATTATATATACATATATAATGTACTTGAGCAGGTTTAACTTTTAATGCAGTACCAAACTTTTTCCTGTTTCTTTTTCAATCTGGATATTTGAATCTGCATATCCTAGTCCAAAGGAACAGAAAGGCATCACTGACTTTCAAAATTTGTTGCTGAGATCATCAGTACAACATAATTGCTAAAGATGTGGTTAATGACCTGAGGTTCTGTTTTTTTTTATGGAAGGGTCACATTTCATATTCAGTTTTCTGAAGTTCTGGTTGCATAGTCCGTGGAAAGCATGAAGACCCATGTCCTCCTAACGGAAAGGTTTTGGTAAATCGTCATTCACATTAGAATTCCTAATGGACACAAGTACAGTACTGTGGTCCAACACAGACAAAGCGGGCTGGGAGAATCTCGGAAGATCGCGGCTGGAGGCGACCACTTCGGGAGAATTTTTTAGACGAGGGAAACTGAGGTCAGGTAGCACTCTCCTGAAGGCGAAACTCGGCTCTTCTATACGTACACCTTGAATCTCCGCCCTCTTTCCCCGGATGCCTGCGATCAGTCTCTGCAGCTGCTAAATATAGCTGTCTGCACGGGCAACCGCACACCCTACTCTATCTACCATATCTCAGTTACAGAGTGGTCCTCCCCAGGGTCATTCTATGTACACACTACGTATTTCCAGCCAACGAGGAGCGTGAATCAAACAGCACGGGAGACAAACAGAGATAGATTGGAGCCTGGCACGGGGCACATAAGGTAGCACGTTAGAGAAAGCTGGCCCCGGGATGAGTCTTCCGAGTTGGTTTGAAACCCGTCTTCTCCGGGCCACCTTTAGGAGATCCCTCGGCGCCCCCGCCCTCCTGCCGTGAAATCCAGCCTCTATCCAGCAGCGGCAAGTAAAGTAAAGTTCAGGGAAGCTGCTCTTTGGGATCGCTCCAAAACGAGTTGCGCGCCTGGAGTGATGTTGAAGGCAACGTCAGGGCCAGGCAGGAGCCCCTGGCCGGGGGCCAGCACCTTTGTCATGCCTTTGAGCTCGGGAGAGCGGTACTTAAAGTTGGAGACCCGAGCCCGCGAGTTGGCAGAGCGCGCTCGCGCAGGGCTGCACTTGCTCGCCTCCGGCCGCCGCCGCGCTCCT
>NW_011494720.1:1647881-1647972 GCF_000754665.1 Bison bison bison
TTCCTGCACCCGCACGGCCAACAGGTGCCCTATTACCTGGAGAACGAGTCGAGCGGCTATGCGGTGCGCGAAGCCGGCCCTCCCGCCTACT
>NW_011494720.1:1648694-1662246 GCF_000754665.1 Bison bison bison
AATTTTTTTCCTTCTCCACCGCCCCCCCCACCCCCATGTCTGCCTGAGACGCAGATCTGAACCCCGTGTGCTTCCTAATTAAACAAATATTGGAAAACCGTGCAAAGCAGAGGTTTTTTTAGTTGGGGAGGGGGCCACCCCAGAGCCAATACACGTAAGGTGCTTTGAGTCCCTAGAAAAGGTCCCGCTTTGGTACTTAAGGCTGGAGGTGTTTGGGACTCGCTGAGCTCAGAATGTTATTTATTTATATTAGTAGTAGTATTTAACAATTTTGTTTTACTGTGCGTGCCAAATTTCCCTGCTGCTCGACTTTCGGGTTGGAAATACGCACGCTCTGAGAATGGTGACTATGGTGGTGGCAAAGGTAATTTCCTCGGGGAGCGATTCCTCGCAAGTCTTTCCCGCGTCCCACCTAGGAGGGCTGCGGGGCTGAAACGCGCCCCTCGGAAGACCCTAGAGTTGGATGGGTCTTAAGGAGTTTTCTGATTTCTGAGTTTCCCGGGCTGAGTCCATGTCAGAGCCCAGTGCTGGCAGAAGACTTCTGACATCCGGAGATTTATAAGTGTCCTGTGAGTCTGAAACATGCCACATCGAAGCATGAGTGTTTTGAAATACTTTCCTGCCAGCTAAGTTTCATTTCTGGCCTACGGGGCACAGAATGCCCCCGGGAGTGCTGTGCCCGAGTTCAGCCCGGTTCTGTGCTTTTCCTTCAGGGGAAGAAGCAGATGGTTCAGGGCACACAGGGACACTTTCGTGACTTAGAGGCAAATAGGTTGTGTCTTCGTTTTTTTTCTTTTTTTCTTTTCTTTTTCGTAGAGATGACACTTTCCTTCTCCCTTCTTGCTCTCATTTTCCCTTTGACAATTTCTCCCTTCTTTTCCTGGTGGACTCCAAAAGGGCTTAGGCAGGTGGTCCTGGGGAATACCAGTGCTCTAGGTGCTGCTGGACAGGGGTGCCCTGGAGTGGGTTTGAGAGACCTCAGGGTACCCACGTGGCTGGGCACTGAGTTAGGCACTGCCTGATTGTACACTGGTGTCTGGACCTGCCTGTCATCCTTAACCCAGACCCTTCTATATTGCAAGCTGGGATGATTTTCCATCCAGTGTTCTATTTCCAGAGAGATTTATAGTAGAAGCAGTAGGAGGAAGGTGCCAGGTGGCCCCAGAAAATTTGAAGGGGGGATCATGGGCTATCTGAGCACACCCCACATCCTTTAGCCCCTCAAAAGACTTTAGAACACCCCACAGCCAGGCAGGTCCAGCCTGAGTTATTCCTTAGAAGACTCACTAGGATGAACAAAACTTTCACAAGTTGGTGTCTGTCAAATTCATTTAACTTGTTTTAATTCAGGGTTAAAATGGAAAATGAAAAAGAATTTATTCTGCCTGCTTTTTTTTTTTTTTAAGTGTTAGAACAAAATCTAACGATTAAGTCTGATTCACACCTTTTAAACTCCTTGATGTGAAGGAAGGCATTGGTATGATGTGAGTTCCATAACCTCCTGGTAGACTCCAGAAACTATTTTCTTTTCCATTTAATTTTCAGTTCTTTTATTGCAAATTAATGCCACTGAATTTCAATGGGCACTAATGAGACTGCTTCTCAGTGGATTATTTACTGCCTTGCCAGTAATTACAAAGTGAGCATGGTCAAATGAAGAGGGGATCACATTTTATTCAAAATTGTTCATCATCCCAGTGGCAAATAATATCCCTATAATATGCCCCATCTTAAACTTTTTGCATTAGATAATATTCTTGTACTTTTAAAAAAAGAAAAAGGGAACTTTCAAAAATAATAAAGATAAAAAACTCTGTATGGGATTCTGGATGGAAATTCATTTTTAGAATAATTTTTTCCTTTGGCATTTATTTTCCATAACATCCTTTTTTTGATGTTTGAATTTTGCCTTTTATTACCCATGGAGGAAAAGAAGACTCTATGAAATAGAATTATTTTAAATAGACAGACGTCACGTAATATTCTCCCCCTCTCAATTTTACTGTTTGAATGACTGGGTGAAAAGAAAAGAGCTGGTTAGATTCTTTTAGGAACCCTTAGTTTTCTTCAATAGTTATCAAAAGTTTTGGGGCCGAAAGCAAGTGTTTTTAGATGGCTTGTCATGATCCAGAGGATCATGAGATTAGTTTAGTGAGTCTAGAACATTTTTTTAAAGGAATGAAATATTAAAAAAAATAGAAAATACTCAAGTGGGTAATGTCTAATAAGAGCAGATTTTGTTCCCTGACTATTTTAATTATCCATGCCTAAGTGTGCTGGCTGTGATTAAAATGTATTTCTTACTCTGGTTTGAGGTAAAGAAGTTTGAAAGCTACTGACCTAAAATGTTGTGGTCAGTAGAAACCAGGTAAGTGCCTGGTTGTTTTATAGACACAAACCAAAAAAACAGTTTTGATTGTTTCTATTTTATTTTTTGCTTACAAATCAGCTGGTGACTTTAGGTCAATTAGGTTACCCTTTATTACTTAAGTTTATTCTTAACTTTTCCATTTGTAAAATGCTATTGTGTGGATTGTCCAGCTAAATGTCCCACTGGGATGTTCAAAGAATTTATGTGAAGTTCACATCATTTTATCATTAAGATGCTACGGGTGGTTTCTTCTGTTGGCCATAATATGCAGCCATATCTACATATGAAGAAATGTAACAGATAAGACTGCCCTGGGCATATAGTAATGGGAGAAAGATGGTTATATATCCCAACGAATTGTTATTGAAAGGGAATGAATTTGTAAATAGGCAAGCGGTGACCTGCAAAATATGTCTTAGCTAAAATTTCATGATGAAGGCAAGTGGGAGTTACCTTATCCTGGGTTCCTTAGCATGTTTAAACATCTTAGAAGGTTTGAATAAAACTGAAGAAGAAAATTAATTATATCCACTATGTTTTAAAAATTCAAGTGAGGTATATAATACTCCATGCTGGTTTCAGTCTTATCAGTATTCTTAGAGGTGAAATATTGCCCTCTTTTGCAAAAAATTGACCAATATCCAAACTTTTACATCAAAGCCAAAGCCCTAGAAATTTGTCTTCTGGCTGTATGCATATTGTCAGTGCCTAGTTTGTGCATCGGTGAACATTTAAACTATTTTTCAACTTTAAGCAAGGCTCACTTCTAGAGAGAGGTTTGAATGGTTAAGTTTCAAGTTTTCAGTAATTGTTTCTTTGTAGTTAGGTAATATCTTAGCACCCTTTTTTCCTGGTCTTACTTTTTTTCAGTTATTTAAATTGTTACTGTGTACCTGATTATGTGGATCTACGAGTAGTTTAAGGAGCCACATATTGCTTCAAGAATGAATATATTTTAGATTGAAACAGGATCACATCTTAAAACCCCATTTCATTTTCACCTACTCTATGTGGCTTGTACCTGTTTGGTAGAAAGCCCCTGAAAGATAATTGTCACTTATTCTAGTCTTTCTCACACTCAGCTAATTTGGATCTCTGAATTGCTTTTGTGAATGTATTTAAGATGTAAAATTCATAATTTAGGAAAATTCAGGTTCAGCATTTTGGTTTCTTATAAATTTTAAGGATATGAAAGACAGGGGTAAGAAACTGACCATGGCAAGAACCGTAGATACAGGAAAAACTATAAAAGATATCAAACTTTTCAATAAGGGTAAGATAGTAGTACTTTTGTCAAGTGAGCTAGTATATGTAAAAGCAATGCATAAGCTATACAAGCGATTTTATTCACATGTTAATATTTGTTCTGGTGCTTTTATAAGCTCAAAAAATACTGTAGGAAAGAACTGACTTAAATGGTCAGGAGTTTCACTACAAATATAGATTGATGATAATATAAACTCATTTTCTGTGGAAGCCAAATTTAAATAAAATCTTTATTACCATCTGCAACATTTGTTTGCAGTCTGGGTTTTCATAAAGAACATCTATCTTATACATACATTTTTTAAAAAGTCAAAACCCTGATTATGTGAAAATAGTTTTATATAAGGAAGTATATGAATTATATTTTTTCTAAAATGTGTACTCAGCAAAAAAATAATAAATCTAAATCCTTCCAATGACTTCAGTATTATTTTTAATGTAACTTTAGAAGGACCCAGTAGAGAAGGCAGCGGTCTAAGTATGTTCCCTTCTTCTCTAGGTTACATTGAATGGGTAAAAGCAAATTACTCATTTTGTTTAATTCCAAGTCCCAGTTTGCTTATCGAAGAAAGGAAAACAGTGCCGTAACTGTTTAGAACCAAAATTCATACTCCAAAGAAAGTGCTATGTAAGTCCCCAGAATTCAGCCACTTGAACACAAACCAGCTAAAGTGAAAGTGTAGAGAATTTTATGAAACGGAGGCAGTCCACCAAAATCATCGAGTAGTTTTATTTTACATTTTAAACTCTGCTGATGAGTTAACCTGTAAAGTCAGTTTTTAAGAAGTGTGTCTGAGCTTCCCATACTCTATCTCTAAAACATATTCTCACAGTGTCATCTGAAATCTAAGGATTGAACTGGGCTGGAGGTGACTGCAAACACCTTTATGATATTCTTGACCTCATGAGAGAAGAAACGACTGCCGAGTTCTCATCTTTGAGAATATTAGTAGGCATTATGAGGGGGGGGATGTTTAACATAAATCAACAACAGTTTTAATTATGTGTATATGTTTAGACCCTGTTAAAAATACAAAGGCTAGAAAGGCAACTATTTTGGTCCCAATTGACAAAATTTTATCTATTTTAACAAAGTGATAATTTAATCAGAAACACTAGGATTGACTCCACAGACATCAAGAATGATTGAGTAAAAGATTTATTTAGTAAGGTGTAGTAGCTAAGAGCAATGACTCTGGACTCAAACTGCTAGGCACCCAATCTCAGCTCGACAGTGGGCCACCTGTGAGAGCTCAACCAAATTGCCCAGTCCTCAGTTTCTCCCTTTTTTTAAAAAACGAGACAATCAAATTCTCTTCATTTAGGATGATTGTAAAGCTTAAACAAAATACTGCAGACTTTTAAAAAAAAAATAGTGCCTAATCCATTGTAAACTCTCAGTGACTTAGATCTCAATGCTAGAAGAAAATTATTTCACAATTCTGTAGTCAGTCATTGTTTTGCACCTGGGTTAATGAGGAAGACTAGGATTTTAATCAAAATCGGTGTTTAATATTATGCAAAATAAATCTTATACAAAGTTTAGTTCGATCGTTTCAATTTACTGAGCTTCTGAGATTCTTAAATAGGTTCTTAATAGATACGGTGGTGTGACGTGGAAGCCACGATGACGGTGGTGTTGGTAGAGGAAGGAGGGGATGGTGAAGATGATGGCGGTGGGTTAGCAGCAATGAGGTGCTGATGTCAGTTTGGGTAGGCAGTGTTTCTGAATGTCCATCATGTAGCCTGGAGATATCTATCCAGACAGAAATCAAACATTTTTAACGTACTTTGCTCATTTCTATGGTGATATAATTTAGATACATAGTCAAAATTTTCCATAATAATACTGTCAATGACACGGATATCCTAAATCTATTAAGTGCCTCTCATTGCCATACAGAAATTCAAAAAGAACAATCCAAACAAGCCTGGATTGCTTTCTTTCTTTGTTTCTCTCCTGAACCTTTTAGGGGAACACGGTGCCTCCTTAGTATGTTCCCATGACATCTCCTTGAATCAAATGTGTCATCTTTCAGGGGGTAGTAGGCAACTCCGTCTTGTCATTTTCTGCTTTCTGAAACTCCGGTGGTTTAGGCTTGAGAAAATTAGAGTCATTCAATGAAACTTAATTAAGAAAATTTCAGAACTAGACATTTCCCAATGAGCCCTCAAAAGTTTCACATGGGGGTCCTTCTTTTTGAGGGTTCCCCCAAAGTATCACCTCCAAGAGGAGCCAGAGACCCCTGAGGGTTTCATGTTCAGAGTTGCAACTTCAGCTTGGCAGCTACAGAGCTGCCTGGCCAGAGGCTCCTGCTCTGTAGTTGAGGTTCTGTCTAGATTGCATCCCTCACCCTCTTTTCCCCTTGTCCCCAGCAGTGGTGGGTGCAGGGACACAACACCTGTCTTGTATGTGCCTGCGAGGCACTACTTCCTGGGCAGTTTTCTTGGCAAATCAATTCACGACTCACTTCTCTCACATAAAGACTTGGAATTTCTTTTAAGACCCTGAAAGTAAAAGATAATTCTCTTCTGATTCCCTGCAACCAAATAATGTTAGAAATAGCCATTTGTGCATTGGCATCCTTTCTCTTTCCTCCACTGATCTTTGTTTTAATAGTCCCTTCCCCTATTTTGTTTCTTTGCTCTGTTTTCTAACGTTCTTCCCTTTAAACATTTCTTGGCTTCTTTTCCGCTATCCAGCTTTCTTTCTCTCTTTTCTGTTTTAGTCACTCCATCTGTGTAGTCCCAGATTTTTCCTTCCATCTTTTCTGGTTTATTTCTTTATTGACCTGTGTCGTCTGTTATTTTAATAAAATTTGGAACAGGGCTCAGCAGAATTCCTCCCTAGCTTAGGAAGGCTGGTGGTGTAAGAATATGCCTTAATAACCTAGTCATGACGTTAAAAGTGGCATTAACAACAGTAATAGTTTCAAGAATGATTTTTTTTTCTTGTCTCTAAGGAGAGATGCTTAACAAAAATTCAGGGCAAAAATTTCACTTCCGGCAGCTTATTCATTCATTCATTCATTTGGCTAACTACACACTTGTTCCAAAGTGTGTAAGTTCACCAGGGGCATAGATGGAATAAAACGTGTGTTTATATTCCTAGCAGTTCACACATCAGTGTTAGCACGGAGCAGCCAGGAGCCTTACCGCATGGATGGCTGCAATCCCAGGGCCACAGTCTTCTGCATGTGGATTTGTCAAGGAGGTGAAAGAAAGTGCAGCCTTGGCTATTGTCTTCTGGCGGTCTACATTTCAGAAGCCTATATCCACATGAACTTACACTACCCATATACAGCCGATTATAATTTCCCACTTGTCAACAAAAACACTCTTTTTTTTTTTTTAACAGTCATAGATCCATCCATGATTCATTTTACTTGATGTTTTTTTAAGTATTAGTTTTTTTTTTTTTTTGGCATAAATTTTGCTGTACAACATTGTCAGAAAAGTACTTGATTTTAAAGGCTGTTTTTGTTGTTTTGGTTGCTGAGCTGTTCTTTGCGACCCCATAGACTTTTAGTCGTCAGGCTCCTCTGTCCATGGGATTTCCTAGGCAAGAATACTGGAGTGGGTTGCCATTTCCTTCTCCAAGGGATCTTTCTGACCCAGGGATTGAACTTATGTCTTTTGCGTCTTATGCATTGCAGGTGGGTTCTTTACCCACTGAGCCACCTGGGAAGCTGCTAGTTTGACTTCTTTTTTTTTTGAAGACCTTCTGTTTCTGCTGGACTATTTCAGGCACTTCAGAGAGAGAAGTGCATTCTAATCTTGCATTCTAATTTGAATGCAAGATTCAATTTAGTTACAATGAGAAGGTATTTTCTTCAGTTATCTGACAAAACCTGAGAGGCCTCCAGAAGCTTCTTGGATTTCTAATGGGAAGAACCCCTGAGCTCTGGTCCGAACAGAAAGCCGATCTTATTCATCACAGTATTTCTCTGAGCCCTTAGCAAAGTGCATGGCACATGAAGTGCCTAGAAACGTGGTGGGTGGGAAGTACCAGTTACCCTCATTCCCTCTGGCCTCTTGCAGGGAGAAAGGCTGGTCAGGAAGAGATCTTTAGATGGGATTGGAAGAATGTGAGGAGTTTGAGAATCCCCTTTCCTTCACCAGGCATTTCAAGTTCATTGATTCCCATTATTCATGGATTGCACATTTACAAATTCACCTGCTCAGTGACATTTTTTGTCACCTTCCAATCAGTCAGTACTCTCGGGCACTTTCTCGGTCATTCGCAGCAGCACAGGCCATGCACAAAGTAGTGAAAAATTTGAGTCATCCGACATGCGCGTTCCCCGCTGAGGTCAAACCAGGCGAGCTCTGCCCGCTTGTTTCAGATCTCAGACTGTAAACAAGTGTCCTGGTTGAGGTCTATTTACTGCCACTTTGTGTGTGTTTGCATTTTTGTGCTTTTCATTTAGTGATTTTGCTCTTTAGAAAGCCTAGTGCTGAAGTGCTGTCTAGCGTTCCTAAGTGCAAGAAGGCTGTGACATGCCTTCTGGAGAAAGTACAGGTTAGATAAACTTCGCTCAGCATGGGTTATAGTGCGGTTGGCCATGATTTTATTGTCGACAAACCAGCCATGTATGTTAAATAAGATGTCTTTAAACAGAAACACACACAGAGACGAACCAAGGCTGTATATTGTTTGGTTGATGAAAATGTTACAACTAGAGGCTCTCAAGAACCTAACCCTGTATTTCCCCTAGGAGTGATGATTCAGTATCCACTAACTCAATGATTGTAGTGCCTTGATAGAAGGTAACTGCAAGAACTGAAATAAGATTGTATATAATAGAGTGATGAAGGCACTGGTTTGGGAGACAAGCACCTTCTCAATCCCTGTCTAGTTGTAATCTCTGACTCCATGTGCCTCAGTTTACTCATCTGTAAAATGCCAATCAAAATAGGCCCTACATCTTTTGGTAGTTGGGAAGATTAAACTAGTTCAGAGATGTCAAGGACTTTCAACATGCCCAGCACATAGCCAGCCACAATTTTTTATTACTTCTCTGATGGAGAATTGACTACTCTACACAGAAGAAGGTGAATATGAGAGCTCTTTAAGAGTCTGGAGTGTTTGTAACTTCCCTATGTGTGTTTGTTTTGCCTTCAAGGGACCAGATTTAACACCCTGTTGCGATTAGAAGTTAAACTTTTCCAACCTAAAGGAAACAGGCAGCTAGGATTTTTCGAAATGCTTAGTATATGCCAGCTACTGTGTGAGCAAAATGAAACCAAGCAGCTGTAGTGAACCCCAAGTAAAAAAAAAAAAAAGTAAATCAGTTTAAAAAAAAAAAAAGAGCGAAAGACGTAAAATACTCTGGACTGAAGCAATTCCAGAGAGGGAAGTAGTTGAAACTCAGGTAAACATGGGAAAGCTATGACGTATAAGGTAAGGAGAGGCTTTCTCTGTGATCTGGAAAGAAGGATGCAGAGACTAAAGAGGGATAGAAGCCAGAATGTACAGAGTATCTAGAAAAGTTGATTTTCAACCCGGCTGCACATTTGGATCAAGGATGATTTCAGAATCACCCAGATGATTAAAAAAACTACAGAGACCTGGGCCATATCTCAGCAGTGTTGATGTCTGCTCTGGGAGTGAAGCGGAAATAAGCAATTAAGAGAACAAAACAAAACAGCAAAACTCCATGGGCTTTCCTCTTGGGTAGTCCGCTGATTCACGGTCTCCCAGCATTTCTGAAAGCTTTATCACATTTAATCTTCCTAGACCTGTCCATCACAGCGGCCCCAGGCTGTGTTCTGACCCTGAGGAGAACTATTCAGACCCAGGACTGCCTGCTTTCCGAGTCTCCATTTCCCTGAGCCACTTAGGTTTCAGAAGCAGAGGAAAAAAAAAAAAGGAATGCCAAAGAGAAAAATGACAGTAACATTAATTTCTACTCCTCATCTTTCCAAAATAATGTATAAAGCACGCAGTTGCATTAAGACTATGAGGCTGCAGGCTTTTGCCACTGGATATGAAGAGGAAGTTGGGAAACGACCTAAAACAGGGATGTAAATACAGTTGACCCTCAAGCAACACAAGTTTGAACTGCTCATATTCATGCATAGGTGGATGGTTTCAGCATTAAGTTCTATAGTGCTACATAATTTTCTGTTGGCTGAATCCACAGATGCTGAAGTAGGCATACAGAAGGAACCACAGATATGGAGGCAGACTATAAGTTATACTAAGAATATTTTAAATTAAATTGCAGTCGATTGGCACCCACAATCCCTGTGTTGGTTCAAGAGTCAAGTGTACGTACCTATGCCGATTAGCGGGCATGATTTGGGTTTTTGTCAAAGGTTTAGACAGTTGAAGGTAACTGAAGTCTTTGAACCTTCCCCTCAGTAGGGTTCACTTCTCTTCAGTTCTTCTGATCGTTGCCACACACCCAGACTCTAGCATTGTTGATATAACCTCTAAATATCAATATCAGGATAATTGATTGATTGCGCCAGATTTCCAGTTGTGTTTTTGGAAAGTTCCTCGAACATTTTAATGTGGAGGGCTTAATTAAAACTCTCCCTGTGTACTCCTTTCTGTTGGGAAGTGTTTGCAGAATTCTTTCTGTAGATAGAATTAGAAGACTTATTCATTGATGAGGGAAACGGGCATCCAGGCACCTGACCTTGGCACATCAGCAGTTTGGGTTCAGCTTGGTAAAGTTCCCTTATTGCTCAATCTTCCCTGTGTGACTCTGCCCGGAATCTGCTGAAAGCAAGCCTTTGAAATCACAGAAACATGTATACCTGTAGATCCTCAGGTTAGAAGTGAGCACAGGGCTCCTCTGATGTCCACAAGATGATCTAGGTGCCACATAATGAAGCACCATCTGCCCACAGGCCCAGGGCTCTCTGGTTCTTTGTGTCTGAGGCTCAGTAGTTGAGATCAGTGAGATCAAAGTTGCTTTTCCATAACAAGCCCAACTCTCATGAGAGGAATCTGTGTTTGACATTAGAAAATGCTAGCCAAGATGTCAGGTGGCTGGTGGAAGCATTCACAGGTTCTGGTGTTTTTAAAGTTGGACAACTGTATATTTCACAGAAAGGTGGTACAAGGCATCCATTTGCAGGTCTTGAAAACACACAAAGACGCTCCTTCTCCAATGCTTTTCACGTCCTTCTCTCCTTTCTCTGCACTCAACCAGCTCTCTGTTATGGCTGTAATAATTCTGTCCAGGTTTTGCAGATTTTGAGCTTACAAACTCAAATTTTCCAGTTTACCCGAGCTTCCTACCCAAAGTATGCATTTGACTGGGTCCTTCCTCTGCTTCAAAGCCTTCAGTAGCTTCTCCTCATCACAGAACACAGGCATGTTCTGTAGCGCAGCGTTCAAAGACCTTGTCATTTGATTCCAACTCATCTCCTCCACTCCACTCAGCTCAGCTCCACTCCATGAAGCTCTTATTCAAAACCAAGTTTGAACAGGCACATTTCCCACTTCTGTTGTTCAGTCATCTCCCTCATGTACCTTTCTTTCTTCTTGTCCCACCTATGTTAGACTGAGGGTACACAAAAGTCAGAGCTCAGTTCCAATGCCTCTTTTGCCAGATGAGTTTCCTCCTTGGCATTCTTTCAGTGTTATTGTGCAGGTGGAGCACCTTCTTGGGTATCTCTATTATGGAAATAACCATGGAATGCCTTTCACTATAGTCGTGGATAGATTTGTCTCCCCTATCTATTTAATTGTTACCAGTTAATTATAGGGGCTTCCCTGGTGGCT
Source organism: Bison bison bison (assembly GCF_000754665.1). Lineage (NCBI taxonomy): Eukaryota > Metazoa > Chordata > Mammalia > Artiodactyla > Bovidae > Bison > Bison bison. The sequence continues at coordinate 1,660,073 of NW_011494720.1, forward strand.
TAGGCAGCAAAGAATATGCCTGAAATGCAGGAGAACTGGGTTCAATCCCTGGGTCAGGAAGATTCCCTGGAGAAGGAAATTGGAACACACTCCAGCATTCTTACCTGGAGAAGCTCATGGACAGAGGAGCCTGGTGGGCTACAGTCTATGGGGTTGCAAAGAGCCAGACATGACTGAGCCACTAACATTTCAGACTTCAGAATTAATTATTAATAACAGTAATACTATATGGCAGAAATCAACACAACATGGTAAAGCGATTATCCTTCAATTAAAAAAAAAAAACAAAACTGTTCAGTTCAGTTCAGCTCAGTCACTCAGTTGTATCCGACTGTTTGCGACCCCATGGACTGCAGCATGCCAGGCCTCACTGTCCATCACCCACTCCCAGGGGTTGCTCAAATTCAAGTCCATTGAGTCGGTGATGCCATCCAACCATCACATCCTCTGTTGTCCCCTTCTCCTCCTGCCTTCAATCTTTCCGAGCATCAGGGTCTTTTCAAATGAGTCAGTTCTTCACCTCAGGTGGACAAAGTATTGGAGTTTCAGCTTCAGCATCAGTCCTTCCAATGAATATTCAGGACTAATTTCCCAAGGATGGACTGGTTGGATCTCCTTGCAGTCCAAGGGGGACTCTTAAGAGTCTTCTCCAACACCACAGTTCAAAAGCATCAATTCTTCAGAACTAAGCTTTCTTTATAGTCCTACTCTCACATCCATACATGACCCCTGGAAAAACCATAGCCTGGACTAGATGGACCTTTGTCAGCAAAGTAATGTCTCTGCTTTTTAATATGCTGTCTAGGTCGGTCATAACTTCCTTCCAAGGAGTAAGCCTCTTTGAATTTCATGACTGCAATCACCATCTGCAGTGATTTTGGAGCTGCCTAAAATAAGTCAGCCACTGTTTCCACTGTTTCCCCTTCTATTTGCCATTAGGTGATGGGACCAGATGCCATGATCTTCATTTTCTGAATGTTGAGCTTTAAGCCAACTTTTTTACTTTACTTTTTCACTTTCATCAAGAGGCTCTTTAGTTCCTCTTCACTTTCTGCCATAAGGGTGGTGTCATCTGCATATCTGAGGTGATTGATATTTCTCCTGGCAGTCTTGATTCCAGCTTGTGCTTCATCCAGCCCAGCAGTTCTCATAATGTACTCTGCATATAAGTTAAATAAGCAGGGTGACAATATACAGCTTTGATGTACTCCTCTCCTGATTTGGAACCAGTCTGTTGTTCCATGTCCAGTTCTAACTGTTGCTTCCTGACCTGCATACGGATTTCTCAGAAGGCAGGTTAGGTGGTCTGGTATTTCCATCTCTTTCAGGATTTTCCACAGTTTGTGGTGATCCACACAGTCAAAGGCTTTGGCATAGTCAAGAAAGCAGAAATAGATGTTTTCTGGAACTCTCTTGCTTTTTCGATGATCAAAAAAACTGTTAAATATCCCTCCCAAATGACAATAATATTCAGTCATGTAGTATTAAGTCATTATTAAAATGAAATTATTGTTTTGTTAATTTTATGGATTCAGTTCAGTTCAGTCACTCAGTCCTGTCAGACTCTTTGTGACCCCATGAATCACACAGCATGCCAGGCCTCCCTGTCCATCACCAACTCCCGGAGTTCACTCAAACTCATGTCCATCGAGTCGGTGATGTGATCCATCCATCTCATCCTCTGTTTTCCCCTTCTCCTCCTGCCCCCAATCCCTCCCAGCATCCGGGTCTTTTCAAATGAGTCAGTTCTTCGCATCAGGTGGCCAAAGTATTAGAGTTTCAGCTTCAGCATCAGTCCTTCCAATGAACACCCAGGACTGATCTCCTTTAGGATGGACTGGTTGGATCTCCTTGCAGTCCAAGGGACTCTCAAGAGTCTTCTCCAACATCACAGTTCAAAAGCATCAATTCTTCTGTGCTCAGCTTTCTTCACAGTCCAACTCACATCCATACATGACCACTGGAAAAACCATAGCCTTGACTAGACGGACCTTTGTTGGCAAAGTAATATCTCTGCTTTTCAATGTGCTATTTAGGTTGGTCATAACTCTCCTTCCAAGGAGTAAGTGTCTTTTAATTTCATGGCTGCAGTCACCATCTGCAGTGATTTTGGAGCCCAAAAAAATAAAGTCTGACACTGTTTCCACTGTTTCCCCATCTATTTCCCATGAAGT
>NW_011494720.1:1663206-1684956 GCF_000754665.1 Bison bison bison
TTGAAGAGATCTCTAGTCTTTCCCATTCTGTTGTTTTCCTCTATTTCTTTGCATTGATTGCTGAGGAAGGCTTTCTTATCTCTCCTTGCTATTGTTTGGAACTCTGCACTCAGATGCTTATATCTTTCCTTTTCTCCTTTGCTTTTCACTTCTCTTGTTTTCACAGCTATTTGTAAGGCCTCCCCAGACAACCATTTTGCTTTTTTGCATTTCTTTTCCATGGGGATGGTCTTGATCCCTGTCTGCTGTACAATGTCATGAACCTCCATCCATAGTTCATCAGGCACTCTGTCAGATCTAGTCCCTTAAATCTATTTCTCACTTCCACTGTATAATCATAAGGGATTTGATTTAGGTCATACCTGAATGGTCTAGTGGTTTTCCCAACTTTCTTCACTTTAAGTCTGAATTTGTCAATAAGGAGTTCATGATCTGAGCCACAGTCAGCTCCTGGTCTTGGTTTTGCTGACTGTATAGGGCTTCTTCATCTTTGGCTGCAAAGAATATAATCAATCTGATTTCGGTGTTGACCATCTGGTGATGTCCATGTGTAGAGTCTTCTCTTGTGTTGTTGGAAGAGGGCGTTTGCTATGACCAGTGTGTTCTCTTGGCAAAACTCTATTACCTTTTGCCCTGCTTCATTCCACACTCCAAGGCCAAATTTTCCTGTTAGTCCAGGTGTTTCTTGACTTCCTACTTTTGCATTCCACTCCCCTATAATGAACAGGACATCTTTTTTGGGTGTTAGTTCTAAAAGGTCTTGTAGGTCTTCATAGAACCGTTCAACTTGAGCTTCTTCAGTATTACTGGTTGGGGCATAGGCTTGGATTACTGTGATATTGAGTGGTTTGCCTTGAAACAAACAGAGATCATTCTGTCATTTTTGAGATTGCATTCAAGTACTGCATTTTGGACTCTTTTGTTGACCATAATGGCTACTCCATTTCTTCTAAGGGATTCCTGCCCACAGTAGTAGATATAATGGTCATCTGAGTTAAATTCACCCATTCCAGTCCATTTTAGTTCGCTGATTCCTAGAATGTCAACGTTCACTCTTGCCATCTCCTGTTTGACCACTTCCAATTTTCCTAGGAACCTGGAATGTCAGGTCCATGAATCAAGGCAAATTTTATGGATTAATTTAGAGTAATTGAATAAAATTAATTAATGTGTATATTCACTCACTCAGCAAGCTTTATCCAGTGTCAACTGTATACTAATCCCTATGGTAGTTACAGAGATTGGACATGTTATCTGTCATTAAGTTGCTCACAGTCAAGTGAGGGAGATGACAAGTGACCAGATGACCAAAAACCGGTGGAGAAAGAATGGTGGTAGAGGAGGGACCACCAGAGGTACTGAGGAGGGGCACTTGGCCAGACGGAGGGCTCGTGTCTCCTGAGGAAGAGATCCAAGAAGGTGTGAAGGAGGGAGGGTTTAGGCAATGAAAGAGGGTGGGGGAGGCTGGGAAGAGATGCCGAGTCTGGTTGGCTGGTCCTCCCTAGAGTTCCAGCCTGGTTCCTTGCATGGAATGAATGCTTAGTAATTTACAAAGCCAATCTCTTGAAGGAACCAAAAAGTAAATTGTTAAAAATAGGAGAAATAACTTTAATTACACCAGTGGCTAGTATTTTTCTGACTGTAGTGCACTAGGCACCCTGCTGAAAGCTTTAATGGATGATCTTGTTGAATCCTTATACCAACCATAAGAGGCTGATACTGCTATTATTTCTATTTTATGGAAGAAGAAACTAAGAGAAAGAAAGTGATTGCCCAGGGTCTCATAGCCAAGAATGGAGAAATTTGTGTGTACTAGCTTCCCTAGTAACTCAGAGGGTAAAGCATTCACCTGCAATGCAGGAGACCTGGGTTTGATCCCTGGATTGGGAAGATCCTCTAGGGGGGGAAAAGGCAACCCACTCCAGCATTCTTGCATAGAGAATCTCATGGACGAAGGAGCCTGGCGGGCTACAATCCATGGGGTTGCAGAGTCAGACACGACTGAGCACATGAATTCAGTTGCTCAGTTCTGTCTGACATTTTGTGACCCTCTGGACTGTAGTCTGCCAGACTCCTTTGTCTTTGGGATTCTCCAGGTGAGAATGCTGGAGTGGGTTGGTGTTTCCTCCCCTAGAGGATCTTCCCGATCTCAGGATCAAACTTGTGTCTCTGGTATCTCCTGCATTGGTAGGCAGGTTTTTTACCTCTGAAATACCTGGGCTGAGCCAAAGGAGAATTAAGGATTCCAAATCTAGAAGGTGAATTTTGGAACTCAAGTTTTAACCTGTTTTATTTTGCACAAAAATGGACAGAATGTCTTCTGTCACTGATTGATTTACTTGGCAGTTGATTTGTTGTGTCTTTATATTTAGTTGTGACAATGCTTTAATCTTAGACTATGTCCCAGAGCTGCTGCTTTTAGTTTTATGGGAAATGACTATTTTTATGCTGCTTGCTAAAAGTGTGTTTAAACATTTTTTCCATTTAGTAGGGGAGTATTTTCCCTTCTGATATCAGAAGGAACCATTAAATAAAATCCCACAAACACTTCCTGATAGCAACCTTGTGCATTTCTCCACGTGAAACATACCCAAGGATTTAAAATCCAGACAAAATTATAGTATTCATTTGGTCCAGTCCTCTCTTTATGTAATTAGAATCATAGAATCACAGTATTTGAAATCTAGGAAGAATTTTAGGTGTGATGGATTCCCACCTCTTTATTTTCCAGTTGAGGAAATTCAAGTCTAGAGATGTGACGTGACTTCCCTTAAGTTCCCCAGTTAGTGTGGGCAGAGCCAAGGCGAGAACCTATGTCTGCCTTCTGCCTGCAGCCCACCACTTCATGCTTAACCGCTGGAGGTGTGACCAACTTCTGTTCACTGAGGACTTCAGGGCCATGCCCTACTCCTTGTAATTCCTTCATGGAGAGTAGAAACTGAAGCAAAGTAGAATGAAGGAATGCCTGATGCTGATCATGACAAAACTGTAACAATGGCTTAAGTGAATGTACCAGCCATCCCTGGCTAGACAGGCCATCAGTTCAATTGGTGTTTGGTCCTTGTGAGAATTTTTATTCTTGGTTTGACACTATAGTTTTAAGAATCTGGGAGACTTTTATATTTAGATCATCCTGTCATTTCTAATAATTATACAATCAGCCCTCTGTATCCTCGGGTTCTGAATCCAATTAACCACCCATGGAACATATTGGGGGAAAAAAAGTCCAGAAAGTTCTCAAAAGCATAACTTGAATTTGCTGTGCACAGGTAAGTATTTCCTCGCATTTTATCGTATTCACAACTGTTTATTATATTAGGTGTTATAGATAGTCTAGAGATGATTTAAGGGTCTTTGGTAGCTCAGACCATAAAGAATCTGCCTACAATTCAAGAGACCAAAGTTCGATCCCTAGGTCAGGAAGATCTGCTGGAGAAGGGAATGACAACCCACTCCAGTATGTGCGTAGGTTACATGCAAATACTATGCTATTTTATATGAGGGACTTGAGCATTCATGGATTTTAGGTGGGAGTCAGCATGGAGGTGCCCCCAAATCAATCCCGTGTGGTCGAATGTCAAGGGACAACTGTATCTTGTTACTTTGTGATGGAAGATTTCCTTTCTAGTTTTCCATTTTTCTTTTTCCCGAGCTTAAAGGTTCGAGATTACCTTACTGGACTTCTCTGGAGACTTCTGCTGACTCCTTTCAGATTTCTAAAGCAGTTGGATGCTATTTTTGTTCCATAATTACCACAGTGAAAATGGAACTTGAATTATTTCATAATAGATATTTCACCTCAGTATTGGCAAAATTAAAAAATAATTCAATCTGCACTTGATCCAGCAGCCTTGTTACAATAGACAATTTTTGTAACAGGGTCCCATGTTGAAAATCTTGTGTCTTCTTTGGGACTAATTGCTAAACCCAATGTGGTTATACTCTGTTTACTATTAAATTTTCCCCCCTGTAGTTAATATTGTTCCAGGAAATGAAATGTAAGATTAATAAGAATGGCTATTGATGGAACTGTATGTCCCAAGTATAATTAATGTTCCTGATAAATGTGTTAAAGAGAAGGGCATGGCTGAGGGTTATAACTATACTAAACCAAGATAATTTGAAACCACTTATTCTGTAGAAATTTCTATTTCTCAGGCTGCAATTTATAGCTAAACAAAACTATAATATTTTTTCAATTTATTTTTTAAATTAATTAAAGAACTGTTGAAATTGTCAATTATACTTACATTAGCATTCAATGACTTTTTGTTTTCATGGAAAGGATGACTTTTATACATGTGAAAGAAGAAGAGCTTGAGGTGAGAGTAGTTCCTATAGACTTCTTGAGGTTACCTTTCCCATTTTTCTTCTCTCTTTTGTAAAAAATTGTAGACCACAATGTATTTTCTTCCATTTGTAAAAATGCTGTCAGCAGCCTCACGGCAAAAAGACTTTGACTGAGAAGTTGAAGACAAAGCTTCCATAGTGATTTGTGGAGAGCTTTGGCCCTGCATTCTGATTTCTGGTGGCTCCTCGCAGCCTGGGGATGCTACATACAAAGGATGATTAGGTCAATGGTGACTGTTTCTAAGTCAATATTTCTCCCGAGAATATGATCATTTTAATCTTCTCAAGGTCTCCGCTAAAACTCTCTAATTGGATCTACATGAAGGAGAACAGCAGCAGGTGGAGGGAAAGTGAGAATGATCAATTAATGCGAGGCCACACCTCATGGTGCGATGCGAGATCGTGCTCAGCACAGAGCGAGCTTCCCTTCGGTGGCCTAATCCACGTGAATCGGATGGTGCATTAGTCTTTTGAACTCCTAAATAATTTTAGTAAATGAGTGAGCATTAATTTAATGTGAAATCCCATTGGCTCAAGAGTTATAATACATGTTCAAAATTGCCTAATTTTGTCTAAAGCAGTCTTTTGTCTCTTGACAAGAAAAGCATGGTTAAGCCTGTGATGTAACCTTTCCCACTGTCCTGAACTCAACTCTGTCATTGCTGCCAAACTCGTGTATCTCTGCTGCCTGCTCTTAAAAGCTTTGTATTTTGGATTGTCCGGTGTATATAGGGTGCTCAAGTGAATTTGAATTTCAGATAACAAACAGAAAAACTTTTTTAGTATAACTATGTCCCACATGATGTTATACTAAAAGATTCTTTGTTGTTGATCTGAAATTCAGCTTAACTGGGTGTCTTGCATTTTTATTGGGTAAATCTGGCAGCCCTGGCCATGTTGCCTCACTGTTTACTGAGTTTCATTTTTGAAGCCTGAAGGTTATGTTTTATGGCTCTCTCTTCCAACTGGTACACAGATGTCTGCCTGTCTTTTCCTACCAGGAAAGGAGGCAGGCTGATGAGGAATCTGCACATTTAAATAGTTGTCATCATTCTTGATCATAATTAAGGACATAGGTTTACAGTAAACCCAGAATGACATAGCTGTTCATTCTGTTACTCAGAATGATAGAGTACAAGGGAAAATATTACAATACAGTATTACAGCATTATAATTCTTCATGAGGAGAAAACCAAGGATAAGGACCTAGTTTTAAAAAAGAGATCTGTCATCAGAATTATTGATTAGATAACTTTTGTGAGTAATATAGTGAGTGAACTTTTCTTGGTTGTTTGGAGGGAATTCTCTTGTTTTTACAGCATTATGATTGATTTCAGAAAACAGTGGATTAGAAAAATTATTCTTGGAAATTCTTTCCAGAGTGTCAAAGATTTAGAAGAAAAAAATACAGCTTCTATCTAGATAGAGCATTAAACATATCTGCACTCCCTTCTTCTCCATTTCTTCACTTTTTAGCACGTTGGGGTGGCTGACTCACTAGCAGAACTTGAGCTTGGTGGTGGTGGCTTGCTGCATGAGGGACCTCAATGCATGGCTGCACACCAGCTTGTCGGGATGGCATGTGGCATGGGGACCTCCAAATGCATGGATACTAGGGGGCTTGTAAAGAAATCAAGGCTAAGGGGGGGAAAAAGAGATGCTTGGGAGGCAGTGAATTGAGGAAGTGATCTAGCCATCTTCTGTGTATGGCTGGATAATTGTATGTGTGTAATTTTCTGGATGGGGGGAGTCCTCTGAAGTCTTTTGGGTGAGACCATGGGGAACAAAGTGTGAGTGAGAAGCCACAAGCCTTTGGAAACATTTTCTTTTACTCTGCCCTAACTCAAGGACATTAAATAGCTCCCAGAGGCACATGCCAAGGCATAGCTGGGGTTGGTGGGGTGGAGTGGGGAGAGTTGGAGCAAGGTTCTCAGCTGCTTGGGAAACTTGTTGCTTGAGCTGGTGGCAGCTGAGGCCACTGGCTAACAGCTGAGTGATTTTGCCCCAACTGGATGTGAGCCAGGTTTGAGCAGAGCACTGGGGATGGGAGGGGAATAAATGGAAGGTTCATTTGATTGTTTCTGCCTCATAGCATGCTTATACTTTGCAGAACTATGGCAGAAGAATCAAGAGTATTTCAGAGCTAAATAGTACGAGTCATAAATACCACTTATAAGGGTAGTAAAGATGTGTAATATTGACTTCCCTCTGACCAATGCCAAGTCTTGCAGGAAGATTGAGCAAGTGGAGTAGAAACTGGGAATTTGAGCCCTTCCCCCAGAGATGTCATATTGCTTCTGACCTTCTAGAAAAAGCCATCAGAGGGTACTGTCTAGAAACTGAAGGAAGCTCAAGAGGCTGCTGTCTAGAAATGAGAGGAAACTGCAAATGCAAAGGCTAGAACACACCAGCCTGTGCCAGGAGGCCTGAGGCACTGATGTTTCCCAGGAGTTTCAGAGCAGCTGTTTTCTTTTTTCTTCATCTCATAGTGTTTCTTAATTCAATTTTCAGGATCAGGTCATCTAAAAATCATCCAAAAATTCTTCTCTGATAAACAATATTCCTCTAATTTATGACTGTTATTTGATTATACAAATGAACCAAGTCTTTAAAAAGCAAATTCTGCCTAATTCTGAGCAGATGTATAGAGCAGATCCCTTCTGGAGAGTCGTTGTCACCTTAGAGCCCCAGCCCTGACCTTCTCAGCCGGAGGTGTTGGGGATCTGTAGTCTGAACTCTGCACGGAAGCCACTATGGTGGTGAGGATACAGGACAGGCCCTTTGTGACCAGTCTGTAATCCTCAGGTTTGGCCTTCAGGAGTGTCGGGATGTTCTGGAAGGTGTGGGGTGCCTGCAGGCCCAGGGTGTCCATCACGTGATCAGGTAGTCGATGTCAGTGGCCAGCTGCTTGGTGGAGTGCAAGGCCCATCTCCATCTCCTGGGTACTTGAGACCCAGGCTCTAGGCAGCTGTGCTCTATTAACTTTGATGACTTCCTGAGCACCACGCTGGGCCATAGGTCCAAGGAGTATTTAAGTCGCTGTTTGCTATACTGATCGAGAGTCACCAATGTAGCCTGTCTGACATATCTTACTTCACTCTGGTGATGCTGTAGGACCTCCACCTGGGTGCACTGGATGGCTGACTCAGTTTGCCCATTCATTCATTCAGTCAGTATTTATTGGCCGTCTACCCTATGCCAGGCATTATTCTAGGCACTGGGAATAGGCCAGTGAATAAATCAGACCGACCAGGAAAGGTTCCAATATGAAGGCAACACATAAGCCAAGATTTGAAATAGGCAAGGGAATGGTAGCAGGAGAATATCTCAGGGAAGAGCATTTCAGGCTGAGGTCACAGCAGTGAAAAGACCCTGAGGCAGGAGTGTGCCTGCTGTGTATGAGACAGGGAGGCTGGGATGATGAAGTGGAGTACCAGGTCGGAGGTGAGGATGGAGAGGAGTGTAGGTCTCAGAGTGAACAGGGCCTTTGTAGGCCACTGATGGGATGCTGGCTTTTCCTCCAAATGAGTGGGAGATTCATCAGATGATTTCAAAGAGTGGAATGACCTAATCTGAGCTTTTATTGTGACTGTTTTAAAACCTTTACAAAAAGGGAAAAGCACAATGACCCTTCATGTTTTCATCACCCAGCTTTGGCCATTATAATATAGTTTGTCAATATTTCTGTATGCATTTCTAAAGTATGGGGACTGATTTGTAAAAATACAACTATACTATGATTATCATATTTAAAAGTTAACAATATTTCTTTAAATATCAAGAATTTGAATTGATTTATATTTTGAAAGTCAAACTGATAGGATTTCCGGACAGCTTTGATGCAGCTTGTGAGAGAGGAGTCAAGGATTAGATAGTAATTAAAATCCTTTTTAGTGTCATACATTTATTGGAATGCTACTATATGTGTACTTCAAACTAGGTCTTTTAAAACTTAATTTATTTTAATTAGAGGCTAATTACTTTACAATATTGTGGTGATTTTTGCCATACATCAACACGAATCAGCCATGGGTGTACATGTGTCCCCATCCCGAACCCCCTTCACCTCCCTCCCCATCCCATCCCTCTGGGTGGTCCCAGGGCACTGGCTTTGAGTGTCCTGTTTCATGCATCAAATTTGGACTGGTGATCTATTTCACAATGGTAATATACATGTTTCAATGCTATTTTCTCAAATCATCCCACCCTCGCCTTCTCCCACAGAGTCCAAAAGTCTGTTCTCTATATCTGTGTCTCTTTTGCTGTCTCGCATATAGGGTCATCGTTACCATCTTTCTAAATTCTATATATATATGCATTAATATACTGTATTGGTGCTTTTCTTTCTGACTTCACTCTGTATAATAGGCTCCAGTTTCATCCACTTTATTAAAACTGACTCAAATGTGTTCTTTTTAATAGCTGAGTAATATTCCACTGTGCCTGTGTACCATGATTTTCTTATCCATTCATCTGCCGATGGACATCTAGGTTGCTCCCATGTCCTAGTTATTGTAAACAGTGCTGCAATGAACACTGGGGTACGTGTATCTTTCAATTCTGGTTTCCTTTAAAGATTAACATCAGCATCTGGCTTCAGGATTTTTAGTTTCTTTTTGTAAATATTATCCAATACCATCAATTCTTCAGCTAGAGAAAATATTGGTATTGCTATTTTCAAATGTGGAAAAGTAGCACAGAATTGCTCACTTGTTAAGTGACTTATTCTAAAGTCCCTTAAATGGTGGTTTAGAAAATCCTGGTAAACTGGGAATGACTTACCCAAACTTGAAGTTTCTTTTGCTCTATTATCTCTTCTTCTCTAGAATAAATTTGGGCAGTCAGATATATATTTGGACAGATTTACTAATCTCTCATGGTATTTTAAATTATTTAAAGAGCTGTCATGGATATAGTTCCATGTATTATAACTCAGCTGAATTATTAAATTGACTTTAAAGAAAATCAAAAGATTAATTGGCTGCCTCCTATGTACTGGATGTCATTTACAAGGATTTAAAGGTCTAACAGGCGTGAAACCTTGGAACTGTAATTGTGATCAGTGTAAATGGAGGCAGAGAGAATACCAGGTGTAGAGATAACAGAGGGAAGAAGTGAGTCTGGATGCGATCAGGAGTTCTTCTGGCTCGCAGGGGCTGGGCAAGGGTATTCTTGGCAGAAAACAACACGAGCAAAGGCATGAGAAGAGTGGAGGCATGGCAGGTTCGGAAGTGCACGCAGTTGGCTGCTGAAGTATGCGGTACCTGGCGCGTAGGCAAAGGAGCAGCAGGAGATGAGTCTGGAGACAGGGGTCACGCTTTTGCAGAGAGCACTTTGCATCTTTTGCCCTCAGTCAAAGAGGTAACAACAGCATCTGAAAACTCCCAAACTCTCTGCAAGTTACAGAATCACTGCTCTCGATGGGATGTTTCCCATGTACCTGCCCAATCTCGTCCGAGTTTGTCCATGAGACCGATGTCGTCTGTGGCTCTGTCAGTGTCCCATGCGTTCCTGGTGTCTTTGGATGACACTGTCATCAAATGCTGTCACCGCTACACCTCAGAGTGATCTACTGCGTCTTCTCAGAAGTAAGCAAAATATCAACAGCTAAGGAATAGACTGCTCGTTGAGCTTGCATCCTGTAGTGTGGGCATGCTAAGTTGATTCGGTTGAGTCCCACTCTTTCTGACCCTATGAACTATAGCCCCCCATGTTCTTCTGTCTGTGGGATTCTCCAGGCAAGAATACTGGAGTGGGTTGCCATGCCCTACTCCAGGGGATCTTCCCAATTCAAGGAACAAAACTGGGTTTCTCACCTGCATTGGCAGGTGGGTTCTTTATCTCTAGTGCCACCTGGGAAGCTTCCTGTAGAGTGGGTTGGAAAAAATCAAAGTAACCCTGCAGATTTATTTCTAGTTTCCCTTTCTAAGTGAATTCTTAGTCCCTACCCAGAGGTGTTGACATTTCTGGTCACTGATTATGTTGGACAATTTGGCCATTGAGGAAGGTTCTGTGCAAGAGAACCTCTGTTCTTTTTAAACCATATCCGAATTGTCTCCTATTCCAGGATGTTTCATTTGCTTGGGAACTCTCTCTCCAGCCATGCGTGCTAATCTAAACAGAGCCCCAGAAGATGAATTATGTGTCCTTTGTCATTGATCAGTTTAGTTCAGTTTAGTTGCTCAGTTGTGTCTGACTCTTTGCGACCCCATGAACTGCACCATGCCAGGCCTCCCTGTCCATCACCAACTCTCAGAGCCTAACCAAACCCATGTCCATTGAGTTGGTGATACCATCCAACCATCTCATCCTCTGTTGTCCCCTTCTCATCCTGCCCTCAATCTTTCCCAGCATCAAGGTCTTTTCAAATGAGTCAGCTCTTCGCATCAGGTGGCCAAAGGATTGGAGTTTCATCTTCAACATCAGTCCTTCCAAAGAACACCCAGGACTGATCTCCTTTAGGATGGACTGGTTGGATCTCCTTGCAGTCCAAGGGACTCTCAAGAGTCTTCTCCAACCCTACAGTTCAAAAGCATCAATTCTTCTGTGCTCAGCTTTCTTCACAGTCCAACTCTCACATCCATACATGACTAGTGGAAAAACCATAGCCTTGACTAGACGGACCTTTGTTGACAAAATAATGTCTCTGCTTTTTAATATGCTGTCTAGGTTGGTCATAACTTTCCTTCCAAGGAGTAAGCATCTTTTAATTTCATGGCTGCAGTCACCTTCTGCAGTGATTTTGGAGCCCCCAAAATTAAAGTCAGCCACTGTTCCCACTGTTTCCCCATTTGTTTGCAAGAAGTGATGGGACCGGATGCCATGATCTTAGTTTTCGAAATGTTGAACTTTAAGCCAACGTTTTCCCTCTCCTCTTTCACTTTCTTCAAGAGGCTCTTTAGTTCCTCTTCACTTTCTGCCATAAGGGTGGTGTCATCTGCATATCTGAGGTTATTGATATTTCTCCCAGCAATCTTGATTCCAGCTTGTGCTTCTTCCAACACAGCGTTTCTCATGATGTACTCTGCATATAAGTTAAATAAGCAGGGTGACAATATACAGCCTTGACGGACTCCTTTTCCTATTTGGAACCAGTCTGTTGTCCTTGATAGCTCAGTTATATTTTCTTCTACCCAGGTTCCCACCTCAATCATTGATAGAGGTCAGTGAAATAAGAATATGTCAAATATGCAGATGTATTGAATATGTCCCTCTGTTTCTTTGTTTCTCTATTTCTTGTCTTTTTTCCCTCTAGTTTTTTTTCCTTCCTGTTTTTTCATCCCTCATATTAGTGAGAAGTGACATTTCTGTGGGCAAGCCACTTTTATAGTTAGACACACAATGGCCATCACTGTCAGCTCTCTGATAGAATGGGTGTTTGTCATCTTTGATCGGTCATAGGACTGAGCACTGAGCAGGCTTAAATACAGTGCTAGGGCCTCTTACCAACTTATCTTTTACACATTTTATTACTCTTGGGAAAGAGTTTTGAAAAATGGGCTGTGTACTGGCGAGACCCACTGAAGAAATCCTAGCTGCTTACAGATGTTATTGTTGGTTGGAAACATAGTCACCCAGCGTAGAGGCTGGAAAGCAGTTCAGAAAACACAGTTGAGACTTCTCATTTTACAGAGAAGAAACTGAGACCCAAAGAGGCTGGGGACTTGCTTAAGCCATGCAGCTGTTACTGGAAGCTTTTTACCTAGAACCCGAGAGTTCTGACTCAGGGTAGAATTTTTCCACCACAGTACCCTGCCTCCCTAATTGAAGTTTATTACATTTGCAGCTCTGTGATCCCTAATGACATGCAGATGACATACAGATTCCTAAATAATTTTTGTAAGGAAAACTTTCCATGTGCAACTCTAGACGTGTTTGTGTGGTCTTTTTATGTGATGATATAGTATTGTTCTAGCTCTTGGATGGGGTCATCAGTTTACAATTTATGGAGTATGGATCACATTCAGAAGCAAACCAGAGGCCAGTGGTGGAGCTCCAGGACTGTTTTTGGTGTTTAGTGCCTGGAGTCCTTTTCCCAAAAGTCCTAGGTCTGCTTTCCTAGGAAAAAACCTATCCTTCTTCTCTTCCTTCTATCCCTCTCTCCTTATTCCTTTTGAATCTGTCCTATGTCCTAGGACACTCTGTGGCTGGTAATAAGTAGACACTTTCCCAGTGCAATTGAATGAATGAATGGATGGATTTCTTAATGTTTCTGCCTGTGAGTAGATTAGTCCTCTGCTGACGTAGTGTCCTGTCTTCTGTGGAAATTAGTCTGGGAGTCAGACTTGTTTTAAGGAGTGAAAGTTGCTTAGTCCTGTCCAACTCTTTGAGACCCCATGGACTACAGAGTCCATGGAATTCTCCAGGCCAGAATACTGGAGTGGGTAGCCTTTCCCTTCTCCAGGGGATCTTCCCAACCCAGGAATTGAACCCAGGTCTCCCGCATTGCAGGTGGATTCTTTACCAGCTGAGCCACAAGGGAAGCCCTTGTTTTAGGAAGGTGTGGTGTCAAACCTCTCTCCTTAGTTACCTCCTTCGTGTCACCCGAGTTTCTCGTTCCCTGCTTCTTCTTTGGACTTCTCGTCCTTACTGTTCATTAGCACTTGCAACTGGTTCGTACAAGCAAAGAAGGGAGAGGTGATGAAACTCTGATCACATCGATGGGTGGCACATTAGTAACTGATAAAAGATAAAAACATATTGGCTAAATGGGTTTTCTTTAGGGAATTTTATGCCAGGTTTCTTGTTTCCCATTAGTGTGGAAAATCAACACTTGCTTGTATTGTGGGGGTGAAGATTTTTTTTAAGTGAGTGGGAAAACCTCTTGACATTTTACAGAGAGACTTAAGTTTTGAATGGCAAATGCTAATATTCTTTGTGCATAAAGAGTTTCAGGACTCTTGTATATGAGCACTAATAATACCTCACTTTTTCTTTGTTCGTGAGTTCAAATAGGCATTTTCTGAAATTGTGTTTTTAGGAGATATTAAAACTTTCGTCAAGATGTTCTTCTGTATGACTGTCAGCTCCATTAGCTCTGTTTTCATGGAACTCAACAGAGTTCTCAACCTTTGCACTACAAATTGAATTAGCATTTTCCCTTAAAAAAGTGTTACTGGCCTTGTAATAAATAATTGTGGACAATTTCTAATGGGATTGCTATTTTTGAGTTTAGCGATGAGATATGAGGTAATGACTTTGTTCCTAGTTGTGACACTGTTGGCTTGGGTGAGTTGGGGTGGAGTTCTCAAGGATTCTCTTTTCTTTGGGGAGCGGGGCTCTGGGATCAGACTGCCTGGGTCCTTGACACCATCCTTTTCTGATTGGGTGACTTGAGCTAGCTAATCTCTCTGTATCTTGGTTACCTCATTTTAAAAACAACTGCAGTTATAATTGCATTGCTTGGGATAATTTTGAGTGCCAAACTATTTAATTCCATGAAAACACTTAACATAGTGCCTGCCATAACTATCAATGTTGTGTGAAATTTTGCTTGCCTACTCCTCCAGCTCCTCTTGTCTTGCTAGACCAAGGGTCACACTGGGTTTTCCAGAAGTCCAGGGTGTGGTCTGAACTTTTGGCTGAAGCTGAAATAGCAGCTATAACTCTCTCCCTGGATAATTTCATAGTGTTGAAGTGAACTGCATTTATCTCTAGTCATTTTTTAGAAGGAGTTTTCTTTTGTACTGTTTAGGGAAGGACATTATCTGCCTCTATTAACCAGAAGATACAACAAATACAAATAAAAATTATACTTATTAAATGGATAATATGCAGCAAGAGATAGTAACTTTTTAGATAAGCAGTGTAAATCAGCTAGAGTCTTTTTCTGACAGAGTTGAAAAGACCTATATTTGTCATCAGAAAATAATTTTTAACTGGTGTGTGTATGCGGTCAGTTGCTCAGTTGTGTCCAACACTTTGCGACCCCATGGACTGTAGTCCACCAGGCTCCTCTGTCCATGGGATTTCCCAGGCAAGAATACTGGAGTGGGCTGCCCTTTCCTTCTCTAGGGATCAAACCCATGTCTCTTGTAGCTCCTGATTGGCAGGCAGGTTCCTTACCACTGAGCCACCTGAGAAGCTCCTTTACTTGTCTATTAGAACATAACTACCCGCTATTTTACTAGGCTGCCCAGATGTGACCTAGGACTTATTTAACTCTAGCTTTTCTAAAAATGAGATTCAGGGTTTTTGTTCTCTAGACTCTACCATTTTACATCGACTTGTCTATTCTTTTCAAGAACATATATGTACTGCCATGGAAAAGAAATGGAAATCATATTAAAATCCAAATATAAAATTGCCTAGAGAGTAGAAATACCCATAAGTTCTGGCCAAAGGCATGAACCACCTCTAGTTGATACCCATTTATGCTGATATTTAAAGCAGAGACAGTTACATAAGAAGCCATGTTCTGATTGATTTGTATGTTGGTGCACACACAGGCATCAATACTTGGCTTCTTGTTCTCTTGATACAGCATTCTGGTACTGCAATAGCTGTGTCTCTTGCATGCTGCTGCTGCTGCTGCTGCTAAGTCGCTTCAGTTGTGTCCGACTCTGTGTGACCCCATAGACGGCAGCCCACCAGGCTTTCCCGTCCCTGGGATTCTCCAGGCAAGAACACTGGAGTGGGTTGCCATTTCCTTCTCCAATGCATGAAAGTGAAAAGTGAAAGTGAAGTCGCTCAGTCATGTCCAACTCTAGCGACCCCATGGACTGGAGCCTACCAGGCTCCTCCGTCCATGGGATTTTCCAGGCGAGAGTACTGGAGTAGGGTGCCATTGCCTTCTCCGGTCTCTTGCATAATTTTTCTTAATTCTTTACTGATCAATTTGTCCAATAAATTTTGTTAGATACGTTCTTGCAAAGTACCATACCAAGTGCTTTGGGAGGTGGAGATGAAAATACTTGGGCTTCCCTGGTAGCTCCCACTGGTAAAGAATCTGCCTGCAATGCAGGAGACCCCAGTTTGGGTCCTAGGTTGGGAAGATCCCCTGGAGAAGGGATAGGCTACCCACTCCAGTGTTCTTGGGCTTCACTGGTGGCTCGGATGGTAAAGAATCCACTTGCAATGTGGGAAACCTGTGTTCAATCCCTGGGTTGGGAAGATGCCCTGGAGGAGGGCATGGCAACCCACTCCAGTATTCTTGCCTGGAGAATCCCCATGGACAGAGGAGCCTGATGATCTACAGTCCATGGGGTTGCAAAGAGCTGGACATGACTGAGTGACTAAGCACAGCACAGCACAGAAAATACTTATAGTTTCCATATTGTTGAAAAGCTTACAGCCTAGTTGAGAAGGCAAGACATACAATATGAAACATGTAATCCTATTTATTCACAGTCAGCTATCAAATGCTTACTATTAGTTGTCATTACTTGGAGAAGGAAATGACAACCCACTTCAGTGTTCTTGCCTGGAGAATCCCAGGGATGGGGGAGCCTGGTGGGCTGCCATCTATGGGGTCGCACAGAGTCAGACACGACTGAAGCGACTTAGCAGCAGCAGCAGCAGCAGCAGCAGTTGTCATTACTACGCTGGAAACTAGGAAGCAAGGATGATACAATTAGGGTCTCTTTCCTGGAGACTCACAGTGAATACATATAATGAGGAGGAAGATTTCAGAATAGTTATGGATGTGATACTCTAGGAGTGTATGTTGATTCTATGGAGAAATTCAGTGGTTGCTACCTGAGAAGGGGCAATTTTCAGTAAGGATATTTTTGCTATTTGGCCAAGATAGGAAGCAGTGTGGACAAAAGCTCAGATGTGTGCTAGTCTGTTTGGGGAAGTGAGACACTTAAAATTAGCTCAGGGAGGAATAGGGAGACTGGACAAGTCAGAATGGCTGATGCTAAGGAACCTGCGTTTCTCCCATAGACCTGGGGTGGGCACTGTTAGTCTAAAGTCTTTTAAGACCGATCATGGACTTACTGGTGAGTCTATTGGTGGCTCAGATGGTAAAGAATCCCCATGCAATGCAGGAGACCTGGGTTCGATCCCTGGATCAGAAAGATTCTCATGGAGAAGGGAATGGCAACCCACTTCAGTACTCTTGCCTGGAGAATTCCATAGACAGAGGAGCCTGGCAGGCTTCAGTCCATGGGTGGCAAAGACAAGACTGAGCAAGTAACACTTCCATTTTTCATGGACTTCAGCATGCCCATGAACACCCCAAAGATTATAAGCAAAATCTGTGTTTCTGGAAATAAGGGTGTTTTCCTGGAGTCCACCCAGAGGAAGAAGGTTAAGAAGCCTTATGATAGATGCTGAAGAGATGTGATGGATTTCAAATCGAGGTCCATTTTGCTAGGATATGGAGGACAGGGTTGTGTTGTGGGGGTTACAGGCAGCAAGTTGGGAAAACTTTCCAGAAAAGTCACCGTGTCTGCACCTTAACTCAGATGACAGATGTTTATCAGTCACTTACCTGTGTGTCAGACTGCACTGAACGTGAGCAGGGAGAAACCACACAGAGTGAGGTCACTGCAGTTCTGCCAAGGAAGACGTTACAGTGTATGGGGTAAGAAAGATAATTAAACAGAGCACGACAAAAGTGTTGGCCCGTTGCCTCAATGATTTATTTATGTACTTGTTCATTCAGCAATTCTTTCTTTGCCAGGCTGTCTTCAAGGCTTTGGGGAAAGGAAGCTCATGTTCAAGGAAGACACATATTATGTTAATGTTAGCATTCGGTTTGGTATTAGGTAGCTGTAAAGAAAAACCAAACCATCATTAGGGTGAGCAGTAATAGGAGGCTTATGTTAGATCAGGAGAGGCTTTCTGAGGTGAGAAACCCTGCTGGAGAGAGGATGTATGTCAGGAAAAGAGTGCTGAGACGTGTATGTGCTTGGTGTTTGTGGAGCAGCAGTGATTTCAGGACTTGGTGAGTGAGAAAAGGAGTGTGAGGAGTCAGTGAGAGTGCAGCTGGGGGACAGACGGTGCTGGGCCTTTGAATTTTATTCTCAGTGTGGTGGGAAGCCATGAGGGTTTTGAATCAGTTCAGTTCAGTTCAGTTGCTCAGTCTTGTCCGACTCTTTGCGACCTTGTGGACTACAGCACACCAGGCCTCCCTGTCCATCAACAACTCCTGGAGTTTACTCAAACTCATGTCCATAGAGTTGGTGATGGCATCCAACCATCTCATCCTCTGTCGTCCCCTTCTCCTCCCACCTTCAATCTTTCCCAGCATCAGGGTCTTTTCCAATGAGTCAGTTCTTCGCATCAGGTGGCTAAAGTATTGGAGTTTCAGCTTCAGGATCAGTCCTTCCAATGAATATTCAGGACTGATTTCCTTTAGGATGGACTGGTTGGATCTCCTTGCAGTCCAAGGGACTCCCAACACCACAGTTCAAAAGTGTGATTCTGACTCCACCCTGGATGTGCGCGTGTTTTAGCACACCACCGATGCCATGAACTCAGTTTTGACACTCGTTCCCTGGAGGTGACATCAGATCCCATAGGTTAAGGGCTCCATCTCAGGAGATCCCCTCACTTTAAATGCCTGTCAGAAACAAGCCCTGGTTATCACCTGTGTTTCTGACCAACTGGCTTTAAATCCTAGTTTCTGCTTGGGTTTGATTAATTTGCTAGAAAGGCTCAAGAACTGAGAGAGACCTTTTGCTTGCTGAATTACTGGTTTATTATAAACATTTGACTCACTAGCTCAATAGCTAGAAGGAAGCGATGCATAGGGCAAGACATGGGGAAGGGGCACAGAGCTCCCATGCCTCTCTAGCTGCCCCACTCTCCCCAAATCTCCATGTGTTCACTTACCCAGAAGCTCTGAACCCTCTTCTTTTGGGGTTTTATGGAAGCTCCATTACATAGACACAACTGATTAAATCATTGGCCACTGGTGATATATACAACCTCCAGACCCTCCCCTTCCCCCTGAATCAGGTGGGTAGAACTGAAACTTCCAACCCTCTAGGCTTGGCTGGTTCCCCTGGCAAACAACCCCCCTCCTTAGGTGGGGTGCAAAAGTCACTTCACTAACATAACAAGAGACATCTTTGTTGCTTTCATCACTTGGGGTTTTAGGAGCTCGGTGGCCTTGCACAGACCAAATATGTATTTCTTATTAAAAAATCACAATATCATAGGAAGTGAAGACCTCTACTATAATTGGGGGAGTTTGGGGTCCATCTAACCTAGCTCATGAGGGTCAGCAAAGCCCCGGGGAGGAAGTTAAGTTTAAACTTTGAACTTGAGGATGAATATGAGTTCTTCAGCAGGTGAGGAAGAGACTGTTCTAGGCAGAGGGAACAGTATGCTTGAATGCCTCAGGTGGATTACTAGCCCAGGGGCCAAGACTGGGAATGCAAGGGTAAGAGCAACCTTTGGGGGAAAGATCCTGACTTCAGTTTTGTACACATTAAGGTTGAGGTTTCTTTGGGTAGATCAGTAGGAGCTGCAGAGTGGGTCGTTAGCATCTAGGTCTGCTGTCCAGGAGAAGAGTATGAGAAGGCAGTTTCGTGTGGCCACACACAGGGCTGAGATACCCACAAAGAGCTGTCAGCTGAGAAGGTGAGGGCTGGAGGCAGAGCTTCAAGGAATATTGACATTTAGGAGCCTGGTGAGGGAAGGAAATGCATAGTAAATATCAAGAGTGGTGGAGTAGTCGCCAGTGAGATCTAAGTTGGTGTCCAGAGAAGTGGTGAAGACTTTACCTGCTGTAAGAATTTAAAGCTAAGCCAATATGAGTTGGGATACATAAAATAAACCTTACGGAATGTGGGGAAGGAAGCTTGGTTTTATCTGATAGCTGAGATGTCTATATGATAGGCAGTGATTATGTGGGGAGCATAGTGTGAGCAGTCTCTCAGAGGTGGGTTTGATAAAATTTTGCTCAGGAAGCTACAAAGAGATCAGTACTGACTGGAGCAGGGAATTCAAGCATTTGGGCTTAATTTTATTTGCTGATGATTTTTTAACTAGAATTTCGCTGGTTTATGACTCCCCTAAAATTATATGTAGAAGTTTGAGAATTTGTTTGTGTGTGTTTTCTAGATAGTTTCAGAATTTTCATTAGATGATCAAACAGGTCCACGAGCCCCCAGAAGGTAATTATTTCTGGGTGTAGGCAATGAGAAGTCATTGAGAGATGAATGTTTTCTTTTATGACAGTTCTTTGGACATTGGTTGGCAGGGTGAGTTTGAGGAATGATGGGAAACTGAAACTGAGACTGTTAGTTGCCCAGGCATGTCTGACTCTTCGAGACCCCATGAACTGTAGCCTGCCAGGATCCTCTACCCATGGGATTTCCCAGGCAAGAATATTGGAGTGAGTTGCCATTTCCCTCTCCAGGGAATCTTCCCGACCCAGGGATGGAGCTCCAGTCTCCTTCATTGCAGGCAATTTTTTTTTTTATCTCTGAGCCACTAGCAGGAGACAGACATAAATTCTAGTAATTGAGACATGGAGTATTGTTTTCTCAGGCGAGAATGATGAAAACCAGAATGCAAAGAAGCATAGGCCTTGTGTTTTGCAGAAACGATGGATTAAATTTGATTATGGATTAGATGCAGGAGGTACATTTAGCAAATGTTTATTAAGGACCTACTGTGTGTCAGTTAAAATTGGGAGCAAGTGAGACATGGTCCCCACCTTCATGGACCTTCATGGCCTTCACAGGGAGCATATATTTGTCAATAATCACTCAAACATAGGGCTGGAAATTGTGGTAAATGCCATGAAAAGAAAGTTCAGGGAACTTGGCTCACAACAGTGGGAACTTGGTGAGGGAAGCTCACGAAGTTATTCCACTAGCACTCAATTACTCCCACATTTCTAGAGAGTGGGTATTTGTTGGTTCCTTTAATTTAACTTTGCAAAAATATTTCCTTTAGAAACCAAGGCTTTAAATTTTTTTTCTTTCAGTGCTTGGCTAATCAGGGGAATAGAACTTTTGGATGGCTGGTACCATGATTTATGGTTGGAAAAACAACGGTATTTGATTACATTGAGCTTCAAACTTTTCCTTTGATTAATGAAAATCTTCCCGGCAAATTCTTTTTATTAGGCTCTGTTTTTTACTTGGTCCAAGAAAGTGCACTCTCTGACCCCAATATGAATGCCTTCCAACATCTCTCTTAAATCATATCAAATATGTAATATCAGTGGGGCATCCATTTGGAAATATCAGGTTGGCCAAAATGTTTCTTTCCTTTGGTTTTTTAAGTAAAAACAAAAGACACGTATGCCGAATATGTTGCTTTTTTTTCTTTCATCTAAAATGGCTGCCCCCAAATTCATCAGTTCTAATAAAATTTTTTAAAAATGCTCACTGATATGACAGCTGTTGCATTACTGTCTAACAAAATTGTTTCAAATGATATTAAAGAAAACATCTAGAGCTGGCTAAAGGAAAAAAAATTGAACTTTTTAGCCAACCCAACATGTGGTTGTCAAACTGATGTAATAAAAATGGAACTAAATCTAAATCAGTTGGGTTCCCAGTTTCCATAGTTGCAGTGGTGGTGTCTTTTGTTATCTGATGCTCTCCAGCTTCTGCTTTTCCCCTGCCATTACTTTATTCCACTCCTTAGTCATTTATGTGCATCAGAGTTGCAACTTGTTAAGTCACTGATGCGAAACATCCCTCCATGTCTCACTCAAGCATCTACCCTACTTCTTTTCAGAGAATCCTTAAAGGTATTCTGTAGGGCTAAAGAACAGCCACAAGACTGGAAAAAGTCAGTTTTCTTTTCAATCCCAAAGAAAGGCAATGCCAAAGAATTCTCAAACTACTGCACAATTGCACTCATCTAACACACTAGCAAAGTAATGCTCAAACTTCTCCAAGCCAGACTTCAACAGTATGTGAACTGTGAACGTCCAGATGTTTAAGCTGGATTTAGGAAAGGCAGAGGAACCAAAGATCATATTGCCAACATCCGTTGGATCATTGAAAAAGCTAGAGAGTTCCAGAAAAACATCTATTTCTGCTTTATTGACTATGCCAAAGCCTTTGACTGTGTGGATCACCACAAACTCGAAAATTCTGAAAGAGATGGGATTACCAGACCCCCTGACCTGCCTCTTGAGAAATCTGTATGTAGGTCAGGAAGCAATAGTTAGAACTGGACATGGAACAACAGACTGGTTCAAAATAGGAAAAGGAGTACATCAAGGCTGTATGTTGTCATCCTACTTATTTAACTTATATGCAGAGTACATCATGAGAAATGCTGGGCTGGAAGAAGCACAAGCTGGAATCAAGATTACCGGGAGAAATATCAATCACCTCAGATATGCAGATGACACCACCCTTATGGCAGAAAGTGAAGAGGAACTAAAAAAAGCCTCTTGATGAAAGTGAAAGAGGAGAGTGAAAAAGTTGGCTTAAAGCTCAACATTCAGAAAACGAAGATCATGGCATCTGGTCCCAT
>NW_011494720.1:1685251-1718550 GCF_000754665.1 Bison bison bison
CTCTTGAGAGTCCCTTGGACTGCAAGGAGATCAAACCAGTCCATTCTGAAGGAGATCAGCCCTGGGATTTCTTTGAAAGGAATGATGCTAAAGCTGAAACTCCAGTACTTTGGCCACCTCATGCAAAGAGTTGACTCATTGGAAAAGACTCTGATGCTGGGTGGCGGGGGGCAGGGGTTGGGGGCAGGAGGAGAAGGGGACGACAGAGGATGAGATGGCTGGATGACATCACTGACTCGATGGATGTTGAGTCTGAGTGAACTCCGGGAGTTGGTGATGGCGTGCTGCAATTCATGGGGTCACAAAGAGTTGGACATGACTGAGCGACTGATCTGAACTGAAATGAAAGAGAGTAGTTGATATTGGTCCTATGGAAATAAAAAAGCCCAAGGCAGATA
This sequence comes from Bison bison bison, assembly GCF_000754665.1. Classification (NCBI taxonomy): domain Eukaryota; kingdom Metazoa; phylum Chordata; class Mammalia; order Artiodactyla; family Bovidae; genus Bison; species Bison bison. The sequence continues at coordinate 1,685,650 of NW_011494720.1, forward strand.
GAGGAAGAAGAAGAAAGATTGCCCTAAGTGTAATAGAAGCACTTGCTACTGGCGAGGTGTGAGGCTAAGAGTTCCGGGTCTGTGACAGCTGCAGTCGGGCAAGACCAGGCAGAGGACAGCCGGAAGAGATGAGTCCAGGATCCGTAAGTAAGCTCATCCCTGGAGACTGTTCTCACCTTGGGTTGGTGCCTGGCGCACTCTTGTGTCTTGGTCTGAGTCCAGACCGGGGACCTCCCACTCTGTGCCTTTCCACTGCAGTTTACCTGGCCAAGTTCATCTGCATTCTGAGGACACAGATCTCTATCTGGATGCAGTTGGGCCAGATGAGCTTGGTTTAACTCAACAGCCTTGACTGTTGCATTTTAAGGTGTGACAGGGCTTCACAGCCTGTGAGAGGACCTCACTTGCCCTTTTACTTGATCTGGATTATATTATTATTTTTTTTTTCATGAAACCCTGGCTTGGGAGTCTTTGTAGAGCAGGGCTGAGCTCAAATGATGACTGACAGTGTTATTCACATGAGTTTCCCAATTGGATAAAAATGTTGCTTAATGGAGAGGAGATGTGGTCAATGTAATATCCCCCTCATCTTCTCCGAAGCCTTCTGATCTCACACCCTATGTCTACAGTGAATTTTCAGTACTCCAGGGCTATCTGAAAGATAAAGTGTAGATGAAAGGCACTTTGCTGACAGCACACCACTGTGCTGGGTCTGGGAAAAATGGGCTTTTGCTCTTACATCTTTTACCAATATTCTTAAAAACAGTATATGCATAGCCTATTATGTTGTTTTGAAAATTGTTATATTATCAACTCAGCCATTGATTAATTCATTTGCTATCAATATTTATTGAGTTCCTATTCTGGAAGAGGCTTTGTGCTATGAACACTCAGAATTCCAATGATGAATAAGACACAGGGAACCTAGTGGACAGCAATGAAGACGAGAATGTACAATTGAAGGAGTGATAATGTTGTAAGTAGCAGAAGAGAAATGAAGGCCGGCTATTGAATTCAAAACAAGGATATATTACCTCCAGTGTATGGGGATTAGGGGTAGCTGATAAGAGAGGAATTCATGCATAGATGATGCTAAGTGAAATAAGCCAGTCACAAAAAGACAAATACTGTGTGATTCTGCTTATGTGAAATATGTAGAGTATCCAATGTATAGAGACAGAATGTAGAATGGTGATTGCCAGGGGCTGGAGAAGAAGAAATGAGGAGTTGTTGTTTAATGGGTAAAGAGTTTCAGTTTTGTGAGATGGAAAATTTCTGGAGATTGGTTGTACACCAATGTGAATATACTTATTGCTGAATAGCACATTTAAAAATGGTTAAGATGATCAATTTTATGTGTATCTTACCACTATTTAAAAAAAATACAGTGTCTTATTATGCAGGGATGGGTGGAGGATACTTAATACCTTGGGACTTCTGCCCATGCACATACTATTCATTCATTCATTCATTAAATGTGTATTGAATGCTTCCTATGTGTTAGGTGCTAAGCTAGTTATTAATATAGGGCTCAATACTTAAAGCGCTTCCCTCATAGCTCAGATGGTAAAGAATCTGCCCGCAATGCGGGAGATCCCGGTTTGATTCCTGGGTTGGGAAGATCCGCTGGAGAAGGGATAGGCTACCAATTCCAGTATTGTTGGGCTTCCTTTGTGGCTCAGCTGGTAAAAATCTGCCTGCAGTGCAGGAGATCTGGATTCGATCCTTGGGCTGAGAAGATCCCCTGGAGAAGGGAAGGGCTACCCACTCCAGTATTCTGGCCTGGAGAATTCCATGGACAGTATAGTCCATGGGGTAGCAAAGAGTTGGACACGACTGAGCGACTTTCACTTTCAGTGCTTAAAAAGCTGTATAAGACACCAAGTTTGTGAATGTCACCTTGCTAACCACACCTTCCCTCTCTAGATGCTAAGCTTCTATAGTGAAATATTCACAACTGGTATCTGCTGACTTGACTTGTGCATGAGATGTGAGTAAATAAACAGTAAAAAGATTTGAGGTTATGTAGGGGGGGTGTGGATGGCATGGTGATGAAATGGAAAGAGATGGGTAAGAAATGAACTACAGGCAGTGCTTTCTGAGGATATTAAAAAACAAAGAACTCCTATTTGTGGCTGCCAACCCAAGAGCTAAGTCATTTAGAATGGAAAAAAATTGACTCAACCCAAGGAGCTAGTTGTCTTGTGAATATGGCAAATGTAGTTTGAGAACCACTGCCACAAGATTGTGGACAGTATTAATAAGTGAGGAGAGCAGGGAAGGACTGCAAAATTTGAACTAAAAGGAAAGATATGCGTGCTAAGTTTAGTTGTGTCTGACTCTTTGAGACCCCAAGAACAGTAGCCTTCCAGGCTCCTCTGCCCATGGGATTTTCCAGGCAAGAGTACTGGAGTGGGTTGCCATTCCCTTCTCCAGGGGATCTTCCCAACCTGTGATTTGAACCCGGGTCTTCCACATTGCGGCCAGATTCTTTACCATCTGAGTCACCAGGGAAGCCCTAAAAGGAAGGTCAAGGCTTGTGAAAGGAAGGAATGGTGATGGGCAGGGTGGTCTGTTTATTTGGGCAGTCAGTGGAAAGCAGGAAGTGTGAGTTTCCTTAACCAAGAGACCCTGGAAGTTCTATCTTCAGTTCACTTTATCTCATCTTATTTTCTTTTTAAATGTCATAGGCTTCATTCCATTTCTCCTTCAAATAGTTTTCTACTTCCTTTTTTCCCCTATATACCCTGGAACACTTTTCATTTCAAGATAGTATAGAGTGCCAGCCACATACCAGGCACTGTGCTGGGCTCCGGCCACACGCTCCCCAGCCTTCTACCTTTATTCTGTTGTGCATGCCCAGCAAATCCTGGGGTCAGGGTAATTTCTCTCCTATACTTGGCTCCATGAGAGATACAAACCTAGTCTCATCTACTCCTTTCCTGATCTCGTTTCTCCCTGTCTTCTTCAAGGTATCTTCAGTGAGGCTGTTCCTTCTACCTGTGTCTTTAATCCCGACTGCTTTACTTTTCTTCCTGACTTTATTCTCTTTTCCCTTCCTTGTACCTTCTACCATTCCCTGCCTGCTGGCCCATTCAATCTGCGTGACTTCTCAAGTTCCCTCCAGGGAGAAAATCCTTTCTCATCTTTATATTCTTCAGTGACAACCCTATCTCTTTCTCTTCGCGTTTGCATCAAGTTCTCAAAGAAATGGCCCTCATTTATTTTTATTTCCTTACATTCCATCCACTCTCCAGCCACTGGGTTGGCTTGTACTGTCTACTGAGACTCCTTGCCAAGTGTTCTTCATGTCAAATCCAACTTCACTTTATCAGTCTCTCCTTTTTAAAGATTTCTACTTCTTTAAACTTTTTGCTTCCCCATTTCCTTGGGTCTCCCAGAACTTTTGTTTGTACTTTCTCAGTTTCTTTTCTGAGATGTGCTTCCTCCCTAAAAATTTTCAAGGCTGGTGTAATCTCTTGTGTTCTTCTGTTCTTCTCATTCTGCATGTTCTTGAAGAGGAATATTGAACATTGACTAGTATGCTCAAGTTATAGCCAAGTCTAAACAACTGATACCTAGGGTTATCTGATAACAGTGACATAAAAATCTGAATTATCTTTCTGCACTTGTTCTACATGGCTCATTGGTTCATCTGAGTTTCACATGTTCCCCTTTTTTATGCTTTGTCTCCACTTTCTAAAGACCCTTAGCATGGTCTGGAATTGGAATGAGCATTGGTCTCTAATGGTTCTGAGTTCATTGTGAATCCTTAAAAAAATGAATAAATCTAATAGAAACCAGCTAATTTCATTTTGTCATTTTCTGAATAATATATTCTGGTGTAGGCAGTCCATTTTTTAAGCAGATTTGCAATAAACAATTTCCCCTCAAGGTTAATATAATAGGCAAACACCTTTTGCTGCAACAGACGGTTGCAGAGGTAATGAAAGATTAGCTTACATTATGATTCATTATTTCAAAATGTCAGAATAAAGTGGATCTGCTACATCTTCCAAGCCTCTTATTCTTTAGAGGATAGTGCATGTTTTACTTTTCTAATGTTAATGGATTCACTGGGTTTTTTTTTTGTTTTGTTTTGTTTTTTCTCCTATTTTTTTTCCCCAGGCCAAATTCAGATAATCGACGCCAAGGTGGCAGAGAGAGATTGGCCAGTACCAGTGACAAGGGAAGCATGGCCATGGAATCTGCCAAGGAGACTCGCTACTGTGCAGTGTGCAATGACTATGCCTCAGGCTACCATTATGGAGTTTGGTCTTGCGAGGGCTGTAAGGCCTTCTTCAAGAGAAGTATTCAAGGTAATAGTGTGTTGCAAACAACTCATCCCATTTTTTAATCCTAAGAGGGGAAGCAACAGAGGAAGACATATGATCAGGAAACGCTAATACCTAGTGAGTGCACTAGCATCTATGAGAGAAACATGGAGAAGAGATAAGGTCCCAGGAGAAGGAGTTGGCAAATGTCAGGGTAGTTGTGGCTGAGTAATTATGCTTCCTCCATCTGGCAAGATCCCAACAGTCTTGAGCAACTCTACAGGAAGAGGATTTCAATAGCTGGTTCTCTGAGCCGTTGTCTGTGCCATGATTGGGGGATGGCAAGTGGATCTTTGTGTGTTGTAGGCAGCTAGACTTATGTGATGTTGTGTGATATTAATTATCCATACATAGTTATTTCTCCAACTTGGCTTTGCCTAGATAAGCATTGTGTTCTGATCTGTGCTCCAGACCAATTCTAATTTAACTCATTCTTCTCTTGTTCTTCTTCCATTTCTTTGTTGTCTCAATGGAGAACATGACCTTTTGCTAAAATGAGAAGACTCAGTAATAAGGGATGTATTATTTGTACCAAACAGTTATTAAGTATGCACCCGTAACATTTCATTCATTTCATTCGCAGTGTCTGCTTTGACCCTTTTCTTGTATATCGTTTTCCAAGTGCAGTTTCTCTGATAGACTGCCAGCTACATTTCATTTCTACTCCAGGAGTGTCTATACTTTTGCTATATTGTCTATAGGGGATGCCCTGGGGGTGGGCCACCAATCATTTTTACTACCTAAAATATCTATACGAAAGATCCTTTGAGAAGAACAGAGGTCTGACAGCAGTCTAGCTGGATTAATCTTTTGTCTTAATACTGGACCATTTTTCTCTGTTCTTATTCCTTTACCTTTTCAGCTTAAGCAAAGTTTAGTATATAAGCACTAAGAATATTTCCGATGGAGTTTTTATGTGATTCCCTGTATAGAAACTGAGACTGAAGTAACTTGTTAAAAACCGGACTCTACTAAATTAAGAGGTACTGATTGCAGACACTTTTGAATAGAGAATGAATCACTATTCTCACAGACTTTTTGCAGTAGCTCTTCACTGCCCTAATGTGGGGTGAAAGCTGGGGAATGATACACACTATTTATTTTTCCTTCCATTGCCAGTGGATGGATTTTTTAAAAGGCTATTCATATCTTAATAGAGCAGTGTGTGAGGTCAACTTGGTCCATTTACAAAGCACTTTTTTTGGACAGCTATTACTTTCTACATCTTTTAGAAATCTACTGTAAGGCTTGGACCTTTTTTTGTCAGCATTTTACTAAAATTTATAATATATGCAAGTAAATTTTTATATGAATATACGTATCAACATAGACTATTTAATTTTTACTAGCAGACACTATTTCATTTAGGAAAATTATATCTGTATTTTGGTTTAAGTTAGTATAAATCCTTAAAGGTCTTTTGACAGCCATCTTCATTTGTGGTCCTCCTTTTTATTTACTTTTATATAATCTAAGATATCATATTTTTTATCAGGCATTTAATCTGACATGGAGAAATCATCTGACAGAGGCAGATTTAGTGGATAGGTTCAACTGCAAACTTGGGCAAGTCATTTATCTGAGACTGAGTTCTCTTATCTATAAAAATGATTTAGAAGAGTGGTCAGCAAAGGTTTACTGCAAAGAACCAGAGAGGAACTATTTCGGCTTTGCAGGTCATGCAGTCTGTAGCAGCTGTGCACCTTTGGCATTGTGGCAAGAAGTCACAGGCGCTATATAAATAAATGGATGTGTGCCAACAGAACTTTATATACACAAGCAGGTAACTAAGTACAACTGGCCTGTGGGCCGTAATTTGCTGACTCCTGATTTAATGTATGAAAAGAGAAATTGATGATTTCCAAATCTAATGTTTTATCTGTTCATGTTTATTGAGAACTTACTCTGTACCTGTGCTAGATGTTCTGAGAGAAATAAAAATATGTGTAAGACATAATCCATAATCCCACAAAATTTAGAATTTGTTTGGGGAGGAGGCAAAGGTATTTGTTCTCATGAGAGAATTAGAAAGTCGGTATAAAGAGCTATGCTATGATACAGATAGGGAAAACAATACATGAATATAGGGAAAATATTGGCAGTTATAGATGTAAAAAGACTGAGATTGAGGATAGAAATGACCTTCCTCCAAGGAACAGTGACAGCATTTTCACATAGTTCTTTTTATCACAGAGGTTCAGCATTTAGGATTGTGCCGTGTAACGCCATGTTGCACTTAGTATTGTCTGTAGACATCAAGGCATCAGAACAGAAAACAGAAAAAAGACTGTTAAAGATGGGGGAACCTTATAAGTCATGAAGTCCCCTAATGGATTAGTTTGTTTATCGAATGCCCCTACTAGGCAAAGCACTATGTGAGGTCCTGGAGATATAGTTATAAGCAAGACATAGTCTTTATCCACATAGAGCTTAAAGGTAGTAGAAGAGATGAACAAATAAACCAGCAATTAAATTACAGTATAATAAGTACCAAGACAGGTTGAAATCAGGTCTTATAGGGTCCAAGCTTCACTCATTCCTGGTGGGGGTTTAGTCAGGCTCTCAAAGAATGTTTCCTGTTTTAAAATTGTCTGGAGGATTTTGCAAGTAAGCAAAAAGAAGGGCAGGATGAGTATATGAAAATAGAACTGAGTATGTGAGCAAAGACTAGGAGATAAGATAGAGTTTGGGGAGTTCTATGAATAAAAATTAACAAAATTAATATACAATTTGATTAAACAAAGGCATTCCTGGGCCATGTATTTATTCTTAGGCTGTGTAAAAACAAAGTAATTTACTTCCTTTTTACTTTTGTGGCATTTCCATCTATTTGATTTGTTTGTGCACATAAAAGGAAAACACCAGAGCAATAGAGTCTTTCTCATCATAGTCTTATTAACTTGGAGCTAAAAAGTTTTGCTGAACTTCTATGACTCTTTATAAATCACACTGGCCCTCAAGCCTATTTAAGGACAGTGAAGGGTCTGACATGATGCAGGTAGAAAGTTCTGAAGATGCTGTAGCTCTCCCTGCTTTTCTTCTTACTTAAGAAAAGAGCTAGAAATGAGTATCCATCAGATTGCTCTAGTGTTCTAAGTGTTTAGTTGAAGAGGTAAAGTGTTTGACTTGAAAACATACAGAGTTTCATCCCCTACTTAGTGTGTGAGCTTGATCACTCAAGACATTTAGTAATGGCTTCCAGTCAAACGTACTTTTTTTTTTTTAAAGCAAAGTCAAGGACATGACTTAAGGGAGATGGGTGAAATTGGATATTCTGTGAATTTATTAATCATTGCAGGTAGAGAGGCAGTGTTCCTTAAGATGTGTTGTAGGCAGAGACCCTTGGATGAGTTGTATAAACTCATATGTATATATAGATATATATACTAAATAATAAATAAAATAAACTAAATACATATAAATAAATATGAATAACTATTATTATATATAAATATATGAATAACAAATATTATTTATATATAAATAATAAATATATTATATATATAAATAGGTTCAGCAGGCAGGTACTAGGGCTTCCCTGGTGGCTGCAGTGTGGAAGACCCAGGTTCGATCCCTAAGTTGGGAAGATACCCTAAGGGAATGGCAACCCACTCCAGTATTCTTGCCTGGAGAATCCCATGGACAGAGGAGCCTGGTGGACTAATGTCCATGTGGTTGCAAAGAGTAGCACACAACTGAGCAACTAACACTTTCACTGTCACTTTCAGCAACCAGGTACTTCATCTGAATATTATTTGGAGGAAAAAGGACTCCACAGAACTTGCTGCTTGGTCATAGTATTACAAATAAATGTTATAAAGGCCCATATTATAAATGGTCATGAGGCACAGTGGAGGCTCAAACCTATTATACACCCCTGGCTATGCTGCCACTTTCTCTTTTCTTTCTAAGGGATCTATGGAAGATGCTTAACACGACACCAAATGGACATGGCCCAGGCACACATTGGGGCTTAAAGGTTAGCTAAGGCCAGAAGGACATGGTACCAATTTGCAACACAGCGGGGGTCCCACAAGGACAACAGATACTCTGACCCATCAGGCCTTAGAAAGCTTCAGGGTGAGAGTCCAGCACCCTGGATAGCTCCCTCAGCAGCAGGGGTGAGCAGAGACTAACTTTCCATGGAACCTCAGGCCTGTTCAGCTAGTCTGTGAAAAGATAACTTAGTTCCTTTGTCCTTAGGAACTCACTGTTGTTTGCCCAAGATGGTTTAGTTTTTATGTTTAGTTTCCCATTTCCAGTTGCCTTCTGTCTTGACATGTGCACCCCTGTCTAGAAAAGGCCAGAGGATGGGGTAGATGTGGAGGCTACTCTCTTGTTACAGAGCTGTCTTATCTCTGGAGTCCTTTCAGGGATATGGCTCAGAGTTGGTTCTGGCAGTACATTCACACAAAATTCCTGCATTTTTGGTCTCCATATTTCCCCACTTGCCCCTCCACAGTCTAGTCTCCACATAACAGCAGCAGAGATATTTCAGATGCATTAATCAGGTCACATGCTCTTGTACTTCAAACGCTCACTGCTGTTAAAGTCCAGATCCCTTTCCATGACTTAAAGTACTCTGCATGGTTGTATCCCTGCTCACTTCTCTCCCTATCACTGTAATCCAACCAGGTTGGCCATACTTCTCTTCCCCCAACACACCGCATGCGTTCCTTCTTCAGCACAAGCAGTTCCCTTTTATTTTTTTCTTCGCTTTCAGCTCTCTACTTGGTTGGCTTCTTATCATTCAATTCCTGTCCAAGATTGTATTCTCAGAGAAGTGTCCCCTGATTATGTCACCAAAAATAACCCTATAAATCTTTGCCTTCAGTGTTTTTTTTGTTTGTTTTTAAAGTACTTTTCTTTAAGGTCCTTAAACCCTTAATGAACTTTAAAATTTATTCACTTGATTGATGATTATCTGTCTGCAACAAGTGCCAGGCTTCCCTGATGGCTCAGTGGTAAAGAACCAACCTGCCAATGGAGATGATGAGGGTTCGATCCTAAATCAAGAAGATCCCCTGGAGAAGGGAATGGCTGCCCACTCCAGTATTCTTTCGTGGGAAACCCCATGTTCAGAGGAGCCTGGCGGGCTGCAGTACATGGGGTCACAGAAGAGTCGGACACGACTTAGCAACTGAGCACACATGCATGCAGCAGGTGCCATGGTCAAATACTCCTGCCCACACTTGGATGGAAGCTCAGTGAGAGCTGATTTCCGGCCTTGTTTGTTGCAATATCTCCCATGACTATAGTCATGTTGAGCACACATCTGTTAAATAAGAGAATATGGCAAGAAGTCAAAAGAATGACAGGTAAAACCTATAGGAAGACCTCAGAAAAGGGAGTTATTTGATTAAGAGAAGTTAGCAAGAGAAGTGTTAATGCAAGTGGTATGTTTGATATAGGCCTGAAAAGAATGGAAGGATTTTCATAGGCATTAAGAAGTTTGGAGAAGAATTCCAGAAAGGTGAAATAGCATAAACCAAGAAATGCACAGTGGAAATTGAGTAAATCGACTGTGAAAGAACCAAGGGCCTCTTGTCTTCTCCCTGACTCTGCTTTTCCTCTTCATCTCTCTACATGCAGGCATTCCCCAGAGTTTGCAGCCTCTGTTCCTTTCTCCTTCTCATCCGTTTATCTGCCCAGCTTCCTAAGCACTGTCATATATATCTGTTATGGTAGGGGTTCGCAACCCCTGGGCTATGGACCAGTACTACTCCACTCTGCAGGAGGTGAGTGGCGGGTGAGCGGCCAAGCTTCATCTGTATTAACAGCCGCTTCCCATCGCTGACATTACCATCTGAGCTCAGGAAAAAAAGTTCAGGGAGCTCACTGATTTTGCATTATGGTGAGCTGTATAATTATTTCATTATACATCCCAATGTAATAATAATAGAAATTAAATGCCCAATAAATGTAATGGGTTTGAATCATCCTGAAAATATCCCCCTCCCCTGGTCCATGGTAAAACTGTCTTTCACCAAAATGGTCCTGATGTCAGAAGGTTGAGGGCTGCTGTGTTATGGGTTGTATTGTGTCCCCCCAAAAGATATATTGAAGTTCTAAGCCCCCAGTACCTCAGCATGTCACCTTATTTGGAAATAGGGTCATTGCAGGTACAATTAGTTAAGGTGAGGCTCCACCATACTAGAGTGGGGTGGAGCTGTAATTCAAGAGGACTAGTGTTCTTATTGGAAGAGGAAATTTGGACAGAGATGATGGAGAGAGATATTGAAGTGATGCATCTACAAGCCATGGGATCATCAAGGATTGCTGGCAAATACCAGAAGGCAAGTAATTCTTTCTTGCAGGTTTCAGTAGGAGCATGGCTCTGCTGACACCTTGATTTCAGACTGTTAGCCTCCAGAAGTGTGAGGTAACACTTAATGCTGTTTTAACAATTTTGTGTTAGCAACCTTGCTACTTCGTGACTCCTGTGCGTCCCCAACACTAGCTCCTTCTGACTGCCTTTATATCAGTTCCCTCAACAGTCCCCTATGTGTCCAGACTTAGAAGCATGGAGCTTGTTATCCTCATCTTTTCAGTTTGCACTCCTTCCCTGATGGTTCCCATCAGAGGCGTTGTGTAATCCTGTTGAGTCTATCTCTTTAATGTCTATCCATTCAGCTCCCACTACCCAGAGTTTGCCCCATTAACTTTCACCATGATCATTGCAGTAATTTAATTTTTTTCTTCTGCCTTCTCCATTTAACTCATTTACTTCATTTGGTTTCCTCCTTCTAAACCTGTCTGCACACTCACAGTCTATTAACATTAGCAAATCACTAATCATATCAACACTTTGCACAGAATTCTCTAATGACGTTCAGGGCCCACAGAATAATCCTTTGACAACCAAGCATTCAAGGATTTCCACAGTCTTGCCCTAGCCTGTATTTTTAGTTGTTTTAAAGTCACCATTTCTACTTCTGAAGTAGACTGTCTAGATTGGGCTACTTGCTGTTACTCAAACATAATTATCCCATTTCTGTGCTGGGACTTTCTTTCCAGATCTACCTGTACAATTTCTTTTTGTCAAAAGTGTTTGTATCAAACCCCTGACGTTAATGCAGAAGTTCTGTCTCTCCTATGACCCTCCATATTATAGTCAACACTTTGTATCTGTGGATTCAACTAACTCCAGATTGAAAATAGTAAAGAAAATTTCCAGAAAGTTCCAAAAAGCAAAACTTGAATTTTTCTTGTGCCAGCTAACTATTTACCTAGTATTGACATTGCATTTACAACTATTTGCATTTACATTATATTGGGTATGATAAGTAATCTGGAGATGATTCAAAAAATACTGGAGGATTTGTGTGGCATATATGGAAATGCCATGGCTATTTTATATAAGGCACTTGAACAGATTTTGGTATCCGAAGGGGTCCTGTAACCAATTTCCCAAGGATACTCTGGGATGATTATATTTTGTTCCCATTGCCTAGGATGGCAGGTACAGACATATCAGGTTTTATTGCACTTTGATTTAGTGCTCTTTGCAAATACTGTGTTTTTACAAATTGAAGGTTTGTGGCAACCCTACATCAAGTGTCTTATCTGTGCCATTTTTTGAACAACATTTGCTCATTTTATCTCGCTTTATTACATTTTGGCAATTCTCACAATATTTCAAACTTTTAAATTCTTATTATGTTTGTACAGTGATCTGTGACCAGTGGCCTTAGATGTTACTATTGTAATTTTGGGGGCATCATCAATTGAATCCATATATGATAACTGACTTAATTGATTAATGTCATGTGTTCTGACTGCTCCAGTGATGACCTGTTCCCTACTCTCTGCCCTTCTGCTTGGGTCTCTCTATTAACTGAGACACAACACTATTAAAATTAGGCTAATTAATAACCATGCAGTGGCCTCTGATTGTTCAAGATGAAGGAAAATTCAATCGATGTTGCAAACTTTGTTGTCTTAAGAAATTGTCACTTTCAGCAGCCACTACCCTGATCAGTAATCAGCCATCAACATTGAGGCAAGACCCTCCACCAGCAAAATGACTGTGACTTGCTGAAGGCTCAGATGACGGTTAGCGTTTTCTAACAATAGAGTATTTTTTAACTGAGGCATGTACATTTTTTAGACATAATACTATTGTACACAATAGATGACAGTATAGTATAAACATAACTTTTATATGTATTGGGAAACAAAAGCATTTGTGTGACTCCTTTTATTGTGATGATCACTTTATTGCAGTAGTCTGGAACCTGGCCCTTAAAATCTCCAAGGTCTGCTTATGTTTGTGTGTGTGTCTTTCTCTGTCTGTGAGTCTCCCAAAAGCAAGATCCAAATCAAGACTTCATATTACAGGAGTCACTCAATGAATAAATACAAGAATGAAAAGAAGGTTAGGATTAGGAAACACAAAACCATTCCATTTTTTTAAATCATGGGAGAGAGATGACAAAACAGTCTTTAATTAAGATTTATCTGCCAAAGGCATATAAGAGGGACCAGAGAAGGGAGCGACTGAAAAAGCATGAGGATGAATTTGGCTCTTATTCACAAACCTTAGACATACTTCATACTAAATCTCGACGTTGGTATTGTGAAATGGGAAAAGGAATAGCATGAAGAATATTATAAGTGAAAGAATTAACCTTATTTTAAGATGATTCAATATGAAATATCTGGAAAAGAAGGAAGTTGAACAAGTTAAAAAACAGAGGGAAAATGATGGTGTCATTACCTGAACTGGGAAGATGAAGAGGAAGGCTGATTAGAAAAAACTAGCCCTCGTGGCACAGTGGTAAAGAACCTGCCTGCCAATGCTGGAGATGTGGGATCGATCCGTCAGTGGAGAAGATCCCCTGCAGAAGGAAATACAACCCACTCCAGTATTCTTGCCTGGGAAATCGCATGGACAGAGGAACCTGGTGAGCTACAGTCCATGGGGTCCCAAGAACAGTTGGGTGTGACTTAGTGACTAAACAAGAGAAAGTTACATTCCAGACATACTGAATTTGACATGATAATTGGATATCCGGATAGAATTATCCAGCAGCTACAGAGACAGAAGCAGTAATCTCTTCTGGTGGGAGTTGGAATTGATTTCCTCAATAAATTTTAAAGAAACTTGATGACATGAATGTTTTAAATACTTCCTCACGGTTGTCCATTAATAATGAAGAAGCAACTCCAGAAACACCCTCTTGATTCTCAGGATAATATGAGTTCCTGGATCTTACCAAAACCTTATAAGAAACATTCTCATTATTAAAAGTTTATGTTCAAGGCCCTTCTAAGTAGAAAAATCACAAATTAGCCCAATAGGACTAAACACTGCTCTCCAGGATCTTCCAGTTTGAGAACATGCTGGTGCCAAAACATTAGCTATAAAAATAGTAAACAGCAGGAACAAATATAAGCATTTTTATGATGTTCAAATAAAAAGCAAGTTTTCCCCCACATTATGAATACTGTGGGAGTCCATAGACATCTTTTTTTTTAAACCCAGAAACATGCAGATTTTGCAAGAGAATTAAAACTACTGGGGCCAAAAGGCCAAAGAGTTTTAGTGTGTATACATATGAGTTATCATGTAATTTTCAAATGAAAGCATTTATAGTGAAACTTTCTAAAAGTCTTACCTCCAGCTATGGATAAATTTGCCAGATGCTTGGCTCCTTGTTCTGAACAGAGAAAAAGGAAGGCACAGCCCTAAAATTTAAGACCTAAAAACCTCCTTCAATGAGAATGCCATCTCTATTACCAGTTTTAAGTGCTAGTTACTCTTAAATGCTACAGTATGAAAATTAGAGGTCCGTGCACAAGTGCACGCATGCATTTGAAGACTGGCTCAGAAAAGCAAAATCATAGTCTTTCTACCTGTGAAATAACACTGGATTTTTTTTTTTTATATATCCTTCGGCCAAGAAATCTTTATCTTGGAGATAATTAAGACAAAATGCATTTGACAAATAAAATCAGTATAGAACCCCTATTTCTTGGCAGCTCTTGTGGACACAGCTGAAGCTTTCAGAGGTCTTTAAAAACCATGGCAACAAATGCCTTTGAAAGGTAAGCGAAGGTTCCAAATGTTTTTAATCGCTGGTGTTTTTTATGCTACCACTTCAAGCATTCTTTTTCATCTTTTTGTTCATCTGATTGAAATTAAATTTCCAATTTCCCTACTAAATGGTTCTGTCCTGGTCATGGCATTGACTGTTTCCATTAAAGGAGTAGACTTTATGCCCATATATAGTAGAAAGCCTTGTTTATGAGCGGCAATGATTTCACACTAAAATTATAGATAGCCATTAATAGGTACATTTTCAAAGGGCATTAACTAGCCCTCAAAATTATGTGCTACCTCTGCTGTTATAGTTCCTACTGATGGTGGTCCATGGCCTAATGCTGCCTGAATTTCCCTCTCCTTCATACAAAGTTGCTGTTGACATCTTTAAAATGCTATTTCCTTTCAGGTCCTTTCAGAGAGAATGGCCTGATTCTCTCATGCTCATTTAAAGAAAAGTATACTTTGAGATATATAGTCTGCTCATTTCTGATCTCTATATTATACTTTTCCATTTCAGAACTGTGTATACAAGTTATATGATAACCTGCTTGCCTGACTTTTTTGACTGAAAAATAACAACATTCAAGAAAAATCTATTTCATAGATCTGCCATCCACTTTGTAAAGCTTTTTCTTGCAATTATGTTAATTCTCTGCTCATGTGTAAGTTTTAGAGCAGATTTAATGTTTTTGAAGAAAGGAAATGCTTTGCTTGAGAAAGAGTATAGTGGGGGAAGGATTTCTATTATTTTCTTCACATTTTTGTCTTCCTTTAGCTGCAATAACAAGAGACTTCATTTTTTCCAGTTGTTAATAAATAAAGGGACAAAGAAGTAAACAATTTAGTTATTAAATTATAATTTCTCTCTGCCATAGGTACTGTTCTCTCTCTTTTCTTTGAGAAAGAGGATGTAGACTTTAAATTTTATCCAAACAAACATATTTATCTGCTTCATTTGGCAGTTTGAAAATCATGTATTAGAAAGTGTGGAGTGAATGAGTAAAGAAATTCTTAAATCGCCCCCCAGGAGTGAGTGGCTAGGTTACATTTATAAATATACATCTTTTTGTGATTCAAATTTAAGCAGAGTGATTTAAAAGAATTCTGCATACACTTTACTGCATTTCATTAAGTGAACTGAAATTCACTTAATGAATTTCACAATATTTTCCTTATACACCAGAGAAGATGTTACAATTCGTTGGCATCACTGACTCAATGCACTTGAGTCTGAGCAAGCTCTGGGAGTTGGTGATGGACAGGGAAGCCTGGCGTGCTGCAGTCCATGAGGTTGCAAAGAGTCACACGACTGAGTGACTGAACTGAAGATAATAAAAGTTTATCATTCTTTTGTCCCTTTGACACAGCAGAATTCCTAATGAGAGATTTCATTTGAAAATTATGTAAAAGTGCACTTACCACCAGTGCTAACCAGTGATGCGATGGTTGATTGCAGTCACCTTGGAGATGGTTTTCCTCTCTGTTTTGTTTTTCTGATTGCTAGCATGTTGATCACTCTTCCTGCTACACCAGTGCCTGCAGACCAGCCCCGTGTCTGCTCTCTGGACAGACCTCATCATGTGCAATTCTTCGTACTCGCCTCTTTCTTATCAAGTTAATTTGGTGGATGTCTTCACCAACCCCTTGTGGGAGTTGTTTTCCCTCCGCCTGTGTTATCTGGTACAAGCCATTCTCTCCTCTCTTGCCACCCAACCTGACTTCTAAGAAGTGTCATCTCTCAAAGCAGACTCAATTCTTGCTTTGCCTTAATGCACTCTTCTTAGCTCATGTTTTCTTAGCCTACGGACCTCTCTGTCCAAGTTTCTCACAGCTTCTCCACCCAAGAGGGCTAGCTCTTTGAGCTCAGACACTTAGAACAAGATTTTTTATGCAACAGGTATTTCTTGAATGACCATTTTAACCCAAAATGCAAAAATATAAATGCCATAGACTCTAGATCCAATTAAAAAGTATAAATGCCATAGACTCTAGATCCAATTAAAAACTCAGTTTGTACAAAAATGGAAAGATTATAATAATACATACTAAACCACAGAAGCATTAAACTCAGTGCCACAGGAGATGCCTCAAAGCAGTATAAAGAAATAAAGGGGTATCTGAGAAGGTAAGGTTCTGAGTTGAGAGGAAGGCATGGGCACTTTGCACTGGAGTGAACTTGAAAACATTTTGGTGTTTAAATTCGTCCTCTGCATCAGAGGATCAGGCTGAGTTCTACTTCATAGATTTACATTGTGATTGCATGGCTCACGTCTGCATATTTAATACTAAAGAGCATTATATAATATTTTAGGGGAGCATTATATAATATTTTAGGGGAGTATGAGTCTTTTTATTTTTTAAACTTTTTCGAAGTTTATCTGTAGTTTACTTTTAAAATTTTTATTGAAATGTAATTGATTTACAGTTTTATATTAGATTCAGGTGTACAGTAGATTGATTCAGTTATTTATATATATATATGCATATATATATATATACACACACATTCATACATATGGGTTTTTATTATTTGTAACATGTTTTAAAAACATATCCCATGTGTATATCTGTATAGCTGGCATTACTAGTAAGTCTGGCATGTATTCAGAAGTTGATAATACTTTACTCATTTCCAGGATAATGTGCTATTACAGTTTGCTTTTAAAGTTGGACATGGGAGTGATGTTAATAAAAATCTGAAGATGTTCCTCTGTAGTAATATATAACGTAGCTATTATACAGGCAAATGCATTTGATATTTGATGTAGAAGAAAACAATTGGTCCCAAGCTAAGATGTATTTAAGTAAGCTTAACTTAGATTCTGTAATTTTTATGCTTGAAAGCTTCTTTATGTTTTTTCCTGGTTTGAATTTAATGAGATGTTTATGAAAGGGTGTTTTTAAGACTTTCACTTCTAAGCCTTGGCATAAACTTCCCTATGATGTGAACCACTTCCAAGATGTATCCTTTAATTTTTAAAATTGTGACAGTAAACCGGATCTTAGAGAAGAAAAAAAAATGATTTGGTCACCTTTTATCAGTTTTACACAGGGCATTTAAAGGATTTCAATTCCTCACTCCTCCATTCTTTCTATACAATACTTTATAGTATTGTATAAGATTAGTACTGTTGGTGCAACTGATGTAAAGACATGAGATGATATTAATATGTAAATTTAGATCCCAGAAATGGGCTTTAAAACAAACAAACAAACTCTGCCCCCTGTCTTTGCTGTGTTCCTTCCTGACTCTGCAATCCATGTGAAGACAGGAGGAGCAGACTGGCTGCTAGCTCAGCCCTGGGACTGAGGTACCCTGCTCCTTTTTCTTGCTTTTGTATTTCCTTCCTGATCCAAGTGAATGCATCAGAGTCACAATCCCTGATTTTGGATCCATTTTCCTAGAAATACAAGTACTGCTAAGGGCCCTGTGGACCATTCATGATTCATTAAATGCTTCTTGCTGCTGCTGCTGCTAAGTTGAGTCAGTCGTGTCCGACTCTGTGCGACTCCAGAGACGGCAGCCCAACAGGCTCCTCTGTCCCTGGGATTCTCCAGGCAAGAACACTGGAGTGGGTTGCCATTTCCTTCTCCAATGCATGAAAGTGAAAAGTGAAAGTGAAGTCGCTCAGTCGTATCCAACTTGTAGCGACCCCATGGACTGCAGCCTACCAGGCTCCTCCGTCCATGGGATTCTCCAGGCAAGAGTACTGGAGTGGGGTGCCATTGCCTTCTCCATGCTTCTTGCTGCTGCTGCTGCTGTCACGTCAGTCGTGTCCGACTCTGTGTGACCCCATAGACAGCCATGCTTCTTAGTGAGTCACTTTTTCTGAATATAAGGCAGGATAAAGTCTTGGCATCAGAGCTTTCTTGTAAATACTTCCTTTTGTCTGTGTGTGTGATGTGTGTGTATTCACATACATATGTCCATACACATGGCTGGCTGGCTTAGTCACTAAGTCATGTCTGACTGGTGCAACTGCATGGACTGTAGCCCACCAGGCTTCTCTGTCCATAGGATTTCCCAGGTAAGAATACTGGTGTGGGTTGCCATTTCCTTCCAGGAATCTTCCCGACCCAGGGATCAGACCCAGATCTCCTGCACTGCAGGCAGATTCTTTACCGACTGAGCCACGAGGGAAGCTCTCATGTACATACACATAGGTATATACATAAATATACATATTTACATGCACACATATATAGAGAGGGACAGAAGTACTTAACAGACTTTAGAAGTACTTACCACAAAATATGGCTATCTGTATGACTACATTTTAATCTTTTTGCTAATCTATATTTTAATTTTTCTAATAAGTGTCTCTACATGTGTAATAAAAAATGTTTTAAAGATTGATGTTGTAGTCGATTCATTTCCCACTAGTAGAAAATTGTTCCTTCAAAATCGGCTTTGTTTTGGTGACCAATTAAGTAGGGTGAACTGTTATAGAAAAGGCCAATGAGCAGGTTGGAATAGCATTCTTTTAAGAAAATCTTTACAGGTGCAGCCATCATGGGGCTATCTGCCTCATCCCTGCCAATGTAGCAGTGGCTCCAGAAGGGTCAGAGAAACGAAGCTATAGTATGGAATTGGAAGCAAACACTTTTCAAATTTATACTTGTTGGATGTGTAAATTATTGGGATCAACTTTCTTTTATGATTTGTTGAATTGGAATGGTCCATTTAAAATCTTACTATGTCCTCAGAGTGATACCAAAGAATATAACCTCTATGAGCACATTCCCAAAGAGTTCTGCCTCTAAACAGGCATTTTGCTCTAAAGTCAAAATGTTCAGTTGCTCAGTTGTGTCTGACTATTTGTGACCCCTTGGACTTTAGCCCACCAGGCTGCTCTGTCCATGGGATTTCCCAGGCAAGAACACTGGAGTGGGTTGTCATTTCCTTCTCCAGGGGATCTTTCCAACCCAAGGATTGAACCTGGATCTCCCACATTCCAGACTTTTTTACCTCTTGAGCCACCAAGGAAGCCCCATTTTGCACTAAAGTAGGAAAAAAAAAATCCACAGTAACCTTTGTATTAATAATTGCTGCTTCAAAATGGGAATTTGGTATGGCACCAAATTAGTAATCAGTTAGAAAGAATAGATTTCAAAAAAAGTGATTATACTAAATCTAGCACTTCTTGAAATATCTTCTGTTAAATGAAATGTAGTCCTTCATCTATGTTCTCATTTGTAAGCCATGAGGCTAATTCAGGAATCAGAGAATCAGGAATCAGAGTACCGATTGGCTTAGTAGTTTGGGGCTTACTAACTAGATGACTTTTGTCCTTTACCTTTTTGGACAGAAGAGGCAGCCATGTTCACTTTCAAGTCCAGAGGTGAATTACTTTTGAGTTTAGTTCTTTTCAGAGACATGTTATGACTTTTCTGCATTCTTGGACAGTTAGACTGTAATTCTTGGTTGTTTAAAAAGGTATTTGAATGTGTTTTGTTAAGAGGCTCGACTAAATAGCTATTTCTCTTACATTTTCAGTTGCTTTCTCAAGCCTTAGAATAGTTTCCAGCTCTGACAGTTGGCCTTATGCTGGCTGAAGTGAACTTTTGGATAGGATGAAGTGGATGAAGGATTCTGGATGATTTACACTTGACTGCATAAATGTAGCCTATCATGCTACATAATGTGAAGAGAATTACTTAAGGGTGAAAAAGATTTTTTTTAACTATTAGGAAATGATAGGTTATTACAAATTGGTTTGAAGATACTGTCATTTATATGCTGTCCCTACAAAGTTGAGCTCTCCTGGTCTGGAGACTGAGTTTTTAATAAGAATGGTGGTTCATATTTAATGAGTACCTGCCCTGCACCAGGCTTTATGTTAGGGTTTCATATCAAAGTATTAGTTGCTCAATAGTGCCCGACTCTTTGCAACCCTACGGACTGTGGCCCACCAGGCTCCTCTGTCCATGGAGTTCTCCAGGCAAAGTTTCCGTTTCCTACTCCAAGGGATCGTCTCGACCCAGGAGTCGAGCCCGGGTCTTCTGTGTTGCAGGCAAATTCTGTAGGGTTTCATATGTATCATCTCTCCCTGGAGTAGGAAGTGGCAACCCACTCCAGTATTCTTGCTTGGAGAATCCATGGGCAGAGGAGCCTGGTGGGCTACAGGCCAAGGAGTCACAAAGAGTCAGACAGGACTGAGCGACTTAGCACACACAACACACGCATCATCCCATTTAATCCTCCACAAAAGTCTAGGAAATCAACACTAAAATTACTCTTGTTTATAGATGAGGAAACTGAGGTGTATAAGAAACAAAACCAGCATTGAACCCAGCTAGGGGACTGCAGAACTCATTGTGTTATATTAGCCACTGTATTCTTGTGCATCTCCCAAGGGAAGAAATGACTCTAAAGGGGATTCTGAAGGTGAGGATTGTCACTGACCATCACTGGCTTCTTTTCCCACTAGGTTAACAGGTAAGAAAAGCGAGGTAGAGTTGACTGGTGTTAGTCCTGTTTGCCAGGGAAAAATGGAGCTGTATTACTAGCCTCTATCTGCGTGCCTGTGTGTGTGATTAGTTATGACTCTTTGCAACCCCATGGACTGTAGCTCACCAGGCTCTTCTATCCATGGGGTTTTCCAGGCAAGAATACTGGGTTAGGTTGCCATTCCCTTTTCTTTTCCAGGGGATCCTCCCAACCCAGGGATCAAACCCAGGTCTCCTGCATTGCAGGCAGATTCTTTACCGCTGAGCCATCAGGGAGGACCACCCTCTGTGCCTACTTATTTCCTACTGGCATAAGATAAAAGTGAACGATGACGCTATGCTCAATATGGGGAGGGAACCCAAACCCTTTCGGGATAAAGGTTTGTGTCAGCAGAAAGCAAGGGGTGCTAACCCCAGGGAGGAGCAGAAGAGACAGATGCTCAGGATGGTTTCAAAACAGGAGCGTCTGCCTGCGGTTTGGGCGTCTGCTACTCATTCTCTGCTGGAGCATCTAAAGAGCAAAACGCAGCTCACAATTAGCCTTTTCCCCATTCTTTATAAAAGAGATGTGATGTTTTCTCTTGCCTAGTGAGGTTCTGGTGGTTAAGTTTATTGCTTGGTGCATGAGTTGCTGAGTAGAGGGAAGTAACCACTGGATGGAAATCGTAGCAGAACCAGAAAAGAAATGAAGATTGTTGACGCCAGGCTGATGTTGGTTAGATATTTAAAAAATATTTTTTCTTTTTTGATTATTAAAAAAAAAACCAATGAATACACAAATACACATAGGTATATGTTACACAGTACATGGTGTATGATGAAAAGTTAAGGTCTTCCTCTGGTCCCATTCCAGAATCCATACTTCCTTTCTTGATAGGTAAACACTGTGTTAACAGCTTCTTCCAAAAATTACTTAAATGTGTGTAGACATACACTTACTCACATACTATGTTTTGGTAACATATGTCTGTGCTCAGCTGTGTCTGACTCTTTGCGACCCTATGGACTGTAGCCCACCAGGCTCCTCTGTCCATGGGATTTCGCAGGCAAGAATACTGGAGTGGGTTGCCATTTCTTTCTCCAGGGGATCTTCCTGGCCCAGGGGTCGAACCCATACCTCTTGCACCTCTTGCATTGACAGGCAGATTCTTAACCACTGCACCGCCTGGGAAGCCCCTTGCTGACATAAACGGTATTCTACTCTTCACATTATTTGGTGCCTAGTTTTCCTCACTGCATAAGGTATATTGGAGATTTGTCCACCTTACTATGTACTAGTTTCATTTTATTTGAATGGGTGTGTATTAGTCCATAGTAGTGCCTTCCACTGGCACCGAGTTTTATGATTGATCAAGCATTTGCATATATTATCTTTCTGGGCCTCACAGAAGCCATGAGGGAGGGTATCAGATGGTCCAGAGGGGTTGCCAGGTTCACCCAGGATAGCATGGTGCCTGGGACTCAAGTAGGAGTTCTGTGCTCCTAACACTTTGACATTCCCTAAATATGCTCATATTCCTTCCATTTAGTTCCATGACCACCAGTGGAGGTCAACTCTTGGAAGCTGTAAAAAAAAAAAAAAAAATCTTCAATCTAGAACCTCAATAAGCCAGGTGACAAGGAAATGTAGAAGAAGAAAAGTGTTAGTTGCTCAGTCGTGTCCAATTCTTTGTGATTATAGTCTCCCAGGCTCCTCTATCCATGGGATTTCCCAGGCGAAAATATTGCAGTGGGTTGCCATTTCCTTCTCCAGGGGATCTTCCCAACCCAGGGATCAAACCCAGGCCTCCCGCATTGCAGGCAAATTCTTTACCATCTGAGTCATCAGGGAAGGCTAGACAAGGAAATGCATACCTCATTAAAGTGACAAAAGAGAATAAAAAGTTTAGTACTAGAATGGGCCCCCACGATCAACACATTCGGCCCGTTCGTCATACAGATGAGGATCTGAGGCCAGGACATCAGAGAGCTTGTTCATACCCTACAGCTATGCCAGTTCCTTTCCTGAGGCTAGATCTGGAGAGCAGAGGGAAAGGAGATTATTTATTTTTCCAGGCTCTCTCATTCTCATCAGCCACAATGGGGCATGGACAGCAAATAGACCCCTGAGAAATGAGAAAACTTGACAAGCACAATGAGGTGATTTGTCTAAGAGAATGCTGCCTCCGGGACAGTATGACCAAGTAGACTTTAACTATCTGGATGCCCAGGCAATGTGCATTTTAATACCACTTCTGCTTCCCACTCATGCATTTATGGAGTGTCTAATGTACACATAGCTCTTTGCCAGGCGGCAGGGCTCCTGAAGCATATGGTGAAGAAACTCCCCCATCACGAGGACCATAAAATGCATGAGATTGATTATCTGTGCTATTTTGGGTTAAATTTACCGTGCAAATAAGTACAGTTCAGTACAAAACAATTCTCCTTACGCGTAGGTTGTGTTTTGTTTTATCCAATAACCATCCTGCAAAGGTTCACTGGCAACACAGTGAATGAAAAGCAACATCCATTTATTTCTGTTTGTTAGGAGAAATTGTTATCCGATCTGAGACAGAAGACTAAGTCCAACAGATTGTCTTTTGGTTTACTTCCATGTTTTTGAACTGGACTTCAGTTTTTAAAAAAATGATTGAATTCATCTGTGAAAGCATGCTAGAAGAGACCTCTGACCATGGATTCAGAAGCTTCTGCTTCTTCTTTGATTACGTTTGCCAGGATGCCTGAGAGGAACTTCCCCCTGGGCAATCATTTTGGAGGCCTCCTGAAGATGGATGAAACTCCTTCTTTAGCAGTTTGATGGTCAGATGTCTACAAGGGAACATTCAGATATGGCAGCTTGAAGGATATTCCTATTCCACAGCCTACCAGATCTTAGTACACAGTGTTTCCTTTCTCTCCTTAAAGCACCACAATGACCCAGGGACAGGAGGGTAGGACAGTGCACTTTTTCGTGGTTCTAGACATCCCTGATGCTGGGAAAGATTGAGGGCAAGTGGAGAAGGGGGTGACAGAGGATGAGATGATTGGATAGCATCACTTGGCTCAATGGACATGAGTTTCAGCAAGCTCCTGGAGTTAGTTAATGACAGGGAAGCCTGGTGTGCTGCAGTTCATGGGATTGCAAAGAGTCAGACACGACTTAGCAACTGAACAACAAGACATCCAGGACCAGAAGCACAGCTCTGCTCAGGGTCTCTGAGTTTCTCCCTCTTGCTCTGATTGCTCGTCTATTTTACTTGCTCTTCAGCTTGAGACCAGAACAGTTTGAAATTGTTTCTACTGCTTTTGGCCACCATTGTGTGGACTTTAAGTGAATGCAAATAGAAAGAAAGCTTAAAGAACTCTCTGGAAACAGTTGAACAGAGCCTAGTGAGTTTCTGGTGGTTAAGTTTATTGCTTGGCCTGTGGCTTGCTGAGGAGAGAAAAGTAGAGGAGAGGTGAGCTGAAGGCAGCCTGGCATGGAACTCTCTGCTTCAGTTGTCGCTCTGGTCTCCTGTTCATTTGATACTTGTCAGTTGTTCCAGGAGAAGCAATTTCAGAAGGTCCTCCTCTGGGCTGTGAAACAACACTTGCTTTTGTGTTGAGCCCTAGGAGGCATTCTGGAAAGTGGTTCATTGTCTCTGGACTATGACAGTGAGCTGGTGGTTATTGATTTCATTATGTTTTTCTTTATTACAGCTGTTGGTTTGATCCTGTGCCAAGGGCTTAAAACAATTGTGGTTTTGCACATCATACGCGAGGCTGGACAAGGAGATGGGTTGTGTTGCTACCCTGGCCGAAATTTTTAGAAGGTTGGGGTCTGACGAAGGCAAATAGATTGAAGAGTTTCCCTTACTTTATTTAGAAAAAGAAACGTTGCGGGACAATTATCTATCTTAGAATTCCTTTAAAAATTGTTTCTTCCAAAAAAAAATTGTTTCTTTTAAAGCTAGACTGAGATATAAATAATGCTTTTATTTAAAAATACTTTCATTAAAAATTAAAAGTAAAATGGCATTTGCAGGTGGTTGTTATCACTGATAAGATATACTAGAATTCATTAGCTATAAAAATATAATTTGGGGATGCGTATGAAGGCATACTGTTTTTATTTGCATGCCATTACATACAGATATTGTTTGTGAAATTTTTCAAATCATGGCACAGTGAATATCCTCACTGGATTTTTAGGAATGTGTTCACTGAGACAGCCAAGTTCTATTCCATTTTGTTTGGCTCATTGCATTGGCTGTAAATCACTAAATATTCCCTTTAATATCTGAGTCAAGCTTTAGTTCCAAACACAATACTTCAGTTGTTTTTTCACAGAATGTAAATTTTTTATTTACTTCCTCAACACTTGACTTCCTACTTTCTCTTTCTCTCTTTATTTTATGCTGGAGTCTGCTGAAAGGTTTTCCAAAAATATTTTTTTTTGTAATGTGTTATAACCTATCAATGAATGCATTTCATGTGATTAAGCTCGCATAGCTTTATCTGTGGAAATATTAGGAACGACAGATTTTATTTAATTTCATTGCTGCTTCTGAGATGCCCTCCCAAAGGCATAATAGTAATACCATGATTACATTAGATAATTATATTTTTATTACAGTGTCAATTGTAACAATAGGCATTCTGATTCAGTAGTTCTTGCATTTTTTCCATTTCTCCAACCCTATTATGGTGTTACTTGGGGAACCAGGATTTGTGAATGACACAGACCTGAATTTCAGCCAGGGTTCCTCCTGCTACCAGCTGAGTGACTTTCAGTAAGTAATCCAGTGTTTTGGAGTCTCAACTTCTGCTTCTATTACATGGGAAGTGCCTTACCTACATCCCCAGTTATGACGCTTAGATGAGATAAAGGGCTGAAGTCACTTAGCACAGTGCCTGGTTCATGGGGAGCACAGCTGGTTCTACTAGTCCTGCCCCCAGTCATGTGGAAGGAAATCTGAAAAGGCCAACTAAAAATACACAACTCTGATTCCTTTTCCTACCCTGCTTGCCTCATGTAGATGCTCTTCACACCTCCAACTTCTCATTTATTTATTTATCTTGTTGGTCTGCAGCATGATACACGTTGCGTGTGTACAATACTACATTTCAGCTTCCATACGCACTGCATGTTCTCACCACCAGAAGTTTAGTTTCCATCTGCCACCAAACTGGTGACTCCTTGTACCCATTTTGCCTTCTCCCTTCCCCACTTGCCTGCTGGTAACCACGACTCTATTCTCTATATTGATGTGCTTGTTTTAGTTTAGTTTGGCTTAATTGATTAATGGATGGATATATACTCCACATATGGGTGAGATCAGGTGATATTTGTACTTCTGTCTGAATTATTTCACTTAGCATAATACCCTCAAGGTCTATACATGTTATCACAAATGGCAAGATTTCATCTTTCTATGGCTGAGTAATATTCCATTGTATATATACATCACCTCTTCTTTATACATTCACCCATTAATGGGCACTTAGCTTGTATCCATATCTTGGCTATTATAAATAATACTGCAGTCAGAGAAGAAAAATAAAAGGGATCCAAACTGGAAAATAAGAAGTAAAATTGTCACTGTTTGCAGATGACATGATACTATACATTGAAAATCCTAAAGATGATAGCAGAAAACTACTAGAGCTCATTAATGCAGGATACAAAATTAGTACACAGAGATATGTTGAATTTCTGTACACTAACAAAGAAATATCAGAAAGAGAAATTAAGGAAACAGTTCCATTTACCATTGTATCAAAAAAAATACCTAGGAATAAATCTGCATAAGGAGACAAAAGACCTGTACTCTGAAAACTGTAAGAGCCTGATGAAAGAAATTGAAGATAACACAACAGATGGAAAGATATGCCATGTTCTTGCTTTGGAAGAATCAATATTGTCAAAATGACTATACTACTCAAGGCAATGTGCAGATTCAATATAATCACTGTCAAATTACCAATAGCTTTTTTTTTTTCAGGTGTACAATAAAAAAATATTAAAATTTGTATGGAAACACAAAACAGCCAGAATAGCCAAAGTAATTTTGAGAAAGAAAAGCAGAGTTGGAGGAATCAGGCTCCCTGACTATACTATAAAACTACAGTAAGAAAAACATTATGGTACTGGCATAATGACAGGCTTATAGATCAATAGAATAGGTTAGAAAGCCCAGAAGCAAACCCACACACCTATGGGTAATTAGTCTACAACAAAGGAGGCAGGAATATACAATGGAGAAAAGACAATCTCTTCAATAAATGGTGCTGGAAAAACTGGACAGACACATGTAAAAGAATTAGAACATTCTCTAACACTGTACACAAAGATAAACTCAAAATGAATTAAAGATCTAAATATAAGGCCAGATACTATATAAAACTCTTAGAGGAAAATATAGGCAGAAATCTTTGATGTAAATTGCAGCAATACCTTTTTGGATCTACCTCCTAGAGTAATGAAAATAAAAATATAAAATAAAAACAAAAAATTGGACCGAGTTAAACTCAAAAGCTTTTGTACAACAAGGGAAAACATAAACAAAATGGAAAGACAACACATAGAATGGGAGAAAATATATGCAAATGATGCAACTGACAAGGGATTAATTTCCAGAATACACAAACAGCTCATGCAGCTCAATATCAAAAAGAACAAAAAACCCAAGCGGGAAAAAAAAAAAAAAAAGGCAGAAGACCTAAATAGACTTTTCTCCATAGAAAACATACAGATGGCCAAAAAGTACATGGAAAGATGCTCAACATTGTTAATTATAGAAATGCAAATCAAAACTATAATGAGGCATCACCTGACACCTGTCAGAATGGCCATCATCAAAAACCTGCAAACAGTAAATGCTGGAGAGGGTGTGGAGAAAAAGAAACCCTCCTACCTTGTTGGTGGAAATGCAAATTAGTGCAGCCACTATGGAAAACAATATGGAGATTTCTTAAAAAAACTAAAAATAGAGTTGCAATATGATCTAGCAATCCCAATCCTGGGCATATATCCAGAGAAAATCATAAAAGAGACATACACTTCCATGTTCATTGCAGCACTATTTACAATAGCCAGGACATGGGAGCAACCTAAATGTCCAATAAATGATTGGGTAAAAAAGATGTAGTACATATAAACAATGAACTATTACTTGGCCATAAAATAAAAAGAAATAATGCCATTTGCAGCAACATAGATGTACCTAGGGATTATCATACTAAGTGAAGTAAGTCAGATAGAGGAAGACAAATATATGATACTGCTTATATATAGAATCTTAAAAAAAATAATACAGATGAATGTATTTACAAAATGGAAACAGACTTATAGACTTAGAAAACAAATTTATGGTTAGTAAAGGGGAAAGGTGTTAGGCAGGGATAGGTTATGAGGTTGGGATTAACATATATACACTACTATATATAAAATTGATAATCAGCAGGGACCTGCTGTATAGCACAGGGAACTCTACTTAATTCTCTGTAATATGGAAAAAGAATCTGAAAAGGAATAGAATTTTATATATGTATACCTAAATAACTTTGCTATACACCACGAACTAACAACACTATAAATCAACTATATTCCAATATAAAATAAAAATTAAGGAAGTCTTCCTTTTTAAGCTTGAATATAATTCCATTCTATGTATAGTAGTCCCTCCTTATCTGCAATTTTACTTTCCTTGGTTTCAGATACCTCTGTGGTTAACCTTGGTCTGGAAACATTAAACAGAAAGTTCCAGAAATAAACAGTTCCTAAGTTTTAAGTTGTATGTAGTTATGAGTAATGAGATGAACTCTTTTGCTGTCCAGCTTTGTCCTGCTCAGTGATGTGAATCTTCCCTTTATCTAGTGTATCCCACTGTTGGTCGCTCAGTAGTCATCTGGTATATCAGGTTGACTGTCCAGGTACTGTGGTACTTGTATTCGAGTAACTCTAATTGAACCTAATAATGGTACCAAAGAGCAAGGGTATAGGTGCTAGCAATTTGGATATTCTCATACTGAGCCTAGTTTATAAATTAAATTTTATCATAGATTTGAATGTATGTAAAAAAAAAAAAGCATGGTGTATATACTATCTGTGGTTCAGGCACCCGCTGGGGTTCTTGGAACTTACCCTCTGCGAATGGTGGGAGGAGTGCTGCATATACCACATTTTGTTTATCCATTTGTCTATTAATGGACTTCTGGATTGCTTCTGCTCATCGATTGCAGTGAATCATGCTTCTGTGAACATGGATGTACGAATATCTCTTTGAGTCTGCTTTTACTTCTTTTGGGCACATACCTGAAAGTAGAATTTCTGGATCACATAACTTCCAGCTTCCTTTTGACTTGCCTCCCAAGCTTCAGTACTGCATTTATTATAGCTTGCTTGGTAGTTGTTTATTGGTATGCTACTGAAATCGTAAATACAGTGTGTTTAAAATTGTTCTATATCTCTGTTTCCCACCTGCCTCCAAAATCAGATCCTCTTTCTAATTCATAGTTAGAATAGATTTCAAGACACACTGGCAGAAACCATGAGTATCTTTGACTTCTTCCTCCTCTTCTTTAGCCCTAAGAATTTGCAAAGCTATTTCAAACCTCTTCATTCTTCTCTCTGCTTCATCTACTTTACTACTCAGAGATGATTAGTGCATATTTTGGTA
Organism: Bison bison bison; assembly: GCF_000754665.1. NCBI lineage: Eukaryota > Metazoa > Chordata > Mammalia > Artiodactyla > Bovidae > Bison > Bison bison. The sequence goes on from NW_011494720.1 coordinate 1,715,124, forward strand.
TAATTTTTTTCCCTTGGTATAACTTTGAATAGTTTTAAATTCTTCATTTTTTAATGAAAATCATACACCCCTGTTTTCATGAAAAACTCTTTTGAACTCTCATTTTGACAACAGATTCCCTGCCAGTCTTCTTTTTCCCTTTGCTGGTAGATCCCAACAACATCAATGTTTGGACTGATTCTTCGGTGCTACCCAGCAACTCTTGTAACACTTCTTTCCTTTGGTCACAGTAAATGAGTGTGTGGGAGACTGCTAAGCAGAGATCAAGCTTCAGTCCTGAGTCAGGGTTGGAGTAGATGGGGATAATACAGGAAGTCAGTATTTTCCTTGGCGTGTAAGGGACGGTTAGATTTCTCTTCCTCTGTACACTCATGTCCAAGGGAGTTGGACCATTCATTTCATCCGAGTCATCTAAGTCAAATGTTATTGCCAAAAGAATTCAATATTGGTTTGGCCTTGCACAGTATTTTTTTTGCAGATACGTTAAATAGAAGACAATAACATTGGTTCTGTTAATTCCTCACTTTTCACTTTCTCATGCATGAGCTTCCTAAGAAGGAGAACACACAGAGCTCCACCAACTGCAGAGAATCCGATCATTATTGCCTCTGGAAAGTAGATATACAGTTCCCCAGTGAAGATCTTGCCCTTTTGGGATGTTGAGCTCTCCACGTATGCATGAGTTCAATCTCTGGAATAAGGAATACTTTGCTTCAAAACCCGTCTGTGCTGCTTGCTTGCTGTGTGGTTTTGAACAGACTTTATAACGTTTATCATAGTTTTGCATCTGTAAAAGGGAGATGAATATAATCCCTTCCTCATAGAGTTGCTGGGGAATTGAATGAACTAATCCATGTATAACACAGTGCCTGGTGCGTCATAATACCTGTCTCCTGCATTGCAGGCGCATTCTTTACTGTCTGAGCCACCAAGGGAGCCCAGTCAGTACCCAAATGGGTCAGTTTTCTTAGTCACTAGGCTGTTTCATCCAGAGAAGGCGATGGCACCCCACTCCAGTACTCTTGCCCGGAAAATCCCATGGTTGGAGGAGCCTGGTAGGCTGCAGTCCATGGGGTCGCTAAGAGTCGGACACGACTGAGTGACTTCACTTTCACTTTTCACTTTCATGCATTGGAGAAAGAAATGGCAACCCGCTCCAGTGTTCTTGCCTGGAGAATCCCAGGGACGGGGGAGCCTGGTGGGCTACCATCTGTGGGGTCGCACAGAGTCGGACACGACTGAAGCGACTTAGCAGCAGCAGGCTGTTTCATCAGACGATCTCATGCATGAGTGTGAAATGAACAAAGTGAGGAGGGGCAGTACCTGGAGGCCCCCTCTCAGGTCGAAGTGGTTGCTTGTTTATATTCAGTGCTTTGAAAATTCATGGTCAAACTCTTATTTTCCTAGTGAAAAATCTCAAAAGTGTATTTTGACATGTTTTCTGTACCTGAACACCTCAAGAAAAATACCATCTTTCACTGATAAAATGAAAAGTTAGAGGCTTCCTTTGGGCCATACATGTATAACATTATGTGATTCCTATCAAATTTGAAACTGTATAAGTGCATGTTGATTCTTAGAAGGAGAAAGAAATACTGATTTTAGCATCTTATTTGGCACCTTAATTTGTGTATGGCTCTTGGATACTTCAGATTTTAATAAATGCTAGTTAATTTTACGCAAATAGCCAGTGAAAGCCTTTAATGAAAAGACTCGAAAGCTAACTAAGCTTTATAGATGTTAGCTAAATTTATGGATTAATCAGGTATAAAAGAACAGGACTTTGAAAATGAAATACTATTTTGTTGGAACCTTCCAATGAGGCTTTTAAATAGGATTAGCTTTATTTGGGCCTTTTTTGCATTTGTTGTTGCTTAAAGACTGGAGATTGTCTTTAATTTGAGAATTCATTTTCATGCCTTAAAAATATGAATAATTAGCTAAATGCTCATATGTGAGATAAAAAATGTTAAGTCCTTATTTCTTACCTTTCACTACCTTCCATACTTGAGTTTTTGCTTGACCTCATCAGAGTCTTCTTGATTTTGATGCATTGCCCCCCACCTCTCCACCAGAGTACTGTGTATATCTTATTGAGCTCATTTATTTAAAAAAATCATAAAATAAGAGTTGGTATGTAATTTAAAGTTTTCTGGTTATGACTTAAATCCTGCAGCTCACATCATGGATTTGTCCTCTTGCATTTCATATTCTGTGCAAGAGGAACTTTTGGGCTGATTTGGTCATAGGTACACAGAGTTCTTCAGTCTCTTCAGCAAAGACACTGTATGTTTCATTAATGTAGTTGGTGTGAGTATTAAATGAACTCGGTTTCTGTAAGATTTTTCTCTTGCATTATTTTCACAGGCTCGGATAATAGCCTTTAAACAGAAATTTCTTCTTAAACAAACTTAAATAAGTTGCTTTTAAGAACCTTGACCAAATTATACTCACTAGGGAACAAAAAAAATTTTTTTTAATTTAATTTTATTTTTAAACTTTACAATATTGTATTAGTTTTGCCAAATATCGAAATGAATCCTTCACAGGTATACATATGTTCCCCATCCTGAACCCTCCTCCCTTCTCCCTCCCCATACCATCCCTCTGGGTCATCCCAGTGCACAAGCCCCAAGCATCCAGTATCGTGCATCAAACCTGGACTGGCAACTCGTTTCATACATGATATTATACATGTTTCAATGCTATTCTCCCAAATCTCCCCACCCTCTCCCTCTCCAACAGAGTCCATAAGACTGATCTATACATCAGTGTCTCTTTTGCTGTCTCGTACACAGGGTTATTGTTACCATCTTTCTAAATTCCATATATATGCGTTAGTATACTGTATTGGTGTTTTTCTTTCTGGCTTACTTCACTCTGTATAATAGGCTCCAGTTTCATCCACCTCATTAGAACTGATTCAAATGTATTCTTTTTAATGGCTGAGTAATACTCCATTGTGTATATGTACCACAGCTTTCTTATCCATTCATTTGCTGATGGGCATCTAGGTTGCTTCCATGTCCTGGCTATTATAAACAGTGCTGCGATGAACACTGGGGTACATGTGTCTCTTTCCCTTCTGGTTTCCTCAGTGTGTATGCCCAGCAGTGGGATTGCTGGATCATAAGGCAGTTCTATTTCCAGTTTTTTAAGGAATCTCCACACTGTTCTCCATAGTGGCTGTACTAGTTTGCATTCCCACCAACAGTGTAAGAGGGTTCCCTTTTCTCCACACCCTCTCCAGCATTTATTGCTTGTAGACTTGGATCACAGCCATTCTGACTGGCGTGAAATGGTACCTCATAGTGGTTTTGATTTGCATTTCTCTGATAATGAGTGATGTTGAGCATCTTTTCGTGTGTTTGTTAGCCATCTGTATGTCTTCTTTGGAGAAATGTCTATTTAGTTCTTTGGCCCATTT
>NW_011494720.1:1718650-1728102 GCF_000754665.1 Bison bison bison
TCTGTATGTCTTCTTTGGAGAAATGTCTATTTAGTTCTTTGGCCCATTTTTTGATTGGGTCATTTATTTTTCTGGAGTTGAACTGTAGGAGTTGCTTGTATATTTTTGAGATTAGTTGTTTGTCAGTTGCTTCATTTGCTATTATTTTCTCCCATTCTGAAGGCTGCCTTTTCACCTTGCTAATAGTTTCCTTTGATGTGCAGAAGCTTTTAAGGTTAATTAGGTCCCATTTGTTTATTTTTGCTTTTATTTCCAATATTCTGGGAGGTGGGTCATAGAGGATCCTGCTGTGATGTATGTCAGAGAGTGTTTTGCCTATATTCTCCTCTAGGAGTTTTATAGTTTCTGGTCTTACGTTTAGATCTTTAATCCATTTTGAGTTTATTTTTGTGTATGGTGTTAGAAAGTGTTCTAGTTTCATTCTTTTACAAGTGGTTGACCAGATTTCCCAGCACCACTTGTTAAAGAGATTGTCTTTAATCCATTGTATATTCTTGCCTCCTTTGTCAAAGATAAGGTGTCCATATGTGCGTGGATTTATCTCTGGGCTTTCTATTTTGTTCCATTGATCTATATTTCTGTCTTTGTGCCAGTACCATACTGTCTTGATAACTGTGGCTTTGTAGTAGAGCCTGAAGTCAGGTAGATTGATTCCTCCAGTTCCATTCTTCTTTTTCAAGATAGCTTTGGCTATTCAAGGTTTTTTGTATTTCCATACAAATTGTGAAATTATTTATTCTAGCTATTTGTTTTTCTTTTTTCTGATGTAAGTTGAAGACTGACAAATAGTGGTTAATGGTGTTTGGTTAAGAAAATTTTGTTTTAAATGTATAGATCAAAGACATACTTATTAATTGTTTCTTGTTGCCAATTTGTCAAGTCTAAATTTTAATGTAGTTTAGGCAGGAGAAAACCCAGCTTTGTCACAAAAGGTTGGCATTACAACCATGATTCTATTGTGCCTCTATTTTAATTCTTGTTAAGGAATGGATTTGATTGTACAAATCCAGCATGTTTTGTCTATTAAACATGTTAGTTCAAGAACTTCATTTGGTTTTATGAAGATACGCATCTATGACGGCTGGCCAATCCAAACAAGATTTAACCAAGTGACTTCTAACCCAAGTTTTCCCATCTTCTGGCTTGCAAAACATCTGGCTTTTGGGAGGGAAACTGAATCAAAGTAATTTTTTTATTCAAGTGATTGTTGACTTCTAAGCCTTAATATAAACTTATTTTTAAGAGTTAAAATAAGTCAACATGTCCTGCACAAACATCATAGGAGATGAAACACTAAGAGTTTCTTTGACGTGTCAGAAGAATATTAGAGTTTTAATATTTTAAACTTTTAGTTAGAGTTTACATCTACCCAGGTAAATTTTATTTCTAGATCTATTATTTCTTCAATTTGTCCCTGTTAATAGGAAAGATTCTAAAGATAAATAACTATGCGTGGGTATTTGAGACAGTGTGTGGTCTTTTACTGAAGTTAAGAAATTTCAACTCTGTTGACTAGTTTGTTGTTTCATATTATGCAATAGAGGAATGCACATGTTAATTTAATCTGAAGCTTGTTTATACAATGGCTTTTATAATGTATATCTAAAGACAGAGAACCAAGTTTTATGAGACCAGTATCTCTTGTCAATTCCCCACTCCACCCTACTCTAATTGGACTGACCCTTAAATTAAATAAAGGACAAAGAGGTCTGTAGTTTCACTACATGTTCTGGCTTGCCCTTAGTAAATGAGAGAATAGAAACTTAAAACAGAGAATCTGAATTAGAAGGTCACATATACACTTACCTTTTATGTGAATGGAAAACATTTTAAAACTGTACATATCATCTTTTTAATCTAAATTCAGGTTGTTTTCCAAAGAGGTATAAGAATTTTAGACTTATATAAAAGGACTTCTTTATAAAACTATGCTAATGATACTTTTTGATTTGTAAAATTTAATATTCTGTATATTATCAACCAGACTTCTTTTGATGGGTAGAGGAATGGAGGTGACTTCCAAATCTTAGAGCAGAAACTTCATGTGGCCAGTTGGATATCTTTCCCCAAAACTCAGAGAAGAGGACTGGAATGGCAGTTTAAGTCTGTGAGTCATCTGCATTTAGTGGCAATGGAAGCCAAAGACGTGGGGCAGAATTTTCTGGTGGGAGAATTCAGGGTCACAGGAAGAGAAAAGGTCTGCATGTTGAGCCCCAGGTATCTCTGGATTATTAGGAGGAATAATATAAGGGAGGAAAATCTACAAAGTCTGGGAAGCCCCAGCCTGGGAGGTAAAGAGAGTGCTGGGAGCATTTTTTGTTACAAAAGCCCAGGGGGAAGCATGTTTCAAGAGGAAGGAGGAGCTGTCAGATGCTTCTGATGGGTCAAGCGTGGGCTGAAAGTGGCTGTTGAACTCAGCCACTGAAGTCATGGATGGTTTCTAGGAAGCTACGTTTGTGGAGCGACAAAAGTGGAAAGCAGATTGATGTGACTGAGGCAGGCAGGAGCAAAAGGAGGAAGAAGACCTCTGGTGTAGACATCTGTGAGGAGCTGAGCTTGGAAGGAGGGGCAGGATATCTGATAGAAGTTGGCGAGTGTTGTGGGTTAAGGGGGAACATTTTTGTGGGACAGACCTGCCTGATGTGATAAAAGCCAATGAGAAAGAAGCCTTTGAGTGGGAGAGATTCAGTAAACAAGAGAGAAAAGAAAGAGGATTTAGAGTGAAATAACAGCAGCAACAACAACTAAATATTCATTCAGTGTTTGCCAGACCCAGGGCGCTGGGCTAAAAATTAACTGTGACATGTGTTCTCATAGTATGTATCTTACATTATAATGTATATGACGTTATATAGTGGGTGCCTTTGTGTTTTCTAGATTAGAGCGGGGAAGTGTGGTTTAGGGATGTTAACTAACCTGTTCAGCATCCTTCAGCTAGTAAGTGATGGACAAATTTATTAAAGGATGAACTTGGCCACTGCCCCAGTCTACCATCCCTGACTTAAATTTAGGTGTTTTGTGCTGCATTTGGAGAGTTGCTTAAAGAATCTTTAAATTATATTTTAAGAAAGAGCATTTCGAAACTCTGAAGTTCTAATGACTGTATTGGGACAACAATTTTGATAAGTGACCTGCGTCAAAGAAACCAACCAAACAAACTGTTGTTTATCTACTAGGAAAGCTTAACTTTGTGAATATATATAAAACATTATGCCCCCAAATATAGGCTTTGTGAACCAAAATGGATTTTTGCAAAGAACTCTCAAAGCAAGTGGGAGAGGCGGAAATTCAGTCTAGGAGAGTTTTTTTTTTTTTTTTTTAACACTTCAAGAAGGACACAAAAAGGACAGTGGGTTGAGGTAGCAACAAGGGAAAGTCAAGTAAGTGATGATGGAAAACCTCCTCTAGACAGCTTCCCTGTAGATTCCCTATAGATTCAGACCAGCTAAATTTCCTGAAATAATACTAATTCTGTCCTCTTGCTTTTCATAGGACATAATGACTACATGTGTCCGGCCACCAACCAGTGCACGATTGATAAAAACAGGAGGAAGAGCTGTCAGGCCTGCCGGCTACGCAAGTGCTATGAAGTGGGCATGATGAAAGGCGGTAGGTACCTTGGACCCAGGGCACCCACCTTCCCACCTGCCATGATGTCCTTGTCCATCACCCACTGCTGGCTGTTTCCATTCTGGTAACTGTGGGAATGGAGTGATTTCTCTTCTAATTAATTTTTTTCCTATTCGTATTTTTCTTTGCAATGAAAGTATTTTATAACACATTTCCTTAAAAAAATTAGAAATGTGAGCATGCCATTTTGTGTTTCATATTTTTAATATACATAATGATGCTTAAAATCAAGATGTGTGGGAGGTGGTGGTGGAAGAAAAGGAAAACTGCTCAATGAGTTTTTCTAGGAATATTTTTCAGTTACTGTTTTAGATTGTTAATGCTAGATCATGATATCTGGGAAGACACCTTCACTTCACTGAGACTTGTATATGTAAAAGCTAAAGAGCTAATTTATAATCTTTCAATCCCTTCATATTCCTTAGGGAATTTGAATTTCAATTGACGGGCAGCTTTCTCCTTTAGAAGTTGAGTTAGCCAGCTGCTCCCATGATCTCAGTGTCTAGCGTGGTGCTGGGGACGATGCAGTGATTTCCAAGCACTAACCATCACTAGGTGGCTGGGACTTGTGCTCGTGTGCTTGTGTCTCTCTGGCTGTGAGTATGTATATGTATGGCTTTCTGTCTCTTCATGTATGCAGTCTTCCAGTTTTCTTGTACAGGAATCCAGTGTCTTGTTCTGGGGGTATTAGGTGCTCCATAAATAGGGTTTCCTCATTGATTTTCTTGTATTCTTTGGAATCTACTTTTGAAGAGTACTTTTAGTCTTGAATAGCCTTCAGAACACCAGGAGAGAACAAAGAGGAAATGTGTAAATAAAGGAATGGACGCAGCCAGTGTTTTAGGGTAATATAAGGCTTCGTAGGTGGCACTGGTGGTAAAGAGCCCGCCTGCCAATACAGGAGATGTAAGAGACACGGGTTCAATCCCTGGGTGGGGAAGATCCCCTGAAGGAGGAAATGGCAACCCACTCCAGTATTCTCACCTGGAGAATCCCATGGACAGAGGAGCCTGGCGGGCTACAGTCCATGGGGTCTTAGAGTCGGACATGACTGAGCGACTTAGCACAGCATGTGCAAAGAGAGACAGACCTATGATGGTGCTGCCTGCTGAGCATAATGGGGAAAAGCTTTCTGGAGAGGAGGCTTGAGATTAGTTAAGGAGAGCAAAGTTGCCATGACAAAGATTAGTGATTGTGTAAATAGAGGGCAGCTAACCTTTAACTCATTAATACTTGGACAAAGTGGGAGGCAGAGGAAAAACCAGCAATCATGCTTGATGATTATATAATTGAGCTTATAGGCAAAGATTCCTTAGTCAGTGGTCATAAATAAACCTACTGGGTTGAGATTTTTTTTTTTTTTTGGGGGTTGAGATTTTTGAATACAACATTTGGAATAAATTCTCTTGATGAACAGATGAAATGTTGAATTTACACATTGTGTGAGCTATGACTATATGTCTTGAGAGTCTGAAAAAGCAACTTTAATTCAAAGGGTAATTAATTCCAAGAATTTAACAGTCACATTCAGAAAATGACACTTTGAGTCATAAAGGGATTAAATATTTAAGGAATTCATCTTTCTTTGTACTGTTGGAGAATTAGTCAGGCTTAATTAAACTCACAAAAAGCTTCTTAAGGTAACTTGATAAGTGACAGGAATATAACAGCTACATGTAAAAAGTTTAATTTGAAAGAGTGAGTCCAAGTTTGATATTCTTCTTTGGCAATTACAGGTAGATTAAGCCCAGCCTCTTAAATTCTCTCTAAAAGCTGGAATAATCAACTTGTAAATAGGTCCAAGACATTTTTTTTTCCTTTGAGGGTACCCATACATTGACCCCACTTCATAGAAACAATTCTGTTTTCCTAATTAACATCCAGATACAGTCTGACTGAATAAATATTAATTATTCATACTCATTTTTAATCTAACAAAAATTTTAACATGCAAAGACATAATAAAAATCTCCCCACTGTTTCCAAATGGGACTTTGGATAATTACTGCACATAGCCAATCTAAGTGCATATGCATATTCTTGTACATGTATATTTATGGCTGCAAAATATATACCTGTGTTAGTCTGCTACTATATTAGTTTTCTGAGCCTGCTATAACAAAATCTATAGACTGGTGGCTTAAACGTAGAAATTGATATCTCATGGCTCTGAAGACTGGAAGTCTAAGATGAAGCTGTTGGGAGGTTCAGTTTCACCCTAGACCTTTCCCCTTAGTTGAAGATGGTCCCCTTCTCTTTCTGCCTTCTCTGCGTGTGTATCCCTGGGGGGGGGGGTGTGTATTTTCTCTTCTTTGAAGGACACCAGTCATGTTGGATTAGGACCCCATCCTTAGGGCCTCTTTTAATCTTTATTACATCTTTAAAGAGCCTATATCCAAATTTAGTACTGTTTTGAAGTACTAGGGTTAAGGCTTCAATTTGATTTTTTTGAGGACACACAATTCAGTCCATAACAATTTCCCATAAGATTCCTTAGCAGTTGTTAGTAGCCATCTGCATAAAATGAAAACATGTGTCTTTCTGGTGGTTTATCCACGTGTATAAGTTTTATGGCAAGCTTTAAAATTGTAAAACTATAGGCTGTGAGAACATCTCATTTTAATTATGTGTATAGTGCTTGCCATAAAGCAATGTAATTTATATTACATTTAAATTATGGGATAGCACACATAACCTTATAACACCTTATGTAACAACTCCCAAAATCCCACCCAATAAAGACTTAATTTACAGCTGCAAGTACAGTTATAACCAACTATAAAATCAGAAATTACTTGTAAAGAACAGCTGTGACTAAATAAATCTTTACAATGTTTTCCTACCGGTTTCACAAGAATCCAGTTTCTGAACCAGGCTAGAGACCACTTATAATATTGAATCTTAACATATGAAACAAAATGTTTCATTTCAGATAAAAGAGAGAGAACCACAAACTTACCCCTTACTTTTAGAGCAAGGCTGAATGTGTTTATTAAAGTATTCTAGAGATCCAAAAGAGTGCATGGTTTATCTACACAAAGAAATTATTTTAATCTCTTATGATACCTGCTGTACCCTGAAAATCCCAACATCATTGTTAGATTTGGTCCTGAGGCAAATTGGTTCAGTCGGATGCAGGATTTAAGACATGCTTTAGGGGATGCTCTTGCCTATCTTAGTACCAGTGCTGGTTTCCTCATTTTCCTGCCTAGCTTGCATTTTCCTTTTCATCTGTCTCCCTCCTCTTCAACCTTAAGTGGCAGATTAAACGTCTGTTCTTTAGGGAGAGCCTCTCTGTTGCCTTGGGCTTCCCTTGTGGCTCAGCTGGTAAAGAATCTGCCCTCAATGCAGGAGACCTGGATTCGATCCCTGGGTTGGGAAGACCCCCTGGAGTAGGGAAAGGCCACCCACTCCAGTATTCTGGCCTGGAGAATTCCATGGACTGTATAGTCCATGGGGTGGCAAAGAGCTGGACACAACTGAGCAACTTTCACTTTCTTTTTTTCCGCTGGTGCCTCACTCTACATTAGCCCCTTGTGTTCTCCCTCTCATAGCAGACACCTCTTCCCTGAATTCTCATTACTGTTATTGTTCATTGTTCAACATCTGTCCATGAACTCCACAGTGGTGAGGGCTCCTCTCTCTGTCCTGTTTACTGATCTAGCACTAAACAAGCCACAAAGTGAGTGTTCAAGAATTTCCTTCCCCATGAGTTAATGGCATAGTTCATTTAAATAGTTATTAGTTTAGGACTGCTTAGGGGTGAGCTACTACAGAGAGTGTAAAGATGAATAAACACCCAGTCCCTTGCATCAGTATCCTCACTGTACAAAGAGGACGTTTGCTCATCAAGTGACAAATAAAAGTCCTTAAGACAAGTTAAAGACCAGGACGGAAGATAGGATGAGAATGGAAGACCATTGGTCAGTGGAAGCTCAGAGCTTTGGCCAGTCACTATTGGGTTTAGTTCAACCCAGAGTGTTACTCAGACCATCTGACTTCCAAAGTGAATATTATTATCCAAGAACGTGGAATTTCTATCTTGGGTTAATGAAAGGGGAAAACTTCAGAGATGGAATTCTTGGTCCAAATATTGGCTTCTCCTCAGACTTGCTGAGCAATCCTGTTACAGTCATTTTTATTGAGTTTCATTATCCTCAGATGTAAAATAAAAATAAACAATTTGTACTTAACAAGTTTCTTGTAAAGATCACAATTTATGTGAAGTATTTATTAAAGTACCACACAAGTGTTAGTGGTTACAGGCAGCCCTCGGAGATTCTGCAGGCTTGGTTCCAGACCACTACGATGAGGTAAATATCACAATAAAATGAATCACAGAAAAAAAATTTTTTTGGTTTCCCAGTGCATGTAAAAGACATGTCTACACTACACTGTACTCTATTTTGTCTAAAATAATGTGCATACCTAGTTAAGAAATGTTTGTTGTTGTCTGGTTACTAAGTTGGAGAAGGCAATGGCACCCCACTCCAGTACTCTTGCCTGGAAAATCCCATGGACGGAGGAGCCTGGTGGGCTGCAGTCCATGGGGTCGCTAAGAGTCGGACACGACTGAGCGAGTTCACTTTTCACTTTCATGCACTGGAGAAGGAAATGGCAACCCACTCCAGTGTTCTTGCCTGGAGAATCCCAGGGACAGTGGAGCCTGGTGGGCTGCCATCTGTGGGGTCGCACAGAGTCGGGCACAACTGAAGCGACTTAGCAGCAGCAGCAGTTACTAAGTTGCGTCTGACTCTTCTGCAACCCCGTAGACTGTAGCCTGTCAGGCATCTTCATCCTTGGGATTTCCCAGGCAGGAATACTGGAGTGGGTTGCCATTTCTTTGTCCAGGGGATCTTCCTGACCAAGATGTCTACTCCATGTCTCCTGCATTGCAGGCAGATTCTTTACCCACTGAGTCACCTGGAAAGCCCAATTAAGAAATACATTAGTGCTAAGAAGAAAAAAAAAAAACAAAGCTAACCATCCACTGAGCCTTTCAGTTCAGTTCAGTTCAGTCACTCAGTCATGTCTGACTCTTTGTGACCCCATGGACTGCAGCACGCCAGGCTTCCGTGTCCATCACCAATTCCCGGAGCTTGCTCAAACTCATGTCCATCGAGTTGCTGATGCTATCCAACTGTTTCATCCTCTGTCATTTCCTTCTCCTGCCTTCAGTCTTTCCCAGCTCAGGGTCTTTTCCGATGAGTCATTTCTTCGCATCAGGTGGCCAAAGTATTGGAGCTTCAGCTTCAGCATCAGTCCTGCCAATGAATATTCAGGACTGATTTCCTTTAGGATGGACTGGTTGGATCTGGTGGTCCAAGGGACTCTCAGGAGTCTTCTCCAAGACCACAGTTCAAAAGCATCAATTCTTCAGCGCTCAACTTTCTTCATGGTCCAACTCTCACATCCATATATGACTATTAGAAAAACCATAGCTTTGACTAGATGGACCTTTGTTGGCAAAGTAATGTCTCTGTTTTTTAATGCTGTCTAGGTTGGTTGTAGCTTTTCTTCCAAGGAGCAAGCATCTTTTAATTTCATGGCTGCAATCACCATCTTCAGTGATTTTGGAGCCCCCCCCCCAAAAAAAAATCTCTCACTGTTTCCGTTGTTTCCCCATCTATTTGCCATGAAGTGATGGGACCAGATGCCATGATCTTAGTTTTCTGAATGTTGAGTTTTAAGCCAACTTTTTCACTCTCCTCTTTCACTTTCATCAAGAGGCTTTTTAGTTCCTCTTCACTTTCTGCCATAAGGGTGGTGTCATCTGCATATCTGAGGTTATTGATATTTCTCCCAGTAATCTTAATTCCAGT
>NW_011494720.1:1728202-1729930 GCF_000754665.1 Bison bison bison
ACTCCTTTTCCTATTTGGAACCAGTCTGTTGTTTCATGTCCAGTTCTAACTGTTGCTTCCTGACCTGCATACAGATTTCTCAAGAGGCTGGTTGGTGGTCTGGTATTTCCATCTCTTTCAGAATTTTCCACAGTTTGTTGTGCTCCACACAGTCAAAGGCTTTGGCATAGTCAATAAAGCAGAAGTAGATGTTTTTCTAGAACTCTCTTGCTTTTTTATTATCCAGTGGACGTTGGCAATTTGACCTGAGTCTTTAGTGAGCCATAAAAGTAACATTGCAGATCATTGATTACAGTTCACCATGATGAATATAATATTAAAGAAAAAACTTGAAATATTGTGAAAATTACTAAAAAGGAACACAGAGACAGAAAGTGAGTAAATACTGTTGAAAAAATGGCACTAATAGACTTGCTTTTGTTGCCACAAGTCTTTAACTTGTGAAAAATACAGTATCTTCAAAGTGTAGCAAGATGAAGTATGCCTGTGTATCTTCCATCCTAAAAATAATCCCTATCACGGATGTGTTTTTTTTTGGGGGGTGGGTGGCGAGGAAGAGAATGGCAATTTTATCACTAGTACTAGGTATAAATATCTAATTCTTTTGTAGAAAGTAGAACCCTGGCTAAGCTACATCTGCTTTTTCTTTTTGACTTTTTGGTGTCATATGCTGAGTATATCTTCATGAGTGGGATTTGTTTTTTTTATCATTTTATGATACCATAGATTTACACAAACTGGCTAAAATTCCTCACATAGACTCAGAAGTGTGTTGGTGTAAGGGTTTTCATTTTTCAGATGAGGAAATTGGCATCCGAAATTAATTGATGTGCAAGACTCATGCACTGCCCATCCTGGTTGTACTTCCTTTTTACATATTAAGAAGAAATTGAAGATGAAGTGATAATTGTCACTAACTGTTTACTTTGGTGACAATGTTGCAGTTTAATTTCGAGAAATACTCCCAAACAATAAATAAATTTAACTAACAGTACAGTCTTAAAGTGAGGAAATAAGATACTAATAATATTGATGGAGAAATGTATGTTATGTGTTTCAAATAACTGAGATGCCGAATGAAGAGCTGGAAAATAAAATGTTTCCTGTTTTTCTGAGCTTAATAATTATAGTTCTGAGTAACTATAATTAGTTTCATTGATAGGATGGGCTTCCAGTCCAGAAAATTAAGTTTCTTTTGATCCTACACTGGCTATTTTTCTTTACCAAAATAGTCAAGTGTTTATTAAAGTTAATGACCAGAGAACCAAATCACTGAATTACAAATGTAAATGTGAATTTCTCCCTAGGGATAGTCCAACAATTCTTGTGAGAACTGTAGCTGCATGTGAATCCAAGCTTTTTCAGAAGGCAGGGTTGAGAATTCATGTTTACGAATTGATTTAAGAAAAATGTTAAGGGAAAGCTAATTGCTCTTGACCAAGGAGATTCTGGTTGTTTTAAGAAGCAACTTAGATATTTATGATATTAAAAATATATTTTACTATTTTATATTATGAATAATTAATTCAAGCAAAACTTCTTCCTTATTATCATTTTTTGTTTTCAAACAAAGACACACACTGAATCACATACAGGACCTTCAGTTAAGTTCAGTTTAGTCACTCAGTCATGTCTGACTCTTTGTGACCCCATGAATCACAGCATGCCAGGCTTCCCTGTCCATCACCAACTCCCAGAGTTCACTCAAACTCATGTCCATCAAGTCAG
>NW_011494720.1:1730231-1746438 GCF_000754665.1 Bison bison bison
CCTTCCAGTGAACACCCAGGGCTGATCTCCTTTGGGATGGACTGGTTGGATCTCCTTGCAGTCCAAGGGACTCTCAAGAGTCTTCTCCAACACCACAGTTTAAAAGCATCAGTTCTTTGGCGCTCAGCTTTCTTCACAGTCTAACTCTCACATCCATAACATGACCATTGGAAAAACCATAGCCTTGACTAGATGGACCTTTGTTGGCAAAGTAATGTCTCTGCTTTTCAATATGCTATCTAGGTTGGTCATAACTTTCCTTCCAAGGAGTAAGTGTCTTTTAATTTCGTGGCTGCAGTCACCATCTGCAGTGATTTTAGAGCTCCCAGAAATAAAGTCTGACACTGTTTCCCCATCTATTTCCCATGAAATGATGGGACCAGATGCCATGATCTTAGTTTTCTGAATGTTGAGCTTTAAGCCAACTTTTTCACTCTCCTCTTTCACTTTCATCAAGAGGCTTTTTAGTTCCTCTTCACTTTCTGCCATAAGGGTGGTGTCGTCTGCATATCTAAAGTTATTGATATTTCTCCCAGCAATCTTGATTCCAGCTTGTGGTTCTTCCAGCCCAGCATTTCTCATGATGTACTCTGCATATAAGTTAAATAAGCAGGGAGACAATGTACAGCCTCGACGGACTCCTTTTCCTATTTGGAACCAGTCTGTTGTTTCATGTCCAGTTCTAACTGTTGCTTCCTGACCTGCATACAGATTTCTCAAGAGGCAGGTCAGGTGGTCTGGTATTCCCATCTCTTCCAGAATTTTCCACAGTTTATTGTGATCCACACAGTCAAAGGCTTTGGCATAGTTAATAAAGCAGAAATAGATGTTTTTCTGGAACTCTCTTGCTTTTCCCATGATCCAGCGGATGTTGGCAATTTGATCTCTGGTTCCTCTGCCTTTTCTAAAACCAGCTTGAACATCTGGAAGTTCACGGTACACGTACTGCTGAAGCCTGGCTTAGAGATGAATAAATTCAGGTGAATTAAACAATATAGCAGGCAGCCCAGGGTGTCCATCCTTCAGATCTTTTAATGTGCTGAGCAACTTTCTTAAAAATTTGGCAGAATATGATGGGATCATCTCATTTCAAAAACTGTTTCCTTACTTATTAGTGATTTATTCCATCAGAGTTACCAATGACTTTCAATTTGTTAAATCCAGCAGTCAATTCTTAGTCCTCCGCTTGATAGATTAACAGCATTGGACACAGTAGATAATTTTCTCCTTAATGTGCTGATTGTACTTACCTCTCAGGACAATGTACTTCCCCCCCACCCACCCAATTTGGCTCTTTCTCTAGATCTTCTCTGAGTGTTTCTCATCTTCTTTCCTGATTCTCAATGTTGGAGTGGCCCAGGATTCAGTCCAGGGAACACTTCTGTTCTCTGTTCGTTCTCACTCTATTTTGGTATTCCCTAGTCCCATGGCTCTAAATACCATGTATATGCTGATGACTGCCCAGTTTATGGGCTTCCCAGGTGGTGCTAGTGGTAAAGAATCTGCCTGACAATTCAGGAGATGTAAAAGACGTAAGTTAGATCCCTGGGTTGGGAAGATTCCCTGGAGGTGGGGATGGCCACCCGCTCCAGTATTCTTGCCTGGAGAATCCCATGGCGAAAGGAGCCTGGAGGGTTTCAGGCCATAGGTCGAAGAGTCAGACACGACTGAAGAGACTCAGCATGCACACGTGTCCAGTTTATACCTTTAGCTCAGACTTTCTCCCAAGTTTATGACTTCTATATACGGTTTCTAATGTGTGTTCCTCACTTGGGTGTCTAATAAATATCTCAAACTCAATTTGTTCAAACCTGAATTTCTTGTCTTTATCCTCCAATGTACTTTATCTGTGATCCTTCTCATCTTAGCTGATAATTTCATCTTTTGAATTGATCAGACCCCCCAAACTGAATTATCCTCAACTCTTTTCTTTCTCCCATACCTCACATTCGGAAAGTTCTGGTGGCTCTGCCTTCAAATATTTTCGGACTCTGACCACTTCTTCCCACCTTTATCGTTGCCACTCTGGTCTGAAATAACATCATGTTTCTCCCACTTTATAGCTGAAGTCCTACTTGATTTTTTCCTTGCTTCCCTGTAGTCTCCCCCCTCTCCCCCACTAAAGATATGTTAAAAATGGAAAATAATCCAAGCACTTCTCAGAACCTTGCATTGCTTCCCAGTTCACTCAGCTGATGTCATTACAGAGGCCAGAAGACCCCGTCTCCTCCCTCTTCTTACTTCTTTCACCTTTTTTCCTATTACTCTCTATCCTGCTTCCTCCACTCCAACTTGTGGACATTCTTAAATGCCAGGTGCACTTCTGTCTTGAAGCATTTACTCTAATTTTTCCTTCTCCCTGGAATGCCATGCCCCCAAATGTTTGTGCACCTAACTCTAACCTCTCTCAAATTCTGCTGCATTATCAATTTATCAGTGAGATTTATCCTGCCCATTGTATTGATAGTTTGTTTCATCCACACATCCTGCAGTTCTCTCAGTTTTCCCACATCCCCATCCTGCATTTCCACCTTTTAATACATCACATAATTAATTTCAGATGATTTATTATTTGATATCTGTCTCTATAAAACAGGCTCCAGATGGGAGCTTACAAACAAATCAAACATGCTTGTTTGTTCACTGATGACATTTCAAACACTTAGGTCAGTGCCTGCATCTAATAGACAATCAAGAAATAGTTGTAGCATACACGACTTATTAGAGTGAACGAGCACAACCGAAAGTGCATTGTTAAGTGTTGAGCTGTGAATAGGTTGAGTGTCAGGAGTCCTGTTTTTCTAATTAAGAACATATGCTTGGAAATTAAAACCTGTATAGGAGTTAGCTTTTATTGCAAAGCAGAACCTCACCTCAGTACCTCAATGGCAGTACAACAAGAAGCATCTCTTACTCACATGTTGAGGACATGGCCTAGATGCTGGCATTGGCTGGGTTCCCTCCAAGGTCTGGAGGTCAGCTGGCTGTTTTGGCTGGAGCACCTGGAATGACTCAGTTTTGCTTCACATGTCTCCCATTCTCCAGCAGGCTTGTCCGGGCATGTCCTCATGGTAGGTCTGAGGCATGGAAGAGAACAAGCCTCAGACCGCAAGCCCATTCCAAGCTTTTGCTTGCATTATCCATTGATGTCCAAGGCCCCAAGCCAGTCAGACGGCTGGGTCTTTGGCTTCGTGAGAGAGGCTTTCAGAGTTGTGTGGCAAAGGCTACAAAATTGGAACCATTTTTGTAATCTTATCACAACCAGAAATATGAACTTTTCAGATTTTGGACTCAAAAATAGAGAATCACGAACTCTTACACTTGGAAGGGACCTATGGTTCATTTATTCTTCTTCCATACTCAGTGTAGGAACCCTCATCTAGCATTGCTGACAGCTGTGTTGGGGTGCTGAATGCAGATGTCAATTTTGTGTTCACACCCCATACACATGATGAGTGGACACAATAGGGGAAAAAAAAAAAAAACAACGCAGGAGTAGATATGAGCCAGTAATTCTGGAAAAATAGGGGCTTGTTTTATATATGCCATATTTTACTAATTCATTTAGATCTAGGTTTGGACTTCCCTCGTAGCTCAGATGGTAACGAATCTGCCTGCGATGCAGGAGACTTGGGTTCAATCCCTGGGTCAGCAAGATCTGCTGGAGAAGGAAATGGCAACCCACTCCAGTGTTCTCTCTGGAAAATTCTGTGAACAGAGGAGGCTGGCAGGCTATCATCCATGGGGTTGTAAAGAATCAGACAAGACTGAGCAACTAACACTTTCACTTTTGTTTTTAAAGGACAGAAAGAGGGATCTTCATTTACCTTTTCAAGGATAACCATGTCTCACCTTGCTGCTGCTGCTAAGTCGCTTCAGTCGTGTCCGACTCTGTGTGACCCCATAGACGGCAGCCCACCAGGCTTCCCGTCCCTGGGATTCTCCAGGCAAGAACACTGGAGTGGGTTGCCATTTCCTTCTCCAGTGCATGAAAGTGAAAAGTGAAAGTGAAGTCGCTCAGTCGTGTCCGACTCCAGCGACCCCATGGACTGCAGCCTACCAGGCTTCTCCGTCCATGGGAGTTTCCAGGCAAAAGTACTGGAGTGGGGTGCCATTGCCTTCTCCGGTCTCACCTTGAATGAGACATAATTCAAAGACATGCTGACAGATATTTACAAAAATTCCAGAACTGGGTCATTCTTATATATTCCTATAATTTGCTTTTGCAAAAGCAAATCATTCTTGAGATGATGTAAGGACCCTTTCTGTGGATAGAACTTACAAGATGCAGAACTTTGGGGGCAGTAATTGTATGAATAAATTGCTACTTTTTAAGTTCTGTAAACCTAAAACCTCATAAATGTTCATGTGTTTACTTTTTATTTCAGTGATTGTGATTAGGATAATAAATGGTGCTTAGGGCTGAAAGAACTTAAAGATCACCTAGTCCATCGCTTTGTTTTTCAGGTCATTGTTCTTATCCAAGTTACACAGCTAGGTAGCTGCTCAGACTGGAGCCAAGACTCCTGACACCTAGTTCATGGCTCTTTTCATTGTCTAGCACTACCTCGCTGACCTAGAGGACTTAGAGCATCATGAAAAAAGACACATGCATGAGTAAGATACTAATATCACACAGACCAAAATTATGACTTAGGAAACCTTACTGTGGGCCCCAAATCCTGTTCTTCTTCAACAAAAATATTAACACATTTGGCTTAATTGCACAACAGAAGCACCAAAATAAATTTATATGGAGAGTGTGCTGGTTATTTGAAAAAGAATTACTTAATATTTAATTACTTCCTATTGCTTAATATAATTTTAAAAGGACATTTTCTCCTTCAGGCCAAGGGTTTTCACTGTTTTGAGATAACAACGGCAATATTTGTTGAAAGCCCATCTGTTTTCTTTTTAAAAATATTTAGACTATTCTAGTATAAAAAATGTTAATTTTGCCAAGTAAAAAGGAGGGCTGGCTAAGGGTCCAGTCTGAACCTGGTTCTTTCAAGGACTCTTGGGCAGATCATTTAATTTTTCTGAACTCAATTTTCACTTGTGAAAAATAGGAGCTTAGCACTGAGTGGTCCCTAGAGCATCTTTTGAATCTTAAATTTTATATTTTATGAAGACAGAGTCAGAATCTAAAGCTAAAGTTATGTATACGAGTGTCCCATTATGAAGAACATATTGGGAAGTAGCTATCATATCAATATTTATATTTCAAGCTAAATTTTCAAAGTATCTAACAACTGGAAAAACCGGTTGGAATGGACAAAGCTATTCTCTTCATTGATTAACATGAAAAGTGAATGTCTTCAGAGTGAAGAGTGTCATCAAAATGAGTGTGATGTTCTAGTGATAGGCGCAGATGGCTATAACATCACTACATCAAACAGATCAAGAATAAAGTTTGTTGAGATAGATAGGGCTTTGAGGAGATAACTAACCTCTTTTTTTGGTATTCAGTTCATTTCAGTTCAGTCGCTCAGTCATGTCTGACTCTGTGACCCCACGGACTGCAGCACACCAGGCCTTCCTGTCCATCATCAACTCCCGGAGTTTACCCCAAATCATGTCCATTGAGTCGGTGATGCCATCCAACCATCTCATCCTCTGTCGTCCCATTCTCCTCCTGCCCTCAATCTTTCCCCCAGCATCAGGGTCTTTTCAAATAAGTCAGCTCTTTGCATCAGGTGGCCAAAGTACTGGAGTTTCAGCTTCAACATCAGTCCTTCCAAAGAGCACTCAGGACTGATCTCTAGAGATGTATTAATTGTAGTTGGGCTTCCCAGGTGACACTGGTGGTAAAGAATCTGCCTGCCAATGCAGAGGTGGGTTCAGTCCTTGGGTTGGGCAGATCCCCTGGAGAAGAGAATGGCAACTCACTCCAGTATTCTTGCTGAGAAATCCCATGGAAAAGGAGGCTGGTGGGCTATAATCCATGGGGTCACAAAGAGTCAGACGTGACTGAGCAGCTAAACAGCAACAACAAAGTTATGCTTAAGACTTGAGTTCCAAGAGCTGGTGAAACTTTACAGTGCCTGCTTTGTGGAACAGAGAAAGGAAGAAGCTGAAAAGATAGTGTTTTGAGAAGTTCCTGATTAGATACCAGACAAATGAGTCTGGTGATTTTGGCTTGGAAAATTATCTAGTAGGTATAAACCAACACACACGAGATGAGATGTCTTAGAAATCTTGAAAATATATGCCAACCCTAAAAGAGATTTAAAGGTAAAGTGATGAGACATGTGGAAAGAAAGGTTCTGATTACATCTGGAGACAACACATGGTTTAGTTTAAGCTTGACTGAGCAAATAAAAGTAGTGAGAAATATGAAAATTATACTTAGGGGTTTGTATCTTTAAAAGTTTGCTAAGACTAGTTACTGTTGTATTTATTTTATATTAAATTTTTGGCAGTCCTACTTAGAAAATTTTTTTATATATATTTTATTTATTTTTTAATTAATTTTATTTTATTTTTAAATTTACATAATTGTATTAGTTTTGCCAAATATCAAAATGAATCCACCACAGGTATACATGTGTTCCCCATCCTGAACCCTCCTCCCTCCTCCTTCCCCATACCATCCCTCTGGGTCGTCCCAGTGCACCAGCCCCAAGCATCCAGTATCGTGCATTGAACCTGGACTGAAAATTTTATATAACAAATGTCAGGCCAACTCCAAACTTCTTGCCAAATCATTTAAAATAAGGGTAACCTTTATTGAGCATTTACCGTGTGGGGGTGTTTGGAGACACAAGGGTAAAACACAATCGCTTAACACAGTGTCTAGGCAACCTTTTGATGCAAAGAGACCTTTCACTTAAAAGGTGACCAACCCTCTTCCTTACCTCAAAAGACCTGAAATTTAAGTTGGCCTAAATATTCCTGCTGTCTCAGTTATCCACCAGTTCCAACCTTAGTGATATCTATTATACTTTGTACTTCCAGGAATCAAGCTCAAGTTTGCTGGCTGACCTTTTGTATTTTGTGTTTTCAACTTCTGGCTGATATTCATGGGGATATGTCCTATTGCCAAGCTAAGTCCTGTCCATCCTATATTTATTTCCATCTCTTTGTGGGTCCCAGTCTCACAGAAAACATTCCTGTATGAATCCATTAACTGTGTCATCAGGCTCTCCCAAGGATCAAAGGCATGAATTATATTTTGGTAAGTAAAAGTTGGTACACAAAAGTTTAGCTTTTATTTTTCATATATGATGTTTATGTCTTCAGCTTTTAAAATCAGTCTCCCTGGCTTCAAAATTTAGCTCTGCCTGGAAATTAGTGACCATGAATGAGATACTTAACCTCTCCAGACCTCAGCGGACCATAATAATACCTACCTAAGATGGTTGTGCAAGAATTAATCTGTAGCTTTTATTATTGTATCTGGCCTGTAGTGAGCCCTCCATATAAGTTGGTTGCAACAGTATTAAGAGTACACTCAAAGTCAGAGTTTTCACCACCATGAGTTGCTGTTATAATGATGAGCTGCACTTCTTAGAAAAGATCAATAAAAACTGCTAGAGAATCAAGAAGGGCTTCATGCCCAACATGCAGGTTGAAGGAGTTTGCTGTGTGAATGATGCTTTGGAAAAATTAATGTTTGAAGAATTAAGGAATGCCTGTCGAGATGGTGGTGTTGGTACCTTTCTGCCAGCCATGAAACAAATTGGCACTGTGGCTGCCCCGCCTGGTATTGTTCATCGATCCATTGGTCTTCCTGATGTCCATTCAGCTTATGGGTTTGCTATTAGGAATAAGGCAGCCTTTAATATGAATGACCCTGAAGCAGTGGTATCTCCAGATGGTGTTGGATTTGACGTTAACTGTGGTGTCTGCTTACTGAGAACCAATTTAGACGAAAGTGATGTTCAGCCTGTAAAGGAGAAACTCGTCTAAGCTATTTTGACCACAGTCCTGTTGGGGTGGGGTCAAAAGGTGTCATCCCAATGAATGCCAAAGACTTGGAGGAAGGCTTGGAGATGGGTATAGACTAATTCCTGAGAGAAGGCTATGCCTGGGCGGAGGACAAGGAGCATTGTGACGAGTACAGAAGGATGCTGCAAGCTGACCCCAATAAAGTCTCAGCGAGGACTAAGAAAAGAAGCCTTCCCCAGTTGGGGACTCTGGGAGCAGGCAACCACTATGTAGAAATCCAACTTGTTGCTGAGATTTTCAGTGAGTCTGTTGCTAAGAAAATGAGCATCAGCCATAAGAGACAGATGTGTGTGATGATCAAAAGTGGAAGCAGAAGCTTGGGCCACTAAGCCACAGATGCTATCATAGCTATGGGAAAAGCTATGAAGAGAGAGAGGATTATAGTCAATGATCATCAGTTGGCTTGTGCTCAAATTGCTTCCCCAAAGGGTCAGGACTACCTGAAGGCAATGGCAGCAGCTGAGAAAGAAAATCAGTCCTGCGTGTTCATTGGAAAGACTGATGCTGAAGCTGAAGCTCCAATACTTTGGCCACCTGGTGTGAAGAGCTGACTCCTTAGAAAAGACCCTGATGCTAGGAAAGATTGAAGGCAGGAAGAGAAGGGAATGACGGAGGATGAGATGGCTGGATGGCATCACCAACTCAATGGACAAGAGTTTAAGAAAGCTCTGGGAGGTGGTGATGGACAGGGAAGCCTGGCATGCTGCAGTCCATGGGCAAAGAGTTGGACACAACTGAGCAACTGAACTGAACTAAGAACCATGCCTGGGTCAACTGCTCTTCCATGACTTTCTTAACCTGTCAGGCTTTTGTCAAGGTCTTCAATGCAACCCCTGATGACTTGGACCTACATGTGATCTATGATGTTTCTCACAATATTGCCAAAGTAGAACAACATATAGTGAATGGGAAGGTGCGGACTCTGTTAGTACACAGGAAGGGGTCCACCTAAGCCTTCCCTCCTCACCATCCCCTCACTGCAGTTGATTACCAGCTCACTGGACAACCAGTGCTCATTGGTGGCACCATGGGAGCCTGCAGCTGTGTTCTTACTGGCACTGAGCAGGCCATGACTGAGACCTTTAGAACAACTTGTCATGGAGCGGGCCTTGCATTGTCCCAAGCAAATTCAAGACATAATTTAGATTTCCAGGATGTCCTAGACAAATTGGCAGGTGTGGGAATTGCAATCCAAGTTGGCTCGCCCAGGCTGGTCATTGAAGAGGCACCTGAGTTCTCTACGAGCGTGACAGAAGTGGTGAACACCTGCCATGATCCTGGAGTCAACAAGAAGGCCATTAATCTGAGGCCAATTGCTGTTCTCAAAGGATAGAATGCTGACTGCCGCCACCGGACACCGCTGATCCTCACTGAAGTGGAAATGGACAAAAACACTCTTCAGACATCGGACTTGAGACCTGACAGGCTCCAGGGTGTGCTGCTCTAGCTGCCTGTTTTAGAATGGCTGGTGGGGCGGCTTCCAATTCTGGAGTCAATGTTGTAAACTTTCCTTCTGGAAGGAGTCACGTTGCCCCCATCTGGAAAGGAAGGCATATGCTTCCTCTCTGATTATCCCACAGATTTTTAGGAAAATCTGTTAGTGGGTGGGGCTAAATCAAAAAAATTGCCTTACTCAGTCACACAAGTCTTTCTTCACCAGAATGAAATTCTTTACATCAACCTCTTTTTCCGGCCCGAGAGGTGTTGTGAAGGCCATTCCATGAAATAGAAAGAGTTTGGAATGTTTCTTTTTTCCCTCTGTCACTTTGTTCACTTATCCACTCTTTCACCCCCTTGCCCCGCACTGAGCAAACCCTTAAAAACCATTTTTACTTGGTGCATACAAATGGGTCAAAGCAGGATGTTGAACAGATGGATAATGGTACAAGTTATAGAGGGGGGTGTAGGGATGTTAACCTAACCCTAACCCAAAAGAGAAAATCACTCTTCCTAGACTTGTTACCTTTGTCTTTCTAAATAGAAGGCAGAGTTTTGACTTACCTGTAACAGTGGCATCAGCTGGTGTCTGTCATTAATTAGGCCTGGTCAGGGAGACTTTTCTTGAATAATAACTTGCACGGCTGCATCAGAGAACCCCCACAAAATACTGAGTATCTTTACATTTGTGACTGACATTATTATAAAACATCAAATGGCCACAACTGTGATGCTAATGGTTACTCTGTGTTGGCAGGTTGACTAGTCTTGTGCTACCTAATCAGATGAGGTGCTATGTACTGTAATGCCTGAAGATGTTAAAGTTATAGGCTACTAAGGCCACAATTGAGTCCAAACACTAAAACAAAAAAACGTAATAAGTTGTAATACATTGTCTATGTGTCATCCTTAATATTTTATAGCTTAGGACAGTTAGTATTTCTACTTGATTCACTTTGGTCAGTGGTCCTGTTTTCTGATTTTCTCCCTGTTTACTTTCAGAGATGTACCTTAAAGATATTCTTTTCTAACACTTATTCCTCAAAGCCTGGCATGCTGAAGTCCATGCAGTCACAAAGAGTCAGACTTGACTGAGTGACTGAACTGAACTGATCTCTTAACTTATAATAGACCTCCCCTTCCCACTGGAGTATCTTCTAAATGCAAAGTATCTTCTAGAGGCTGGAATAAAGCTGACTTCCTCTGAAAAAAATGTGACATGAAATAGCATGTCTTTACTCTGAAAACTCAGTGACTTTAATGATTTTGATGGTAGAGTTTGAAAGTTATCAACAAGTTAGTAATATTAATGCAACAATTTATAATTATTAATTGTATAGTATATAATCACTTACGCCTCTGGGTTGGACCAGTGACCATTGTGCACAGGTGACTTAAGGATGCAGGTTACCTGTGAACACTGGAGGGCATTTGAAGATGAGAAACAGGCTTCTGGCAGGTGCTAGGTTCTCTAGAGATGAGGCAACACTGAGTATCTGTGTGGACTCCGTCTAACTGGGCTTTCCCGGTGATGCCATCTAGCAAAGTCCACTGTCCAAACTGTGATGTCAGTGTAAGAAATGCTGTTGACCATCCTAGGTGCATATGTTACATCCTATTGGATGCTTTGAAAGTCACTTTTTGGGGAGGGGGTGGGGAGCAAATGAGGAAGAGAAATAAAGAGGAATGGTTTGTGCCATGGTGTTTCTGTGTTATAAGCTTTTCTTATATGTAGCATTTCTCCCAGACTTGGCCCTTTTAATGACCTTGGGAAGTAATGGTTAATATTTTGAGTTCAAAAAGAAAACTGTAAACATTGTTTTCCTTGTTCTAAAGATGTTATTTTCCCAAAAAGCCATTTTAAAATGAATGTTCAAACGAAGTTGAAAAGATAGAGTACACTCAATTTTTGCTTTATCTACTTAATCTAATCTCCATATAAAATGCAATTCCACTATACTATTATGATTAAGAATTATTTAGTAATCAATTATTATGTATTTAGTTCACTTTGGAAAATCAGTGATATGTAAAATGTAGTTGCCTCACCCCAAGGAACCTGTAATTTAACCTCCTGTCCACCTTGGCATTCACAGCTCTTATCTTCTCCGTTCAGTTCAGTCACTCAGTCATGTCCAACTCTTTGTGGACCCCAAGGACTACAGCACCAACTCCTGGAGTTTGCTCAAACTCATGTCCATCAAGTCGGTGATGCCATCCAGCCATCTCAACCTCTTGTCATCCCCTTCTCCTCCTGCCCTCAATCTTTCCCAGCATCAGGGTTTTTTCATATGAATCAGTTCTTTGCATCAGGAGGCCAAAGTATCGGAGTTTCAGCTTCAGCATCAATCCTTCCAATGAATATTCAGGACTGATTTCCTTTAGGATTACTTCTTTGATCTCTTTGCAGTCCACGGGACTCTCAAGAGTCTTCTCCAACACCACGGTTAAAAAGCATCAGTTCTTTGGCTCTCAGCTTTCTTTATGGTCCAACTCTCACATCCATACATGACTACTGGAAAAACCATAGCTTTGACTATACAGACCTTTGTTGGTAAAGTCATGTCTCTACTTTTTAATATGCTGTCTAGGTTTGTCATAGCTTTTCTTCCAAGGAGCAAGCATCTTTTAATTTCATGACTGCAGTCACCATCTTTAGTGATTCTGGAGCCCAAGTAAATAAAGTCTGTCCCTGTTTCCATTGTTTCCCCATGTTTGTCTTGAAGTGATGGGACCAGATGCCATGATCTTTGTTTTTTGAATGTTGAATTTTAAGCCAGGTTTTTCACTCTCCTCTTTCACTTTCATCAAGAGGTTCTTTAGTTCCTCTTAGCTTTCTGCCATAAGGGTTACCTTCTGAATCACATCTATTTTTTAAAATTTATTTTGATGTATTTCTTGGAGAATAATTGCTCTACAATGCTGTGTTGGTTTCTGCCTTACGAAAATATGAATTAGCCATAAATATACATATGTCCCCTCCTTTTGTGTCTCCATCTCACCCGCCTCCATCCCACCCCTCTGGTCATCAGAGAGCACTGAGCTGAGCCCCTTGTGTTGTACAGCAACTTCCCACTGGCTTTCTGTTTTACAGTAATTTATATATTTCAATGCTATTTTCCCAATTTGTTCCATCCTCTCCTTCCCCTACTGTGTCCATAAGTCTGTTCTCTATGTCTGCATCTCTATTCCCGCCCTGCAAATAGATTCATCAGTACCATTTTTCTAATTTCATGTTATTATACGATAGTTGTTTTTCTCTTCCTGACTTTCTTCCCTCTAACAGGCTCTATGTTCGTCCACCTGTGATCTGCTGTCAGAATTCTGGTGTTAAGCCAGGTACTGAACATCTTGAACCTTGCCAGTCTAAGGACAAGCTGAATACAGTGGTGGGCAGTCAGTTGCAACTGCAGGAGACCGGGTTCTGCCATCTTGGCACTTGACTGCTGCTTGGCCTCACTGCCTTTGCCTTTAACATATGTTTACTTCATTGTCTACCTTCTGCCTCCTCACTTTCATTTTGACTCTTTGGCATAATCCCATCGACATAAAGCTTTGATTTTTGACTACTAGGTCATTTATCTGACTGATCATTTCTCATTGCTTGAATCATGTCTAGACTTTGCTGTCACTTAGCCATGGTTATGCATACCACTCAGCCCTGGCCTCAATACTGTCTTGGAATCTTCTCCCGAGTGGCAGACTGTCCATGCCCCTTAGCTTTGGACCCTTTTTGATTGTGCTATTCCCCAGTAGCCAGCCAGCTGCCTGGCACTGCACTTAATGTATATTTGTTTATTAAACACTTAATTGAATAGGATATAGATTTCATTTTCTAGGTGCCAGGTTGAGTTGAGCCAAAAATACGTTCATCTCATATCTATGTGTGTGCTTAGTCACTCAGTTGTGTCCGACTCTTGTGACCCCATAGACTGTAACCTGCCAGGCTCCTCTATCCATGGGATTCTCCAGGCAAGAACACTGGAGTGGGTTGCCATTTCCTTCTCCAAGGGATCTTCCCAACCCAGAAATCGAATCCTGGTCTCCTGCATTGCAGGCATATCTATGCAGTTGGCTTTTTAATTTCTGGAAGCAGAGACTGTCATATTCTTGTTTTATTCGTAGCACAGTGACATCTTATAAATAGTTGTTATTGATGGTGAGTTTAATGATAACGGAAAAAGGAGAGGTGGTTTATCTTAGTGCTTAGATAAGTCATTCTCTTGGCATTAGTCTGTTGTTCAGATCCCTAAGCATGACTGAAGTAACACCACTAATCATAAGGACCTCTCCTTCCCCTTCTTTCTCTCTCTCTCTTTTTGCCTAGTGCACAGACCTGTGGAAAATTATTATGTAATTTTAGGCATTAAAAATAATGACACTAAATATTATTTGAAATTATCATGACAAATATATAAAACTATACATTGATTAAGTCAAAGAAAATAAATTTTTAGGAAGTAAAAAGAAGCCATTTACAAGTTTATTAAGTTACAATTTCCTCATTATGGGATTATTTTGGTAGTATTCAGTATCACAGGTATGAACTATTTTGTTGCTTGTTAAAACTTTTTATTGTTGTTTAGTTGCCAAGTTGTGACCCCATAGACTGTAGGCCACCAGGCTCCGCTGTCCGTGGGAATTCCCAGGCAAGAATATTGGAGTGGATTGTCATTTCTGTCTCCAGGGGATCTTCCCAACCCAGGAGTTGAACCCATGTCTTCTGCATTGCAAGCCAATTCTTTACCGATGAGCCACCAGGAAACTTTTTATAGATATTTGTCTTGAGAAGTTCTAGGTATAGCATCTTTACTGTTGGATAATCCCTGTTTTTCCTTTAGCCAATACTTTTATGTTCATTATTTTGTTCCTTGAGGATTCAAAGTATACATTTTGCTATACATGGGAATTTTCTATAAAATATTAGTTATAGTATGTTGGCTTCATAATGAGATTTCCAGGTATTCTTTCTTGCAGGCAGATGTTAACTATATTTAAAAAAAACAAACAAACAAAAACAACCAGACTATATTTATGCACATTTTTATTGTCTCCCTCTCTCTTTCTCTTTCTCAATATGGTTTCAATTCATTAAATGAAAGATTTCTTTAAAAATAAGTTTTAAGCCTTTTCTTAATAATAATTGATTTTGGAATAACTTAGCTATGTTTGCTCCAGGGCTTCAGTTCACCACTTATTTACTCCAGCCCTTCCCAAAATTAAATGTTGCACATGTGGAACTGATTCCCTTCAAATGGATGTGCTGTTTACTCCCAAAGCAATGTCAGTTTTTGGCTTTTAGTAATGGTAATGGGTCAGAAAAGTACCCATCCACGTCTGTCAGATAATTGACATTTTTGAAATGTAAGCCGCTGGGAAGGTAGGGAAGTAAGTACTCAGTGACTTATTTATTTAAATTAAGAGAAAACTTAGAGAATCATCTGATACAAAGATGGATTTCCCTGATAGCTAGTTGGTAAATAATTCGTCTGCAATGCAGGAAACCCAGGTTCTATTCCTGGGTCGGGAAGATCCCCTGGAGAAGGGAAAGGCTACTCACGCCACTATTCCTGGGCTTCCCTGGTGGCTCAGCTGGTAAAGAATCTGCCTGCAATGTGGGAGACAGGGTTCTATCCCTGGGTTGGGAAGATCTCCTGGAGAAGGGAAAGGCTACCCACTCCGACATTCTGGCCTGGGGAATTCCATGGACTGTATAGTCCATGGGGTCGCAAAGAGTCGGACACAACTGAGTGACTGTCACTTTCACTGATACAAAGACAAATAACAAGACAAACCAAACACTTAAACTCTAGTAAGATAAATTTCAAACATACTAAGAATATTAAAAGAATAAGATTCAGTTGGTCCTTTGTATTGTGGGTTCCACATCCACAGATTCAACCAACTGTGGATGAAAAATATTTGGGAAAAAAATTCAGAAATTTCCAAAAAGCCAAAAGAATACAATTTTATTTTGTTTGCATTTGGATAATCACATTGTCCCAGAGCTACTAACTGAATAATACATTATTTCCCCATTGATTTGTAAAACTATTTCCTTTTTATATAAAGATCCTGCTCTGATTCTGAGAATCTGATTCTGAGAATCTATTCTGAGCTCTCTTTGCTATTTCTTTCCTCTGCTTGTCAATAAAATGATAGTTTTAATAACTATAACTTTATAACTGTTTTCACTTTTTGATTCTTCTTGAAGAAACTTTGTTCTACTTCAAAACTGTTTTGGCTATTTATGGCCACTTTTGCTTCCAAAGGAATTTTAAAATCAACTTTTAATGAAATCACATAATTATGAATTAATTTAGGGAATTTTGACATCTTTATGAAATCTTCTCACCCATTGACATATAATTAATTCTCCATTTATTTTAGATATTTTAAAATGATTTTTGATAAAATTTTAAAATTCTCTCCAAAAGATCTTACATATTAAAAAAATTTACTCCTAGCTATTTCATGCTAGTTATATTTTAAAGATGTATCTTTTTAAGCATTTTTCTTTATCTTATTGTTTTAGACATTAATTTTTAAAAAATTTACAAATTCAGAGTTGCATTGCTTATTCATGTAAAGATTTCTCATGTTATTAAGTATCCTTCAACATAAGATTTTTGGGGTCTCTGCATTAATATTCCAAAGTAGATATGCTATAATTTAATTATTTCCCTGATTATTGGTGTTTACATTGTTTCTCAGTTCAGTTCAGTTCAGTCGCTCAGTCGTATCCAACTCTTGTGACCCATGAATCACAGCACGCCAGGCCTCCCTCCATCACCAACTCCCGAATTCACCCAGACTCACG
>NW_011494720.1:1746855-1749870 GCF_000754665.1 Bison bison bison
TTGGAGCCCAAAAAAATAAAGTCTGACACTGTTTCCACTGTTTCCCCATCTGTTTCCCATGAAGTGATGGAACTGGATGCCATGATCTTCGTTTTCTAAATGTTGAGCTTTAAGCCAACTTTTTCACTCTCCATTTTCACTTTCATCAAGAGGCTTTTTAGTTCCTCTTCACTTTCTGCCATAAGGGTGGTGTCACATTTGCAATTTTAAACAAGACTATAAACAACTTTCTTGATAAATCTTTGCACCCCACAATAATTATTTATTTAGGATTCATTCCTAGGACTCAAATTGCTGAGTTAAAAGGTATGCTCTTTTTCTTTGATTTTTGTTATAGTTAAAATCATCCAGCAGTGTTGGTTCAGAAATCATAATATCACATAAAAGAACATGGTATGAATTACAAAATAAAATATATTTATTGATGTGGACTGTGTCATGAAGAGAGCAGATTATAAATGATATTTAAGTATTTTATTTTACTTATGCTTATATTGAGCAATAAAAAGGAGAGTAAATAAGTGAATGAATACATGATTCTGGAAGGGTACTCAACAAGAAGCTAGTAATAGCCTTGGGTAAGGGAATTTGCAGGTTTTTATTTTCTACTTTTTTCTTCTCTTTCTTATTTTCAGCAATGCACATGAATTATTTATAAATAAAATAATTTTAAATTTTGATATCTTCATGTAGGTTTAGTGGAATAATATTTCTCCTTCATTTCTTTAGTATTTGAGAGGCTTTCTTCATGGAAATTTCTTTTTCTTCATAGCAATTTTTAAAATGTGTTTCTTTTGCTCTTTTAAGAATGAGGTTGACCAGCTGTATTACTATAACAACCGTGTACATTATGATCATTGTCTTTAGTTGCTAAATTTCACAACTCTAATTATTTTATTCCCCATTAGACACTTAACTATATTTTAAGCGAGCTCAGAAGTGTCATGGAATGAATTCATTCAACATCAGCATTATAATATTGAAATGTCAATGACCAATGGCTGTTTTGTATGTGTATATTAATATGCTTCTTGGTTACAAAGGTAGCCACTATTACAAGTGAAAAGAATACATGAAATCCACTACTGCCTACTCTTTCCCCCTCTTTGCTTAAAACTGAAGCACAAATGACTAGTGTGATTCACTCATGAGGTACTTCATAAAGCTGTAGAGAAATAAGTTAATTTTTCCATTCCTTATCAGAATGTTTTCAATCCCTCTTGAAGGTAAACAACACAAAGAGATTTCGTGAACAATAAAAGCTTTCCAACAACTGAGAGAAAAGTTGTTCTGAGACAATAGCATGTGCCCCATCCTTTTATTTGAATGTGTTTTCTTAAGGCAATTACTGGCAGTTTGATGATTTTATGTTGAGAGTTATCTTTTTCTCAGCAAGGCATCACAGTAGCATCGGGTTTTCTTTCAGAGAGGTTTGTAACTGATACCTGGTAGTTCATTCTGGCTGCTTGCTTCACGTTCGCTAAGCAGCACACCCCATTCTGAAATATTGCAACGCTGAAATATGTTTATTTGGGCACCTTCTGCAGTCAAGGTAATTCACCCCATCTGCAAAGAATAAAATGGAAAAAGGCAACCCAATCTGTGTGACCTTAAGCTTTGACTGAAACCTAAGAGACGGGTTAGCTTATCTGAGGAGAGCTTGGTGTTAATGACACCAAGGTTATGGGCTCGATCCCATTACGGGGTGGTGAAACTCAAAGGAAAAGCTCCATTGCCTTGACACAGACTCCTTAGGGCTCTGCTAGCCATTCAGAGTGGAGCA
The DNA here is from genome assembly GCF_000754665.1 of Bison bison bison. NCBI lineage: Eukaryota > Metazoa > Chordata > Mammalia > Artiodactyla > Bovidae > Bison > Bison bison. The sequence continues at coordinate 1,748,639 of NW_011494720.1, forward strand.
AAGGAGTGTGGATTTTTTTTTTAATTAATCATGTCATAATTGTTTTTTTTAAGTCCCTCAGTTGTGTCCGACTCTTTGCTACCCCATGGACTATACAGTCCATGGAATTCTCTAGGCCCGAATACTGGAGTGGGTAGCCTTTCCCTTCATGATTTAGGGAGTCTCCAACTTGAAGCTTCTTCCAGCCCAGCGTTTCTCATGATGTACTCTGCATAGAAGTTAAATAAGCAGGGTGACAATATACAGCCTTGACGGACTCCTCTTCGTGTTTGGAACCAGTCTGTTGTTCCATATCCAGTTCTAACTGTTGCTTCCTCACCTGCATATAGGTTTCTCAAGAGGGAGGTCAGGTGGTCTGGTATTCCCATCTCTTTCAGAATTTTCCACAGTTTATTGTGATCCATACAGTCAAAGGCTTTGGTGTAGTCAATAAAACAGAAATAGATGTTTTTCTGGAACTCTCTTGCTTTTTCGATGATCCAGCAGATGTTGGCAATTTGATCTCCGGTTCCTCTGCCTTTTCTAAAACCAGCTTGAACATCTGGAAGTTCACGGTTCACGTATTGCTGAAGCCTGGCTTGGAGAATTTTGAGCATTACTTTACTAGCATGTGAGATAAATGCAATTATGCGGTAGTTTGAGCATTCCTTGGCATTGCCTTTCTTTGGGATTGGAATGAAAACTGACCTTTTCCAGTCCTGTGGCCACTGCTGAGTTTTCCAAATTTGCTGGCATATTGAGTGCAGCACTTTCACAGCATCATCTTTCAGGATTTTAAAGAGCTCCACTGGAATTCCATCACCTCCATTAGCTTTGTTCGTAGTGATGCTTTCTAAGGCCCACTTGACTTCACATTTCAGGATGTCTGGCTCTAGGTGAGTGATCACACCATCTTGATTTTCTGGGTCATGAAGCTCTTTTTTGTACAGTTCTTCTGTGTATTCTTGCCACCTCTTCTTAATATCTTCTGCTTCTGTTAGGTCCATACCATTTCTGTCCTTTATTGAGCCCATCTTTGCATGAAATGTTCCCTTGGTATCTCTAATTTTCTTGAAGAGATCTCTAGTCTTTCCCATTCTGTTGTTTTCCTCTATTTCTTTGCATTGATCGCTGAAGAAGGCTTTATCTCTTCTTGCTATTCTTTGGAACTCTGCATTCAGATGCTTATATCTTTCCTTTTCTCCTTTGCTTTTTGCTTGTCTTCTTTTCACAGCTATTTGTAAGGCCTCCTC
>NW_011494720.1:1749970-1750334 GCF_000754665.1 Bison bison bison
ATTAAAAGATGCTTACTCCTTGGAAGGAAAGTTATGACCAACCTAGACAGCATATTGAAAAGCAGAGACATTACTTTGCCGTCCGTCTAGTCAAGGCTATGGTTTTTCCAGTGGTCATGTATGGATGTGAGAGTTGGACTGTGAAGTAAGTTGAGTGCCGAAGAATTGATGCTTTTGAGCTGTGGTGTTGGAAAACACTCTTGAGAGTCCCTTGGACTGCAAGGAGATCCAACCAGTCCGTTCTAAAGGAGATCAGACCTGGGTGTCCTTTGGAAGGAATGATGCTAAAGCTGAGACTCCAGTACTTTGGCCACCTCATGCGAAGAGTTGACTCATTGGAAAAGACTCTGATGCTGGGGGCAGG
>NW_011494720.1:1750434-1750733 GCF_000754665.1 Bison bison bison
TTCCTCTATTTCTTTGCATTGATCGCTGAAGAAGGCTTTATCTCTTCTTGCTATTCTTTGGAACTCTGCATTCAGATGCTTATATCTTTCCTTTTCTCCTTTGCTTTTTGCTTGTCTTCTTTTCACAGCTATTTGTAAGGCCTCCTCAAACAGCAATTTTTCTTTTTTGCATTTCTTTTCCATGGGGATGGTCTTGATCCCTGTATCCTATACAATGTCACGAACCTCAATCCATAGTTCATCAGGCACTCTATCTATCAGATCTAGTCCCTTAAATCTGTTTCTCACTTCCACTGTAT
>NW_011494720.1:1751162-1775844 GCF_000754665.1 Bison bison bison
GTGAGTCTGAGTGAAGTCCGGGAGTTGGTGATGGACAGGGAGGCCTGGCATGCTGCGATTCATGGGGTCACAAAGAGTTGGACACGACTGAGCGACTGAACTGAACAAGTTGAAGCTGGTTGTGGGATCAGGGAAGAGGACTAACTGAGGCTGGAAGATAGGACCTAGAGTGCCTTGGGCCAGGGCACAGTGGAGGGGTAAGGAAAGCTACATAGGTTTCAGGAAGTGGATGTCAGTCCAGGCACTGTATTTAGTGGGCGAAGCAAAGAAAAGTGAGTTCAGCCACCAGGAATGTTTTCAGATGGAGTCACGGCATAAGCTGGTGTCAGGTCTGCCTGTAAGGAAGATAACCATGGCAGGTAAGGGCCAAGGTCCATGCTGGAAGATGCACTGGCAGTTGGCATAAATGGTTCGCCAGCCACCACTGAGTTCAGGGCTGAGGCTCGCTTCTGAAATGCTTGGGCAGAAGCCTGACATCTAGAATGTGATCAATCAAACCACCAGGGAGTAATGTAAGTGAGGAATAGAGGACGTTTGGTGAACTATACACCTATCTTCTAAGGTCTTGGATGTGGATGTGGAATATATGCTGCTCTGTGTCTGGGAGCCCGATTTCACCACAAGCTTCATCAGACTGGCAGGTAGAAGTTCTGACGCACTGTCTCTGCCTGCAGTGGCTGGCTCGGGGCCAGGGAGAAACTGAACTGTAGGTGTGGGCCACAAACAAATCCAGCTGTGAGATGCTATGGAGGAGGAGACAGAGGACAAGAGAGGGGGTTGTGACCAGGTGTCATGACTGCAGAAACTAGGTGGAGAGAATGTTCCATTGGCAGTAACATCCTTTTCATCTCTGACATAGTTCCCAAAGGATTTCATGCAGACTGTTCAGGTATAAATTTCTGCAAAGATGGAAATGTTCAGTTCTGTCCATTTTGGTAGTCGCTAGCTACATGTAGGGGCTTCCCTGGTGGCTCAGACCATAAAGAATCTTCCTGCAATGCAGAAGACCCCTATTTGATCCCTGGGTTGGGAAGATCCCCTGGAGAAGGAAATGCTACACTTTCCAGTATTTTTGCCCAGGAAATCCCATGGACAGAGGAGCCTGGCGAGCTACAGTCCATGGGGTTGCAAAGAGTCAGACACAACTGAGTGAGCAACACATTAGCACACAGCTGAATGTAGCTGTTGAGTACTTGAAATGTTGCTAGCATGACTGAGGAACTTTTTAATTCAAGTTCAATGTAGAGGGCAACATGTAGCTAGTGGCTGCTGGATTGGACAGAGCAGATTTAGATGCTAGGGTAAGTAGTAACAAACCCTATACTTAGAAGAGCAAACTGATAATTATAAATAAATGAGCAGGGCAAAGCCCAAATGGTTCTTTCCCTTTGGCCTTGGCTGTGCACCCAACCCCAAATAAGTAGCATTCATTTTTAAAATTTTTAGACTGTAAACTCATCTGTCTATAGTGATCAAATTCATCTTGTGGAGATTCTGCACAGAGAAGGTATTGAATTCATTTTCTAGACCTGTATTGTACCACAGTTGGTCTTTCTGTAATATGGTGATTAAAAATCATATTGGTATTTATCATAAGCAATAGGTAGTTAATGTATCAATTTCCAGATATTCCTGTCCAGTGGTATAGTCGTTTTCCAAGTAGTTTCCGGAGCAGACAACTCAAATCTATTCAAGTACAGGAAGAAAATAATGTGTTTTTTTTGTTCTCATTGCTGCTGCTGCTAAGTCGCTTCAGTTGTGTCTGACTCTGTGCGACCCCATAGACGGCAGCCCACCAGGCTTCTCTGTCCCTGGGATTCTCCAGGAAAGAATACTGGAATGGGTTGCCATTTCCTTCTCCATTGGTGTCCAATTGGTCTCATTAAGAAACTTGTATTTCAGCTTGTATGTTTTAGTCCCATAATATGTTAGTACAGTGGTATGTGCCTGCCTGCTCAGTCGTGTCCAACTCTGAGATCCCATGGACTGTAGCCCCCCAGGCTTTTCTGTCCATGGGATTTCACAGGCAAGAATACTGGAACCAGTTGCTATTTCCTCCTCCAGGGGATCTTCCTGACTCAGGAATCGAACCCGAATCTTCTGTGTCTCTGTAATTAAAATATATACATCCATTAGGGCTACTTGCTCAAGTATTTTTTCCTAATAGAGATATGTGGTCAAAAAAATACACAGCTCTCTGCTCAACAGTATATCCTACAGACAAAACTAGTCCTGAAGCTAAACAATATGATTGAATATTATTTAGGATCCATATTGCTGGATCCTAAACTCAGATATTTTGATAACAGAGTAACAGGGAAAGTATAGTTATGGAAAGCTTTTCTTTATAGGTTTTTCAATAACTCTGTTAACCAATTCCCTGATAGCTCAGTTGGTAAATAATCCACCTGCAATGCAGGAGACCCCAGTTTGATTCCTGGGTCAGGAAGATCCTCTAGAGAAGGGATAGGCTACCCACTCTAGTAATCTGGCCTGGAGAATTCTGTGGACTGTGTAGTCCATGGGGTTGAAATAATTGGACACGACTGAGCGACTTTCACTTCAATATTAACCGATTCACTTATTTTAAGTTTTATAGCTCTTTTATGCTCAGTGAATTTTCCTGTTTCTTCCCATGTCTGTATCTCTCCAAGGTTTCATTTCCTGTATCTTTATAGTGACCTCTAACAATATCTGAAAATCAATCAGAGGCTTTAAAATTGTTTCATCTCACTTTATAACCTGCTCTGACTTGGAAAGGACCTCTGTCACAGCTGCCTCCACAAGTGGTGTAAAATGAATACAGTGTCACAAACTAGTCCTGGGAGCATCTTCTTCCTTAAGCATAGGTATCATTCTGATTTTGAGATAGCAATCTGTGCTTCTACTGCCTCTTTCCAAACCAATTAGGTGAGACACTCTGAGAGAGGCTACCAGAATTGTTTTCAAAACTCCCCACGTGATTCTAATACATGCTGTCTGTTTTCCTCTAGCACTGTTAAGCACCATCAGATATTGCATAGTTTTTGCACACGTGTTTACTGCGTAACCCAATAGTTACCCACTAATCACTTGTGGCCATCTAAACTTTGATGAATTAAAATTAAATAATATTACAAATACCTCAGTTGCACCAGCCACATTCATGAGTGGCTAGTGGCTACCATATTGTCCAGCCCAGCAACATAACATTTCCACGATCACAGAGAAGTCCACTGAGTGAAGTTACCAACTGGGAAATGTCAGATTGGAGAAGTGAAGGAGGGAGCATACGATGCAATAGAAATACCAACCTTTCTGGGTGGTTGGTAGATGCTGGATCTTATACTACATTTGGAGCTTAGTTTATGAATCCCTTAATTTTTAGATTCAGTTGAAATGGGTTTTAGTTAATTTAAGTGAAGTATTGGTTTGATTTTATATGATTTGCTTAGCCTTGGAATTGGAAGTTTTAGTCACTCGGTCGTGTCTGACTGTTAGCGACCCTATGGGCTCACCAGGCTCTTCGGTCCATGGACTTCTCCAGCCAAGAATACTGGAGTGGGTATCCATTCCCTTCTTTCTCCGGGGGATTTTCCTGACCCAGGGATTGAACCTGTGTCTCTTGCATTGCAGGCAGACTCTTTACCATGTGAGCTACCAGGGATTCCAGTTGCTTAGCCTATCTTTGTTTAACTTATCTCCCTTGTTAGAGTGCTTTTAGCAGCACCTCAGTTAATCGCTGTCTCAGTTTTTGTTGCGTGTGTCATTTAGAAACAGTTGAATCACAGAAGTTATCCCCTCTGAAATCTGTATTGTTTTACGGAAAAGGTTAACAGCTGGTGAAAATAGCCCCAAGGTTTCTAATCCCACCAAAGGAAAATATGGTGCCAGTCACTGCCTTGTACCGTGACATTTGTGAAATCTAGGGATGGATTACTTGAAATCCCAATTTCAAATTACTTGAAATCCTATTCATGACCCGATGCTTCTATTCACACCATTGTGTAGATTTTCACCAGTATCTTGTGTTTCACTTTGTATACCCTCCTGCTGTTTCTCGGACACTTTCAAAAAGTCCCTTCCTTGCATATAAACAGAACACATCAGTCCATTAATGGAGCTCATTATGCTCATTTGTCTTTGCCAAGAACTCTTGGAAATGATCGCAAATGACTATGTAATTATAATTAAGATCACAGAGATGCATTCACTTTATTTTTAACAAGTTCATTCTGTTAAGTTTCACCCTATTTCAAATAATGACATTTGCTGGTGCAAAGAAGAATTATTAAAATAACAGTTTAACTCATATTTTTGGTGGATAAGCTGGTTATTATATTTGATAATTGTAATGAGTAGCTGATAGTATGTAGGTAATAAATCGAGGGAGTTTATTCTCTTAGAATACCTATGAACAGCTTCTTCTGATAGGACCTGGTAACCAAAGTGATCTCTTTTTCCCATTTTTATCCACTTATCTTCAGTTTTAATTTTGTCCTCTCAAAGACGGCTGAGTCCTACCAGTGTGATATTTTAGAAATTGTAACACTGTGAATAAGAATAACATATATCAGATCTTCTTTTCACTTACTGAGCTAAAAATTATAAGCATCACTCAATTACCAGAAAATTCTTTTAACAATCAGGTCCTTAGTTCAAAAATGATTCCTTTTTAAAAGTTGTGATAATCTTGTAATTTTCAAAGTAGCATCTTTAGAAACCCCCCATCTGCCCATTATTCTCCTTGTTTCCATTTAGGATATTTCATCAAAACTTAAATTTTTCTTTCTCCTGCTGCATGTGGTCTTTATGTGCTTTCACTGTGAAAAAATAAAATCTTTAGTTTCAGGAGCTCTGTGTTCTATTCCTTCACTTTAAAATCATGGGAAAAATAACTGTCATTTCCTTATCCCTGTCTTCAATTCCCTCATCATTTTCAAAGAGCCAATTTTCTCTCTTTTTTTCCTGTCTACTTTAAGGAACTTTTTGCTTTGCTCCATTCTCTGCAATTCAGGGCTCACAATTTCTTTGAGCTTCTCAGATTATCCTCTGTCCTTCCTTGTGTATACTTTTTTTTTAATTAAAAAAATCCCTTCAACCTTCTTTGGACTTCATCATATGTACATTGCCATATTGAAAATTCATCTGCTTATTGACCAAAATTAACTTTCTGTCCTGCTTAATCATATTGGATGTGTATCTTCCAATATGAGTTAAAAAATCATCGTGTATCATGAAAGAATTTTCTGGCATATTCATATTATTGCATAATATGCAATGAAGTCAAAGTAAAATAACTCATAATGAATATTCTATCAAGAAACAATCATCGGAATCTGCATATCCTGAGGACTGAATCAACAAGCCCATAAGACAAATCATCATGACATTTGACAAATCATAGCAGTATTGGGGATGGTATAATGAGACTCTAATGCTGGAAAAGGTTGAAGGTAGGAGAAGAAGGGGATGACAGAGGACAAGATGGTTGGATGGCATTACCAATTCAATGGACGTGAGTTTGAGTGAGCTCTGGGAGATGATGAGGCACAGAGAGGCCTGGCATGCTGCAGTCCATGGGATCACAAAGAGTTGGACATGACTGAGTGACTAAATAACAACAATAGTGAGTAAAAGGACATGGACATTGAGATGAACAGTCTTGAGTTCTAATTTTTTGTCAGTTCCTAATTGTGTGCCTTTGGGTAAAGCCATCGTTATCTCCCTGAGCTCTTTCATTTGTAAAATCAGAATTAATATCTCAGATGCTCCAATGTGTATCTGAGTGCTGTGTAAAATGTCCTCCAGAGAACATAGTATAATTGCCCTCTGTAATGATAATTCTCTTCCTTCCAGAAAATGGACACTTCTGTTTCGAAATCAGGATAGGTGAACTTCAGCCTAGATAAAACCATTTCATTGTCATGACTTCCCTGGTGGCTCAGATGGTAAAGCTTCTACGTAAAATGCGGGAGACTCAGGTTCAATCCCTGGGTTGGGAAGATCTCCTGAAGAAGGAAATGGCAACCCACTCCAGTATTCTTGCCTGGAAAATCCCAGGGACAGAGGAGCCTGGTAGGCTACAGTCCAAGGGGTTGCAAACAGACACGACTGAGCGACTTCACTTTCACTTTCATTGTGTAAATGTACTACAGGAGTAGCTACACTCCCTTTCATCTACCAGCTAAAGCCTTGGTATCAGCTCTTAAGAAAGTATTAGGTGGAATATCCCATATGATCAAATCTCAAATAAATATTCTTTCTAGTTTTAAAAGTATCTCTTATTCAAGTTACGAAGCATGTCTATCACCTGACTTGAAACAATTTCTTCTACTTTTTCTCTAGTCAGACCATACAGGCAGTCATCACTACCTTAATGGTTTGTTGTTGTTCTCCCTTCACTATCTCCTGGAGTTTGCTCAAACTCATGTCTATTGAACTGGTGATGTTATCCAACTATCATCATCCTCTGTCGCTCCCTTCTCCTCCTGTCTTTAATCTCTCCCAGAGTCAGGGTCTTTTCCAATGAGTCGGTTCTTTGCATCAAGTGGCCAAAGTATTGGAACTTCAACTTCAGCATCAATCCTTCCCATGAATATTCAGGACTGATTTCCTTTAGGATTGACTGATTTAATCTCCTCCAGCACCACAATTCTAAAGCATCAATTCTTCAGAGTGCAACCTTCTTTATGGTCCAGCTCTCACATCTGTACATGACTACAGGGAAAACCATTGCTTTGACTATACATACCTCTGTCGGCTAAGTGATACCTCTACTTTTTAATACCCTATCTAGCTTTGTCAGAGCTTTCCTTAGTTCCTTTCAAGGAACTTAATGATTATGTAAGCCTTTTCTGGAAGGCTGGAGGCCCTAGCCATGATATTTCCATGATAGACCTAAAAGTCCACGTGTTCAATTTTGATAACTTCTTTCTTAACTGAATCAAAGCCCTGCCAGCTTAAATAGGATAACTTCAGATTGTTTACTGAAAAGTCTGGAATCACAATAAAAATATATTCACATATACTATAACCATTTCCAAAAGTAGAGTAAGCTTGAAAGAAGTATACACTTATCAGTTGTCAAGAATCAAAGAATTTGATGAAGTTGATTGTCTGTGTGGCACTACCCTTCATGAGAAAGAGCAGAAGTCCCCCTGTGTTCCCTCCGAAAGGGACAATATGCTTCTGGAGAAGCCCTTTCCTTACTGAGAAAGCTTGGAAATCTTCTATTAATTTTTCACCTATATCTTCCTTTGAAATATATCCTGATTACCTATAGTATCTTGAGCTACAAATAGTGCCTAGGAACTTTTCTCTGAAGTTGCAGCAGTAGGGTTTTTTTTTTTCCCCAATTTGGGCTACAATCTTCATTCTGATGCTCAACCCTTTATCCTTTATAAAAACTTTTAATTTGTGCTAACCATGGGCAAAAGGACTGGTGTTTAGAAATGATACAAGTGCAAATATGGACAAGGCCAGGGAACTGCCTAACTGTCCTCACAAAGTGTCAGGACTTCAAAGAATCACATGATGAAATGGACCTCGTTCTACAAGTTAGATTTATGATGGTTCTGTTAACCATGCTTGATGAATTATCCAAGTCTTCAGCTCTTTGTACAGATTTTTTTTTTTTTTTAAGTTTGCACATGTATCTTATCTGGGTTTAAGAGTCTTTTGGCCAGCTTATTTTGGAATTTCTTCTACTATCCCAACTACTAAGTTTTTGCATTCTAACTGAAGACTTCATTCTTTTTCTCTCTCTTCTTCTATTCCCAGCTGTGAAAATCTAGGTTATGTAGGAAACCAATAGTTATGCCAGGTTGCTAAGTATCTTCCCACTGAAGGACAAGTATTCTGGAGAAGCATATATTTAGCATTTGATAGTTGATAAACAAGCTTGCTTAAGATATTTTCAATAGAATTTCAGCTCTGGCAATTGAAAGCAAAGGATACAGTTGATATTTGGTGAAGCAAACAGATGTGAACACACTTCCTGCATTGAGATGCATTAATTTTTTCCCCTGAAAAGTGGATAAGAGCTTGTGAGAGTAAATAATAGAATTCAAATCATATGGGGCAAAGTATTTTATATTCAGGAATAAATCACAGCAAAATAAATTTGTTACTTTGTTTGGATTGAATGCTGCTGCTGCTGTCACTTTAGTCATGTCCGACTGTGCGACCCCATAGACAGCAGCCCACCAGGCTCCCCTGTCCCTGGGATTCTCCAGGCAAGAACACTGGAGTGGGTTGCCATTTCCTTCTCCAATGCATGAAAGTGAAAAGTGCAAGTGAAGTTGCTCAGTCATGTCTGACTCTTTGTGACCCCATGGACTGCAGCCTACCAGGCTCCTCTGCCCAGGGGATTTTCCAGGCAAGAGTACTGGAGTGTGGATTGAATGAAGAGTTGCTAATACTGAAATACAGTCTAAGAAAAGGAAAATGGAGATTCTATAGAGGAGAGCCTGACCCGGGATGATGCTTCTACCCTCAGTGGAACGTTGTCTTCTTTGAAAGGCTTTGGTTCGGGTCAGTACATGAGACATTCATTGATCATTACCTAGGAAAGCTAGTTTATTTACAAGGCACAGAGTTAAGTCTGGTGGGAAATACAAAGAACTAGGTACAGTCCTTATCATTAAGAAGCTTTCAACTTGTGGCATGTTTCAGAGAGAGAGACTTCTGGCTTTGGGCAGTAAGCACCTCCTTTGGCTTAAGTATGGTGAGAAAGAATTGCTCCTGTTATACCAGTGATAAGAAATAAATATTTCCTTTTGCTATTGTTCAGTCACTAAGTTGTGTCCAATTCTTTATGACTTCATAGACTGCAGGACACCAAGATCCTCTGTCCTTCACTATCTCCTGGAATTTGTTCCAGTTCATGTCCTTTTGCTGAGCTCTCTATTAATGTGGTGGTAGAATTTTGTGATCCTTAAGGCTGCTGATAATTCTGTTGTCTCCTCCTCTAACATTAGTACTTGTTCAGATCAATATTTTAGGAAAGGACCCCAAGTGCTATCTGTTAGTTACCAGGTTAAGTAATAAATTCATCATTTAGGATATATTTGTTCAGTTCAATCAGTCAGTCGAGTCTGACTCTTTGCAACCCCATGGATTGCAGCACACCAGGCTTCTCTGTCCATCATCAATTCCTGGAGTTTACTCAAACTCATGTCCATTGAGTTGGTGATGCCATCCAACCATCGCATCCTCTGTCGTCCCCTTCTCCTCCCACCTTCAATTGTTCCCAGCATCAGCGTCTTTTCAAATGAGTCAGTTCTTCGAATCAGGTGGCCAAAGTATTGGAGCTTCAGCATCAATCCTTCCAATGAATATTCAGGACTGATTTCCTTTAGGATAGACTGGTTGGATTTCCTTGCTGTCCAAGGGACTCTCAAGAGTCTTCTCCAACAGCACAGTTCAAAAGCATCAATTCTTTGGTGCTCAGCCTTCTTTATAGTCCAACTCTCACATCCATACATCACTACTGGAAAAACCATAGCTTTGACTATACAGACCTTTGTTGGCAAAGTAATGTCTCTGCTTTTTAATATGCTGTCTAGGTTGGCCATAACTTTCCTTCCAAGGAGCAAGCATCTTTTAATTTCATGGCTGCAGTCATCATCTGCAGTGATTTTGGAGCACAAGAAAATTAAGTCTGCTACTGTTAACATTGTTTCCCCATATATTTGCCATGAAGTGATGAATGTTGAGTTTTATGCCAACTTTTTCACTCTTCTCTTTCACCCTCATCAAGAGGCTCTTTAGTTCTTCACTTTCTGCTATAAGGGTGATGTCATCTGCATATCTGAGTTATTGATTGATATTTCTCCCAGCAATCTTGATTCCAGTTTGTGCTTCATCCATTCTGGCATTTCTCATGATGTGCTCTGCATTTAAGTGAAATAAGCAGGGTGACAATATACAGCCTTGATGGACTCCTTTTCCTATTTGGAACCAGTCTGTTGTTCCATGTCCAGTTCTAACTGTTGCTTCCTGACCTGCATACAGATTTCTCAAAAGGCAGGTCAGGTGGTCTGGTATTCCCATCTCTTTCAGAATTTTCCACAGTTTATTGTGATCCACACAGTCAAAGGCTTTGGCAGAGTCAATAAAGCAGAAGTAGATGTTTTTCTGGAACTCTCTTGCTTTTACCATGATCCAGTGGATGTTGGCAATTTGATCTCTGGTTCCTCTGCCTTTTCTAAAACCACCTTGAACATCTGGAAGTTCACAGTTCACGTACTGTTGAAGCCTGGCTTGGAGAATTTTGAGCATCACTTTGCTAGCTCAATTTTGAGCTCACTTTGTGAGGTGGTTTGAGCATTCTTTGGCATCCTTTCTTTGGGATTGGAATGAAAACTGATGTTTTCCGGTCCTGGAAACTGCTGAGTTTTCCAAATTTGCTGACATATTGAGTGCAGCACTTTCACAGCATCACATTTTAGGATTTGCAATAGCTCAACTGGAACTCTATCGCCTCCACTAGCTTTGTTCATAGTGATGCTTCCTAAGGCATCACCAGTCTATGCCCAACCAGTAATGCTGAAGAAGCTGAAGTTGAACAGTTCTATGAAGACCTATAAGACCTTCTAGAACTAACACCCTAAAAAGATGTCCTTTTCATTATAAGGGACTGGAATGCAAAAGTAGAAAGTCAAGAGATACCTAGAGTAACAGGCAAATTTGGCCTTGGAGTACAGATGAAGCAGGGCAAAGGCTAACAGAGTTTTGCCAAAAGAATGCATTGGTCATAGCAAATACTCTCTTTCAACAACACAATAGTAGACTCTACACATGGACATTACCAGATGGTGAATACTGAAATCAGATTGATTATATTCTTTGCAGCCAAAGATAGAGAAACTCTATACAGTTGGCAAAAACAAGACCAGGAGCTGAGCTATGGCTCAGATCATGAACTCCTTATTGCCAAATTCAGACTTAAATGGAAGGAAGTAGGGAAAACCATTAGACCATTCAGGTATGACCTAAGTTAAATCCCTTATGATTATACAGTGGAAGTGACAAATAGATTCAAGGGATTAGATCTGATAGAGTGCCTGATGAACTATGGATGGAGGTTCATGACATTGTATAGGAAGCAGTGATCAAGACCATCCCAAGAAAAAGAAATACAAAAAGGCAAAATGGTTGTCTGAGGAGGCCTTAAAATAGCTGAGAAAAGGAGATAAGTGAAAGGCAAAGGAGAAAAGGAAAGAAATATCCATTTGAATGCAGAGTTCCAAAGAATAGCAAGAAGAGATAACGATGTATTTATTGAGCCCCTGGTTTGCCCAGCTCTGGGCTGTTTGGCGTATCAAAGATTTCCAATATATTTAAGGTGATAGAGTTCACAAATGAGTTTATAGAAAGGAATAGACCCTTTTTAGCCTCAGGAAATATGATATGCACCCACTGGAGGATTTGTGAAATCACCAGTGAGGGTGAACTAGTTTGTTGATCCAATCGTAGGATTGTTGTAAGATGACTGTCCCACTGGCAAGCACTTCTTGTCCAAGAGAATGTAATTGGGTGGTGGTGACTCAAGCGAGGCTGGGAAGACTTCCCCACGACCAAATTAAAGACAACGGGAACTCTACTTGTACCCAGCTCTGCACAGATCAGCATGAGACAGAGGACACCTATGGGGGAGGTGGGGAGACAAATTGTTTCTTTTTACAAGTTGAAGAAGGAAAACTGCAGGTCTTAGTAGCAGCCCTGCTAAGAAATGGGAGAAAAGCAAAGAGCTTCACAGGCTAAACCTTGGTGTCTTATTTATTCCTCTTGGCTACAGAATGCCTGCCAGCAGGAGACTCATCACTAAGATATTACAGGGAAATGAAGCCAGGCAAGAAAAATATGTATTGCTTTTCTCCTCACCCCATAAATTTTGTTATTAATAAATCAGATTCTTATAGAACAGCCTGCCACAGCTGTCTGTCTAGAAACAAGGTTTTATTAGCTGCATTTTTATTAAAATACACAGTAGTTTTATGGGTGAACATTATGCTTTTAAGTCAAAATGGATGTCATTGAGAACACATGTGATCGGGACTTTCTCCATACACTTGGTTTTGTGGCTGGGATAAGGCAGCGTGATTTGACGTGCAACGAAACGTATGGCAACCTTGATTGACTTCCCTTTCTTGGCAGTCTCTGCCTAGACCTTTGGGAAAATTCCAAAACAGTGCAATTCTTATATGAGGGCTACCTCTCTGGTCACTCCAGCTTCCAAAAGGGACATTTTTAAATCAATTCTACAACATGTCAGAGCAGGAAAAATGCAATCCATTTTTAAGTTCAATTTCATCAAAGTAAATTTGATAAATTGTCAAATATCATCAAAGCCAGTTATGGTTTTCCAAGATGATTTGGTGAAGAGGGAGACATACTCTCTCCCCACTTGCTTTGCAGGAGGATTCCTTGTAAAAACAGTAGCATGTATGGGTTTTGTTTTCCAGATTGTAAATGTAAATACATGGTAATTGCAGAGAAGAATCACAGTGTACTTCTACCGTTGGTGTTTGTGAAGTGCTTTTCAGGCAGACAGCTCCAGCTTAACAGGGCAAAAACGTGTGTTGTTGTAAACTTCTGGGCACACACTCTGCAATGGAGCAGGCATGACCAGGCAGGGCTGACAGCATATTAATTAAGTTTTCTTCCATCGTAGAGCTGCAGCTGCTCCCTTCCGTCATTGCTGAGTCCTTACTGTCATAGCAGAGAAGAACCTCGCTCTATGGGACCTGGGAAGAAGGGTGAAGACTGGGATGGGGTAGCATGATTAACCACCATGGTGGGCTCTGATTACTCTTATGCAAATGAAATAATTAGAACAGGTACAAGTGGAGTCCTAGTTTAGAGGGAAAGGGGGGGAAATATGCTCTTTGCACCCACAGGAGGAAACACTGCTCATCTGTGCACAAGTTTACTCATCAAGGACAATTAACCCACAATAGTTAATCACCCCAAAGGAGCCTACTGTTAGTAGAACTTGCCAGTTTATTTGAATTTGGGTGCTGGCAGACAGCGCCTTGGGATACTGTGATTCCTCCTGAGTACTGCAGTTTGTTAAGTTGATAGGCCCCTGGTCTGGAAGAGAAGGACAAAATGAGTTGGTGCACAGCACTTGGGACAGTTGAGGTTAACTGGTGGTGGTGACGGTAGTGTAGTGGGAAAGTTGGAATTCACTACTTTCAAGGAAAACTGAACTAATTAACCAATCTTGTCTGAGTCATGTACATAACCCTCTCTCCACTACTGACAGAGTTATCCCAAAGTTATATAAGATAATGGAAAAAAAAAAAAAAAACAATGTGGGGAGGAGACGGAAGAATCAAGTCATGAGCTTAGACTGATCCCTACTTACTTGTTTTATTTAGCAATTTATTTAAGACTTTTGTTACTTAAATCGATTATAGAAAGTAAGTTGCCTTAATAGAAAGACCTATTTTTAAAACTGCTATAGTAAAATTGCAACAACTGATGGTGGCCAAGATGTTTTAGTATATCAAACTTGTGCTTTTAACATATTCAGTGTGATTCTAGGTCATGCCAAGACTCATTTATGTATTCCACCAACACATCTATTGAAGTCTAGTAGATAATTGTCTCTAATGACAGATACAGTCTCTGCCTTCATGTGGTTTGTAATTCAGTCATCGTTGCTGCTTTGTTGTGAGGGTTATATGTCTTTAACAGGAGACTCTTAGAATTTTAACTTGTGCTAACACTGAACATAACTAACTCACTCTCTCTCTCTCTCATCTCTCTCTCTCTCTTTAGAGTGAAAGTGTAGTGGCCTGAAGTGACTTAGCATAGCATAGCATAGTGGCTCAGTCATGTCCAATTCTCTGCGACCTCATGGACTGTAGCCTGCCAGGCTCCTCTGTCTGTGGAATTCTCCAGGGAAGAATACTGGAGTGGGTTGCCCTTCCCTTCTCTAGGGCATCTTCCTAACCCAAGGATTGAACCTGGGCCTCCTGCATTGCAGGCAGACTGTTTACCATCTGAACCACCTGGGAAGCCCTATGTATATTTTAGAAACAGATAAAAACTACAACAGTGTTAAATTTATGTGCCCAATTACAAAGCTTATTCTGCATCCTGAAAACTTTTTAAGCAGCAAAGATATAACCTTTGTAGTTTTATTTATTTATTTATTTTTGGATATTCTGGAATTTATTTGTAAGCTAGGCAATAAGTTACTCTCATTAACACAGATTAACACAGATCAATACCACCATAGTTTTAATTTATAGGCCAGTGTATCTGACAGCCTTAAAATTTCCTATTGATCAGCTCCATGGTCTTCTGCATGTACAATGCTATCATGAATGCAGAATTATACTTTGACTCAAGCTCTTGGGTAAGATGATTCAGCTGTCCTCCTTTAACATAGCAATCTGAATGGCAGTGACTCGTTATTCCAGACAATCAAGGGGAAGTATAAAATTAAATTTCATATGATATAAAAACTGTTCTTGCTCAGGGTTTTGCACTTGACTTTTAAAAACTAAACTTTTCACTTTAGATCGGTTGTAAATTTACAGAATGCCTGCAAAGATGGCACAGGGAGTGCTCAGATGCTCTACACCCCGTTTCCTCTTTGACTGAGGGCTTGTGTTACTGTACAGTACTTTTATCACCATGAAGAAACAACATGGATATTTTATCATTAGCTGAAGTCTGTAATTATTTAGATTTCCTAAGTGATTACCTAATACTTTTCATCTGTTCTGGGCTCCCATCAGGATACATTGTATTTCGTATTTGTGCTTTCTTAGGCTGTCCTTGGCTGTGACATGTTCTGAGACTTTGTTTTTGATTACCCTGCCCGTTTTGAGGATCACTGGTCAGATATTTTGTGGAATATCTCTCAATTTGGATTTGTCTGATGCTTTTCTCATGGTTAGACTGGGGTTAATGAGTTTTGGGGAGGGAGACCACAGATGTAAAATGCCATCGCCATCACATCATTTCAAGGGCACACACAATCAGTATGGGTTATCGCGGTTAATGTTGACACTGATCATCTGCCTCGAGGCAGGATTTGTCGGCTTTCTATACTGTAAAGTTATTATTTTCTTCACCTTTTCCAAACATTTTGCTTTGGAAGGAAGTCCCTATCTACAGCTCATACTTAAAGAATGTGGGTTATGCCTTAAGGGTATAACTTAAAAAGAGAGTACTAACATTAATGGAGTCATCTATTCTCCATTAATTTATTTATTCAATCATGTATTTATGTTAGTGTAGATTCATGGATGTTTATGCTTTGGGGTGTAATCCACCTCATTTATTTTGCTTCTCATGTTGTTCCAGCCTTGGCACTGGCAAGTTTATGAGTTAAAAAAAGTATTCTTTTGACATATACATCATTATGCAATTTTTTTTTATTTTTGAGCAAGTTCTTCCTTCTCTGTCACTACAAGATGGTTCAGACTCATTTTGTATATTTCCTGCTCCAGACCTAGAATAAGCCATTTTTCCATGGAGACATGGTTCTCTTATTGGGAACCAAGATCTGGGCAATAGATGTACTTGCTGTTCCTGGGAATATTGTTATTTCTAGAGCCTCTAAGCTGACAGTGTATGGAGATATATGTTTTTATACTGCCCCATGTGTATACACCTATTTATAAATATTTTATTTATGTTTTTTATGCAGCTTAACATCTGTATCTATTAAGTTCACCATTGAATACACACTGATGTCTCCAACTCTAATGAATTGTAGCATGAATCATTCTAAACTTCTCTTACCTTCCACTTCTTACTCCAACAGTATGAAACCTGGCTCTCACCTTGTGCCATTCATTTACTTCATTAATTCCAATATGCCTAACAGTGGTTTCACAGTTGTTATAACATTTAAAGGTAAAAGGAGCTATACATAAATTCCATACTCTAGTTAGTAAAGTTATAACAATTAAGGAAATTTTTATGGCCCAGAATATAGTCTGCCTTGGTGAATATTCCACTGGAGCTTGAGAATAATGTGTATTCATTTGTTAGTTGGTGGAGTCTTCTATAAATATCTATTAGATCAAGTTGATTGATAGTCTTTTTGAGGTCAATTCCATTCATATTGATTTTCTGCATACTTAATCAGTTACTGACAAGGAGATAATGATGTTTCCAACTGTAACAGTAGATTTATCTGCTTTGCTTTTCAGCTCTAACCTTATTGCCTCCCTAAAGAAGTATCTTAAAAAATGGATATGATATATGAAACATATAATATATGTTTTAAACCTTAGATATCAGGCAGTGTGGGGCAGTGTTTCATGAGAAAGGGAAATAAATGAGATTAGTCCTGCTGCTGCTCCAGCTTCCTACCTAGAGAGAAATTCAAAGCCGTAGTCAGGGAGGGGGAACTCAGGTATAATCAAACACAGAAATTAAAACATGATGGTTATCCAATGAATGACAAAGGAAAGAAAAACTATGAGAAGGAAGGAGCTAGAGCCAGTAGGCTGGGGTAGGGTCCAAGATTGACTATGGAGGAAATGAGCTTTTACTTGGGATTTGGTGGCCAATGTAAGAGGAGTAGAAATTGCTCATGGTGGTGATATTGGAAAGTATTATAACAGTGGCATGGCCCAACCCTATTTCATTAAAAAAATAAAAAGTTTGTGGGGGGATTTGTAAAGAGAGCTTGGAAAAGCGCTTTAGGATTATTTGTGGAAATACATGAGTCAGTGTCATGTTTGGTTTTATTCCGTAGGTTAGTGGCTTTTTAAATTTAAAATACAACCAGTAAACTCCTTTAAAAATAAGTTATTTCTCAAATATATATATATATGCTGTTGCTGTTGCTAAGTCGCTTCAGTCGTGTCCGACTCTGTGTGACCCCGTAGACGGCAGCTCACCAGGCTCCCCCATCCCTGGGATTCTCCAGGCAAGAACACTGGAGTGGGTTGCCATTTCCTTCTCCAATGCACGAAAATGAAAAGCGAAGTCGCTCAGTCGTGTCCGATTCTTCATGACCCCATGGACTGAAGCCTACCAGGCTCCTCTGCCCATGGGATTTTCCAGGCAAGAGTACTGGAGTGGGGTGCCATTGCCTTCTCTGAATATATATATATATATACATACATATATATAAGCAACTGCTTTAGACTGATGGTGGGAGTGGGACAACCAGAAGCCCAACCACACTGCCTCTGATACCTGCTTAGAATTGCCAAGAGTTTTCAGAGAACAGTTAAACCACTCGAGGTTTTGAGAGCTTTCGATGGGCAATAAGAGGATATAGTATGTGTGTAAGGGAGATTAATTAACTGAAAGTTGATTTGATTGGAAGGGAGATTGAAGGTAGGCAAGGAGACAATTTAGAAGCTGCTGCATCAATCTAGGCAAAAAAGGAGAAAGGCGTGAACTAGGGTGGTGGCAGTGAAGACAGAGAGAAGGGGGGTAACAGAAGTCACCGTCCAGCTCAGTCAATGGAGGCAAAATGGGCTGCTTCCATTGTTGGCATGCATCTTTGTAAGTCCCACAGTTGAGCAGTGGGAACCAAGGGAGTACCTGGGAGACTCTGATATCTCTCCCCATTGTTAGATATGTGAGGAAATACAGGTAGGGGTGATATGCTGGATACTAAAAGAGGAAGAGAAATAGCATTAAGCAGCTTTAAATGAACTAGGTAATTCATAGCCTCTATGTGTATCATCTTTTTGTCTTTTCATACTGTTCATGAGAGTTGGTGATGGACAGGTAAGCCTGGTCTGTTGCAGTCCATGGGATCGAAAAGAGTCAGACATGACTAAGTGACTGAACTGAACTGAAGTGTATCATTGATGGTGATATATCAATGATACACTTAGAGGCTATGATAATAATAATCTGTAATTGCATAATTCACCTGGGTTGAAATCTCTGTGATGCCCTTGGTATGACTTTGGGGCATGATAGTTACTGTAAATGTCTTTCTTCTGTTAAGTGGGGACTCTAACAGTGCCTACTTTACAGGCTTCATTCCTAGTATTTGAAAGGAAAGCATTCAAATTGATGCAGGGGAGTTTCTCTGGCTGAAGTTTCATTAGTTATTAACATTATTTAATTCTTAACTAATCACCACTTCTGTTTTCTTCAACATGTTGAGTTAGAAAGCTTTTAGCGTGTTTCTCTGTCTGGCTTTTTAATACCTCATGAATAATGTGAAATTATTGAGAAACAAAAGAAAGGTGATTATGCAAATGCTTGAAATATTTAATAATACATTAAAGTAGTCTTGGGAAATTGGAGAAATAGCTTTACTGAAGTTATAGTAGCTTTTTGTAGAGGCAGAAGGTATTAAGGAGAAAAAAGATCATTTCAGGAAAAGAAAATTTAAAAAGCAGAATGCATTAGAAGCAAATGACCTAATAAATTCAATTAAGTAATGAATATTCAGATAGCATTCATTTTCCTGAGATATAATGGCCAAGCCAAAGAGTTTAAAGAATGAAAAAAAAAAAGGGTGATTGAGTAAACTCTAAAGTATTAGAAGTAAGCCTTTCAAAACTCCTAGTTAGACACATTAGGACAGACATTTTTATTTTAGGGCCAGGGCGTAATTGTTTAAGCAGTGAATATGTCTTCAGACCTTTTCTCCCTGCCAGGACTTTACCCCTACACTGCCTTATTATGAACTTCCCCAAGCCCGGGCAGTCTTAAAATCCTTAGGGATCTTAGAGAGTGCCCTGGGCATCATCTTTCTCCCTTTCATTCCAATGATCTGTGCTTATTAGTTTAATAAATTCTCTTCAATTAATGCTTCTTTGTGGATTAGAATCACTCAAATTCACATTAAGTACTGCTATGTGAAAGTTTTATACTTGGCTTTGAAATCCTTAACAACAGTGCAACAAAGATATTAAAGAAAGGCTTAACCCAAGGGCATGCAGTTCAAAGTGGTGGCATTTCACATGTATGGTGGGCTTGCTGGACAAGAGAGTTTGTATCTCAAGCCTGAAGGTAATCCTTGAATTTTGCAAGTTAAAAAATTTTTTAAAGGAATGTAAAGAAATTTGCTGTGATATAACTCTTGTCTAATCAGTGACACAACTTGAGATCTAATAATGTTTGTCCACTAGCAAATCTGTTAACATGACATCTGTATTGCATTGCTAAATATTTTGTTCAGTCATTCTGGGAAGTGACATTTTGGGGTGCTGAATACATCTGCTTATATGGTGCTACAAGCCAAAGTGCTATCTGTTACAAATAAACATCTCAACTGTTAAGGAGTTTGTTTAATATTTGCATGATCTAAGCTAGTTGGTTTTTTTCCTCTCTGCTTTGTGAACTTTTTTAAAAATACGAAAATGGTTGAAATAACTTAGACAAGGGAAATGAGCTTAAGTAAAATACTTATTAATCTATGTTGTCTGGAAAAATCCTTGGTAGGGAACATAGAACGAGTTTTTTAACTTTATTTGGATTTCAGTTATGCATGCCACGCATATACCCTGTCGCTATATGTAATTAGGAACTGGCTGTATATTCCATTGTGACACAGGTTGTAATTATTGGTTGTGATCTGCAATTCTCATTTAACCTAGGTTAAAATAGAGCTGGAAATTTGTCCATTTTTCACCTATTGCACTCAATTCCAGTTTGAAATTTTTTAAACTACTGTAAATATGCATTATTGTCACTGGCGTGTCACAGCTAATATGACCATTACTGCTTCCAAGTAGACACGGCGGCTTTCCTCTTTGACTTGTGCCCTGGGATCCGATCTTTGTAGTCAGGCACACAATATGTACAGCTTCTTAATTTTGCTCTGTTTGTACATCTTATAGAGCCTTTGACATTTGAAAAATATAGAGCATCTAGGGGTAAATTTAAGAAAATATTTGTCAATGCTAACTGAATCTACCTTACCATATTTGACTCTTTGATAATTTTATAAATATTCAGCTCTCATCTCCACCTCTCCAGTTGTGTTTAATTGTTCTGCATACCAAGTCTGTGGTCATTTTTGACTTGTGTTCAACAATGTGAATCAAATATTTGAGACTCAAAGAGGTGTGGTGGTTCAGCTCACTGCTGTAATAGTGCTGTACCTAAACCATCTGAAGAGTCTGCTTCTAAATTTCTCCAAGAAAGGAAATCTCATGTATTGGCCCAAATGTAACATTGTCTCCTAAAGATACCTTCTTTGTCTCCTCTTCTTAGCTTCACTTCCTCTCTTCCATTGTGTTTTGGGCAGTTCATTCATTCATTCCACAAATAATAGAACTTTCGATTCATGTCTTTCTCCCTCCAAGCCAAAAACTTCATGGAGGATAACATAATCTGTCTTTGTTTAGCATTGCATCATCTGTGAATATACATTGTTAGTATTGAACAAATGTTCACAAAATGAATACTTTAATAAGCAATTTCTAATAACTGTCACTTTTAGAAGCTAAATTGAGTTTAAAATTATTCTAGAAAACAGATTCGTCTGTAGTATGACTGCTGGGACCTTTTAAAGTGTGGGGAATACTGTGTTTTGTTTTCCTTAATTTACCTTGTGTCTATTTGTCTTTATCTTGGAAATATTTTAAAATGAAGATAAATTGCAATGATAACAGAAAGCATCAACTTCATTTTTAAAAAGTAAAATGCATGTGTATAGTCATAACTTGATTACTTAGGTAACTTTGTTTCGTCTTAGCGTGAACAAAATCACCTTTAATTATTTCTTCTTTGTTCAGATCACTTGCCTTTATCTTTCCATGTAGATCTGATATTAAAAGATTGTATTGTTTACATCTGTTTACATTCTCTATCTGTTTACATTCTCTCTCTCTTTCTAAAGTTATAGAGAGGAAGTCAAAGAGTATTTGAGTTATACGCATACACTGCCTAATATTGAAGAACAAAGCATTTTTTCACCCTAGTTGCCACCCAAAGTAGGTAAATAACAATGAGCATCATCCTCTCAAAAGTCTGACCTCAAAGTTTCTAAGAAATATGAATCTCTAGGAATTCTTTGCTTTTGATCTTCCTTTCCTGTTTTTCATCCAAGGCCACTGGTCTTACATTCTAACAGGGAAATCGTGGAGTCCTACACTCTCAGGAGAGAAAGCGCATTGAAAGTCATGTAGTACAAATACTGGGTAACT
Organism: Bison bison bison; assembly: GCF_000754665.1. Taxonomy (NCBI): domain Eukaryota; kingdom Metazoa; phylum Chordata; class Mammalia; order Artiodactyla; family Bovidae; genus Bison; species Bison bison. Next base: position 1,772,249 of record NW_011494720.1, read on the forward strand.
GAATGCCTTTGGTAACACCCTGTAAAGTCTTCATCTAGCCTATTCTTGGAAACCTCCAGTGATCCAGCACATCCTTTCCTGTGGCAGCAGATTCTATCTTTGTTGTCAGCGTTGAGTCTTTGTAGTGATCTCTGGCTTCTCATGATTTCCACATATTTCTTCTATTTTACTCTTTGGACTCGTAAAAAGCAAGTTGAACCCATCTCTCTTAGTCAGTTTAGGGTGCCGGAATAGAAATATCACAGACTTCATGGTTTAAACAGCAGACATTTCTCACAGTTCTGGAGCTCGGGAACTCCAAGCTTGCCAGCAGGTCTGGTGTCTGATGAGTGCCTGCATTCTGGCTTGTAGACAGCTGTCTTCTCATACCCTTACAGGGTGGAGAGAGCAAGTTGGAACCCTGGCCTCTATATATAAGGGCACTAATCCCATTCGTAAAGGCTCTACCCTCGTGACCTAATGACCTCCCAAAGGCTCATACCTTTGGGATGGTATTCAAAGTGTGAAAACCATCACACTGGGGATTAGATGTCAACATATGGATTTGGAGGGGAAACAGACATTCAGACCACAATGCCATTTTATAAGGTACAGCCCATGTGAAGGTGACACTCATGTTTCCTCTAAGTCTTTTTTTCTCTTTGGCTAACCCCTCTTGGTTCCTCAGTGGTTCTCTGTGTGACCTGATTTCGCATCTCCTCAGCATCCTCATTACTCTGAATGGGTTTGTTTTGCTTGTCTCTGCAGCATCCAGCACTGCGTGATAGTCCAGGTGCGCTCTGATGCGCTGAGAGTAGGCTGTGTTTCGCTTCCTTAATTCAGATATTATACTCACATTAGCACATCTAGTGATGAAAAGAATTGACCAAGGACAGCAACTGGCCAAATGCAATGATTACTCTCACTTGACCTATTTTATTTCTTTTTTGTTTTGTTTGTTTAGTCACTAAGTGATGTCTGACTCTTTTGCAACCCCATGGACTGTAGCCCTCCAAGCTCCTCTGTCCATGGGATTTCCCAGGCAAGAATACTGGAGTGGGTTGCCATTTCCTTCACCAGGGGATCTTCCTGATCCAGAGACTGAACCCATGTCTCCTGCATTGGCAGGTGGATTCTTTACCACTGAGCCACCAGGGAAGCCCATTTTACTTGTAGATGTTCTTAAATTTGTTCACTGTGTGGGATACAATTTTGAAACTCTGGTAACTGGGGAAAAAACACAAACTTCATTTAGAAGCTTGGATCTTGGATCATACTTAATAGAGAATGGTCTTGGACCAGTTCATGAATCTTTCTAAAGGAGCAGTTTTCTGACATTTACCTTACAAGGTTATTGTGAGGACTAAATTAGTTGTAAAATGCATACATGTAAAGTGTATTTAAAGTGTTTAAGCACATGGTTAGTGATCAGTGTATGTTAGTGATAATAATCTTTTATGATTGTTACTTATTCCAAGAGTTCTGAGAAATGCTTATTTTGATACTGAACAAATAAGGAAGGGTCTGTGGCATCATTATATTTTTAATATCATGTAACATATCTAATCTAGATCTACAAGAATAAAAGCTATGCATAAAAACTCACCAGTGAACATTTGTCCAAACTCCTTGACAGAACAAAATAGAGCAAAATTCTGACATTAGTTATTCATTTGTTTTGGAATCAGAGGACAGGTGATCTGTTACAAAGAATTTTACTTCTCATGTCTTAAATATTAAAAATAATTGTGTTAGATTTTTACCAAAATAATTATTTCTTTTATACAAATCTAAGAAATGTTGCTTTCTGGTCTATTTTGGAGAGATTAAGAGTTTTTGAAAATATGGACCCTTGTGTTCACTTTTGTCCTTTAAAATATTTGTTTCTGCTGATGCATTTTAGTACTACAGCCTGGTGTTTTCTAGGTTAAGATGCTGAACCAAGACTCAAAGAATCTCTGGAGTCTCTCTCCTCCTTTAATTAGTTAGAGGGAACCACAGCTGGTGAATCTTTGGGGGAAGACTATTTTCAACTCTTTTAAAACTTTAATATTAGGAAAATAGAAAGACATTTGTGACATCTTAGAACCTAGTGAACAAGTTGAGGCTCTTGGGTTGATTACTCAGGTGATGAGGTACAGCTTAGTAGCAGTAAAAGACTGACTCAATAAAAGACTGACTCTGTGGAGGCTTGAGACTGTCAGATACATTTTGGATAAATCATTCCTCTTTAGTGTCTTCCATTAAGAGGTCTACTTGGGTGATAAGGACATTTATTAAATATTTTATAAAGATGCTTTTTAAATTTGCTGTTGAAAGAATATTCATAGCAGGAGCAATCTTTAATATGTCATATTTCAAGAGTAGCTAATTAATATGTTGTCTTTTTTTATAGCATCTGTTACACACACACACACACACATCCTGCAATTGTTTGTAAGAGCAGCTTGTACTGGCTCACAAAAGCCTATTGTTAAATTTGTAGGAGTTTTGTACACTGCTTGATCTCAGACAAGAAGCTTGAAATTTGCCATGGTGGGAGTCGTTACACCATGGAAATTGGTGAATGCTACAAATCAAAGCCTTTTTTTCCCTCTCGTGGACAGCTGGTTGTTAAACACTTAGAAGCACAACTGTGTCCCAAACTATTTCCTTAAATAAAATAAAAGGCTGTTAGCATTAAAAATGGTTTTCATGTGAAAGTTTATATGAGCAAAAGAATAAGCTATTTTTGTGTGTGTGTTCTCAGGGATACGGAAAGACCGAAGAGGAGGGAGAATGTTGAAGCACAAGCGCCAGAGAGATGATGGGGAGGGCAGGAATGAAGCGGTGCCCTCTGGAGACATGAGAGCTGCCAACCTTTGGCCAAGCCCCATCATGATTAAACACACTAAGAAGAACAGCCCGGTGTTGTCCCTGACAGCTGACCAGATGATCAGTGCCTTGCTGGAGGCTGAGCCCCCCATAATCTATTCTGAGTATGACCCTACCAGACCTTTCAGTGAGGCATCAATGATGGGCTTGCTGACCAACCTTGCAGACAGGGAGCTGGTACACATGATCAACTGGGCAAAGAGGGTGCCAGGTAAGAAGACCAAGCTTGACTTTTATTTTGAAGAGCCATTCACTATTCATGAACAGGTTGCCATACGTACCATGGGAGAGATAGTGGGACACAATAGCTTGTTATCTAGTTGATTTCAAGGTTATATCAGAACTGATTAATTTTCAGTAACTATACACTCTTAATTCTCCTGGAAATTAGGAAATAGTGTTTTGAAATAAAAATCTAGATGATTAAAGTCTTTAATCTGACATTATTTTTTTAACCCATCAATATTCACCCCACAAATCTGGGGTGAACACTACATAATAAATGCATTTAATATTATATGTTCACTGTGGCAGAAAATTTTAACACTAAATAATCTATGTCCTATAAAATTTTAACGTTGAGGACTTTTGTTCAAAACACCTAAATTGTGAATCATCAATTTTGCTTTACAAGATTTTATTTTCAGGTATTTATGAGCTAAAGAAATAATAAGTTTTTTTTTTTTTTTTTTACTGAATGCCAAATATTCATTTAACCATCTATTAACATTTTAGGAACAAGG
>NW_011494720.1:1775944-1776252 GCF_000754665.1 Bison bison bison
GCATGAGGTGGCCAAAATCCTGGAGTTTCAGCTTTAGCATCATTCCTTCCAAAGAACACCCAGGGCTTATCTCCTTCAGAATGGACTGGTTGGATCTCCTTGCAGTCCAAGGGACTCTCAAGAGTTCTTCTCCAACACCACAAAAAGTTCAAAAGCATCAATTCTTCAGCAATCAACTTTCTTCACAATCCAACTCTCACATCCATACATGACTACTGGAAAAACCGTAGCCTTGACTAGATGGACCTTTGTTGGCAAAGTAATGTCTCTGCTTTGTAATATGTTATCTAGGTTGGTCATAACTTTCC
>NW_011494720.1:1776352-1778126 GCF_000754665.1 Bison bison bison
GGTATTTATGAGCAAAAAAATAATAAGTTTTTTTTTTTTTTTTTTACTGAATGCCAAATATTCATTTAACCATCTATTAACATTTTAGGAACAAGGTAATGCAATAGAAAAATCAATTAGGTTCTCATCCCTGAGGGGAGCTTGTGGAAAGATAACAGTGGGTGAAGTTATACTTGATTCTTCAGCTGATATTTTCAGAACTGGTGTTCTTATAAAACATGACTGTTGCTCTATGTTCAGGCGGAAGAACTCTAGTTATTATGGAAACAAGACTAAAAATGACCTCCTCCATACCCCATAATATCCATTCAGGAGCTAACATAGATGAATCAAGGCAAGAGGAAGTTAAATCTTCTTTTCTGGGCATATAGATCAAACAAGTAATGAATTTAGATAGTGACTATCTTGTGAGTTTTCTTTTAGTTCAGTTCAGTTCAGTTCAGTCACTCAGTCGTGTCCGACTCTTTGCGACCCCATGAATCACAGCACGCCAGACCTCCATGTCTATCACCAACTCCCAGAGTTCACTCAAACTCATGTTCATCGAGTTGGTGATGCCATCCAGCCATCTCATCCTCTGTCATCCCCTTCTCTTCCTGCCCCCAATCCCTCCCAGCATCAGGGTCTTTTCTAATGAGTCAACTCTTTGCATGAGGTGGCCAAAGTATTGGAGTTTCAGCCTCAGCATCAGTCCTTCCAATGAACACCCAGGACTGGTCTCCTTTAGGATGGACTGGTTTCTTTTAGTACATGAACTTATTATCTATGAAGCATGTTTTTTTTTTTTATTAAACAAAATAAATGAGTTTTGTACTTACATTTTAGAGATTATAGGCCAAGTGAATATGTATCTGGCCTTAGATTTGCATTTATTAACATGAAGGATCTCATCCTTTGAATAAGGAGCCAGCAATGTTGTGATCCAAACTGGATAGAAGGCATCTATTTAGGTGGCAGAGGTTGGGTTACATGGAAACATGGGGATTCACAGGCATATTTAGATTTTGAGTCAGTCCAACTGGCAAATAAAGACTCCCAGCCATGTTTGGAATTAAGAGTTTTAATGAGCACTTCTCTACCTTAATATTTCTTTGTGAGGCAGATCCATAAAGTAAATATTGGAATTTAAATGTAATGTGGTTATTGGTTTTCTCTTTATATTTATTATTGCTTTCATTTTGTAGAAAGGTACTTCAGGAAAAGAACACAGACAAACAACTAATGGTCATATCCCTGAGAGCCAACTCTGAGTTGCTCTTAAGTTTTATTGTTGTATATAAGCCTGTAGTTTTGCTAATGAGTTTTGGTAATGTTAGTTACAGAGCACTGCTGAAGTCAAATATATATCTTTCATACTTAGCAGTAGATTTCCATCTTGACATTTTTATAAATTTAAAAATTTGAAGGACACTTGAAACAATGGGTTCAGTTCAGTTCAGTCACTCAGTCTTTGCGACCCCATGAAGCGCAGCATGCCAGGCCTCCCTGTCCATCACCAACTCCCGGAGTTCACTCAGACTCACATCCATCGAGTCATTGATGCCATCCAGCCATCTCATCCTCTGTCATCCCCTTCTCCTCCTGTCCCCAATCACTCCAAGCATCAGAGTCTTTTCCAATGAGTCAACTCTTCGCATGAGGTGGCCAAAATCCTGGAGTTTCAGCTTTAGCATCATTCCTTCCAAAGAACACCCAGGGCTTATCTCCTTCAGAATGGACTGGTTGGATCTCCTTGCAGTCCAAGGGACTCTCAAGAGTTCTTCTCCAACACCAC
>NW_011494720.1:1778772-1779370 GCF_000754665.1 Bison bison bison
ACTTTACTAGCGTGTGAGATGAGTGCAATTGTGCGGTAGTTTGAGCATTCTTTGGCATTGCCTTTCTTTGGGACTGGAATGAAAACTTACCTTTTCCAGTCCTGTGGCCACTGCTGAGTTTTCCAAATTTGCTGGCATATTGAGTGCAGCACTTTCATAGCATCATCTTTCAGGATTTGAAAGAACTCAACTGGAATTCCATCACCTCCACTAGCTTTGTTCATAGTGACCCTTTCTAAGGCCCACTCAACTTCACATTCCAGGAAGTCTGGCTCTAGGTGAGTGATCACACCATCATGATTATCTTGGTCATGAAGATCTTTTTTGTACAGTTCTTCTGTGTATTCCTGCCGCCTCTTCTTAATATCTTCTGCTTCTGTTGGGTCCATACCATTTCTGTCCTTTATCGAGCCCATCTTTGCATGAAATGTTCCCTTGGTATCTCTAATTTTCTTGAAGAGATCTCTAGTCTTTCCCATTCTGTTGTTTTCCTCTATTTCTTTGCATTGATCACTGAGAAAGGCTTTCTTATCTCTTCTTGCTATTCTTTGGAACTCTGCATTCAGATGCTTATATCTTTCCTTTTCTCCTTTGCTTT
>NW_011494720.1:1779470-1806174 GCF_000754665.1 Bison bison bison
TTTCTCCTTTGCTTTTTTGCTTCTCTTCTTTTCACAGCTATTTGTATGCCCTCCCCAGACAGCCATTTTTCTTTTTTGCATTTCTTTTCCATGGGGATGGTCTTGATCCCTGTCTCCTGTACAATGTCACGAACCTCATTCCATAGTTCATCAGGCACTCTATCTATCAGATCTAGGCCCTTAAATCTATTTCTCACTTCCACTGAATAATCATAAGGGATTTGATTTAGGTCATACGTGAATGGTCTAGTGGTTTTCCCTACTTTCTTCACTTTAAGTCTGAATTTGGCAATAAGGAGTTCATGATCTGAGCCACAGTCAGCTCCAGGTCTTCTTTTTGCTGACTGTATAGAGCTTCTCCATCTTTGACTGCAAAGAAGATAATCAATCTGATTTCGGTGTTGACCGTCTGGTGATGTCTGTGTGTAGAGTCTTCTCTTGTGTTGTTGGAAGAGGGTGTTTGCTATGACCAGTGCATTTTCTTGGCAAAACTCTATTAGTCTTTGCCCTGCTTCATTCCGTATTCCAAGACCAAATTTGCCTGTTACTCCAGTGTTTCTTTGGAGAAGGCAATGGCACCCCACTCCAGTACTCTTGCCTGGAAAATCCATGGACGGAGGAGCCTGGTAGGCTCCAGTCCATGGGGTTGCTAAGAGTTGGGAACAACTAAGCAACTTCACTTTGACTTTTCACTTTCATGCTTTGGAGAAGGAAATGGCAAACCACTCCAGTGTTCTTGCCTGGAGAATCCCAGGGACGGTCGAGCCTGATGGGCTGCCGTCTATGGGGTCGCACAGAGTCGGACACGCCTGAAGCGATTTAGCAGCAGCCAGGTGTTTCTTGACTTCCTACTTGTGCATTCCAGTCCCCTATAATGAAAAGGACATCTTTTTTGGGTATTAGTTCTAAAATGTCTTGTAGGTCTTTATAGAACCGTTCAACTTGAGCTTTTTCAGCGTTACTGATTGGGGCATAGACTTGGATTACTGTGATATTGAATGGTTTGCTTTGGAAACGAACAGAGATCATTCTGTCATTTTTGAGATTGCATCCAAGTACTGCATTTTGGACTCTTTTGTTGACCATGATGGCTACTCCATTTCTTCTAAGGGATTCCTGCCCGCAGTAGTAGATATAATGGTCATCTGAGTTAAATTCACCCATTCCAGTCCATTTTAGTTCACTGATTCCTAGAATGCCGACGTTCACTCTTGCCATCTCTTGTTTGACCACTTCCAATTTGCCTTGATTCATGGACCTGACATTCCAGGTTCCTATGCAATATTGCTCTTTACAGCATTGGACCTTGCTTCTGTCACCAGTCACATCCTCTACTGGGTATTGTTTTTGCTTTGGCTCCATCCCTTCATTCTTTCTGGGGTTATTTCTCCACTGATCTCCAGTAGCATATTGGACCCCTACTGACTTGGGGAGTTCCTCTTTCAGTATCCTATCATTTTGCCTTTTCATACTGTTCATGGGGTTCTCAAGGCAAGAATACTGAAGTGGTTTGCCATTCCCTTCTCCATTGGACCACATTCTGTCAGAAGGATGTGTTCCAGAAACAATGGGAATTAAAATTCAAATACAAAACCAGTGGGAGAAGGGCATGGTAACTCACACCAGTATTCTTGCCTAGAGAATCCCATGGACAGAGGAGCCTGGTGGGAAACCATCCCTAGGGTTGCAAAGAGTCCGACATGACTGAAGCAATAGCACGCATGCACATTACTAATGAATGAAGAATTCATGGCAATAATCATCTGTGAAAGTGAAAGTGTTAGTCACTCAGACGTGTCCAACTCTTTGAGACCCCGTGGTCTGTAACCCACCATGCTCCTCTGTCTATGGAATTCTCCAGACAAGAATATTGGAGTGGATTTCTATTCCCTTCTCTAGGGGATCTTCCCAACCCAGGGATTGAATCCGGGTCTCCCGCATTGCAGGCAGATTCTTATAACATTTTAGAATCTTCTGTATTTAGGAATAAAATGGAGATGGAAACCAAGGGAAGGAAAATATGTCCATGCTTAGCCATTCCACTGTTAAACCCCAGAACTAAACACATTTATGGTAATGAGAAGTACAGAAAAACCACTTTATAACTTGATTTGTTTAGGAGACCTGAACGTTTCCAAAGTCCTTGGGCCAAACTATGTCTTTTTATTTGATGATTTTAAAAAAAAGAATTATAAAGGTGAAAATGAAATTATATATATTCTATGGTGATAAGATGAAAAATGAGGGGAAAATAGTCTTCTGGAATCATCTTTGAAGATGATTGTCAAGTTTTTCAGAGAATTTGACAAAGTCACATTTTGAAAAGTTTTTTTACATCCAGATACCATCTGTCATTAAAAAAAAAAGCCAACTCACACGAGAAATCTGAAATCTAATATAGACAATACTATGTTTATATGGTCATAGTTTGAGAGTAACAATAATATTAATCTAATATAGATTTACCTTATATAGATATACTTTTTGCCTGAGTATAAAGAGCAGTAGGAAAGCCAATTGTAGAGGTACCTGGAATTAGCTCTATGATACCTGCATGGAACATGTGGATATCCTCAGACGGCTATCAGTATAACAGATTGTGAAGTGACTTCATTTTTCAGATTTTCAGCGTTAATTGAGTATAGTTGACAGATGTAATATTTAAAGTATATGTTACAGTCATTTGATAGACATTGTAAAAGAATTCCCTACATCTAGTTAACTAAATATCCATCACTTTACCAATTTACCTTTTCTTTCTCTAATGAGACCCTTAAGTTCTTTCTTAGCAAATCAGTTATACAGTACAGTGTTTTATACTAGATCCTCAGACTTTTTTCATTATATAGCTGAGAAGTTATACTCTTATCAATCTTTATTTGTCTCATCCTCCAAACCACATGTATATTCTCTTTCTATGAATTTGACTTTTGTTTTTAGATTCCATGTATAAGTGATACCATGCAATATTTATCTTTTTCTCACTGGCTTGTTTTTAATCATAATACCCTCAAGGTCTGTTCATACTGTCGCAAATTGCAGGATTTCTTTCTTTCTCGTGGCTGAATAACATTCCATTTTGTATATCATTGTAGATACAGATTTATCAGATCTTTTTCCATTCATCTGTTGATGGTCACTTAGTTTGTTTCTGTATCTTGGATACATGAGAGTACAAATATTTATTCTGATATTCTGTTTTCAAACCTTTTGGATGTATATTTAGAATTGGGATTGCTGGATCATATGGTAGTTCTGTTTTATTTTGGCAGGAGTAGGGATCTCTTCACTGTTTTCCACAGTGGTTGCACCAGATTACAGTCTCGCCAACAGTTTACAAGGATTCCCTCATCTCCAGATCCTTACCAACACTTATTATTTGCTGTCTGTTTGATGATAACCAGTGTAATAGGTATGAGGTGATATCTCATTGTGATTTTGATTTTCATTTCCTTGATGACTGCTTGAGGACCTTTTCATGTATCCGTTGGCAATTGTATATCTTCTTTGGAAAAAAAGGTCTATTCAGTTCCTCTGCCCATTTTTTAATGAGACTGGGTTTTTTCTTTCTTTTGCTGTTGAGATATATGTGTTCTTCATATACTTTGGATATTAACCTTTTGTCCAATAACATGATGTGCAAATATTTTCTCCCATTTGGTAGGCTGCCTCTCTGTTTTGTTGGTGGGCTCCTTTGCTATGCAACAGCTTCTTAATTTGATGAAGTCTCACTTATTTTTGCTTTTGTTGTTTTGCAAATAGAGACAATTTTATTTCTTCCTTTTTCAATTTGCATGTCATTTATTTCCTTTTCTTGCCTAATTACTATGTTAGGACTCCCAGTAAGTACTATGTTAATCAGGAGTCTTGAGACTGGATACCTTTGTCTTGTTGCTGATTTTAGACGGAAAAACTTTCTGTCTCTCACTGTTTGGCATGATACTAGCTGTGGACTTTTTATATATGACTTTTATTATGTTGAGGTATGTTTTCTCTATACCCATTTTATTGAGAGTTTTTATTAGGAATGGATGTTGAATTTTGCAAATGCTTTTTCTCTATTGTTTATATGGTCATATACTTTTTCTTCTTCATTTTGTTAATGTTCTATATTGATTGATTTGCAGATGTTAAACCGTCTTTTTATCCCTGAAATAAGTCCCACTTAATCATGGTGTGTGATTCTTTTAATATGTTGTTGAATTTGGTGTGCTACTGTTTTGTTGAGAGCTTTTGCATCTATGAGTATCAGGAATATTGGCCTGTAATTTTCTTTTCTTGTAGTGTCCTTGTCTAGTTTTGGTATCAGGGTAATTATGGCTTTATAAAATGATTTTGGGCATATTTTCTCTTCTTCCATTTTTTGAAACAATTTGAAATTCTTCTTTAAGTGTTTGGTAGAATTCACCAGTGAAGCAATCTGAGCTTGTCTTTGTTGGTATGTTTTTGATTACTGACTCTATCTCCTTACTAGTAATGGTCTGTTAGAATTTTCTGTTTTCATGATTCAGTCTTGGTAGCTTGTATATTTCCAGAAATTTATCAGCTTTTTTCCTGTTTGTCCAGCTTGTTGGCATATAACGATTCATAGTAGTTTCTTATGATCCTTTGTATTTGTGTTATATCAGTTATAGTATTCTTTCTTTTCTGATTTTTTTTTCTTGGTAAGTCTAGCTAAAAATTTGTCTGTTTTGTAGATATTTAAAAGAAAACTGTCTCTTAGTTTCAGTGATCTATTCTGGTGACTTTTTAATCTTGACTTCATATTTCCAATCTAATCTTTGTTATTTCCTTCCTTCTACTAACTTTTGACTTAGTTTGTTTTTCTTTTCTGCTTCCTTGCAGTATTAAATTTGTTGTTAATTTGAGCACCATTTTTTTCTTCAATGTAATGAGCACTTTTCTTTTTTTCCTAATGCAGCTGTAAACTTCCTTGTTAGACTGCCCTTCTGCATTTTGTAAGTTTTGGTTTTTATTTCAATTTTTATTTGTGTCCAAGTATTTTTTATTTCTTTTTTGATTTTTCTTTGACTCATCTGTGGTTCAGAAGCATGTTGTTTAATTTCCAAATATTTGTGAATTTTACAGTTTTCTTCTTGTACTTAATTTCTAGTTTCATATCATTGTGGTTGGGAAAGATACTTTATATTTCAGTCTTCTAAAATTTATTGTCTTGTTTTGTGGTCTAACATATGATTTATCCTGGAGAATGTTCCATGTGTGCTTGAGAAAAATGTTTTCTGCTGCTACCAGGAGTTCATCTGGTCTAATATGCAGTTTATACAGTTTAAGTCCAGTGTTTTCCTTATTGATTTTCTGTGTGGGTGACCTATCCTTTGTTTAAAGTGGAGTATTGAAGCCCCCTACTGTTATTGGATTGCTGCCCACTTTCTTAAGGTCTGTTAATATTTGTTTTATGTGTCTAGGTGGTCCTATGTTGGTTGCATAAATGTTTGCAAATATTATTGTATGTCATCTTATTGGATTAACCCCTTTGTCATTTTAAAATGATTTTTTGTCTCTCTGTAAAGTCTTTTGCTTGAATTCTATTAATATTTGTCTGATATAAGTGTAGCTGTCCCATTTCCTTTTGGTTTCCACTTGTATGCCGTATCATCTTCCTATCATTTCACTTTCAAGCTGCATGTCCTTAAACCTGAAGAGAGTAACTTGTAAGTAGCATATAGTTGGATCTTGTTTTATGATCCATTCAGCCTTTTGTCTGTCTTTTCGTTGGAAAAGGTAATCCACTTACATTTAAAGGAATCATTGACAGACATTTACTTATTACCATTTTGTTGATTTTTTTCTGACTGTTTTGAATTTCTCTGTTTCTTTTTCCTTTTTGTGCTCTTTTCCTTTGTGTCTTGGTGATGTTCTTTAATGGTGTGCTTAGGTTTCTTTCTTATGATCTTTTGTGTATTTAGTACAGGTTTTTGCTTTGTAGTTACCATGAAACTTATATAACAACTTATAAGCCTATTTTAAGTTGTTAACAACTTCCAAAGCTATATATTTTTACTCTTCTTCAGTTTTATGGTTGATGTTGTAATTTATGTATTTTTACCTTGGGTATTCATTAGCAAATTACTGAAGTTATAGTGTTTCTTTTTTACCATTTTTCATACTAGATTTAAAAGTTAGTAAATACCTACCATGGTTACACATTTGGAGTATTCTGAATTTAACTCTATATTTACCTTATTATTGAGATTTATATTTTCTTAACTGAAGGATAATTAATTGAAGGATTGTTGATTTACAGTGTTTCCAGTGTAATGTGATTCAGTTGTGTATGTGTATCTATCTATCCTATCTGTCAGATTCTTTTCCACTATAGGTTATTATGTTGAATATAGTTTCCTGTGCTATGCAGTAGGTCCTTGTTTATCTGTTTCTTAGATTTATACTTTGATATGTTTTCCTGTTACTAATTAACATCCTTTCATTTAAGGAATACCTTTAACGTTTCTTTAAAGGCTAGTCTAGTGATGAGTCCCTTCGATTTTTGCTTATCTGGTAAACTCTTGATCTCTCCTTCAATACTGAAGGAAAACGGCTAGGTAGAGTATTCGTGGTTGGGGTTCTTTTTTTTTTCTTCAGTTCAGTTCAGTCCAGTCGCTCAGTCATGTCTGACTCTTTGTGACCCCATGAACTGCAGCACGCCAGGCCTCCCTGTCCATCACCAACTCCGTAGTTTACCCAAACTCATGTCTGTTGAGTCGGTGATGCCATCCAACCATCTCATCCTCTGTCGTTCCCTTCTTCTCTTGCCCTCGATCTATTTTTTCTTCAACACTCTGAATATATGATGCCCTGTAAAGTTTCTGTTGAAATATTGCTGATAGTCTTACCTATCTTGTATGTAACAAGTTGTTTTTTCTCTCGGTTCTTTTAAGATTATCTCCTTGTTTTTAACTTTTAATACTTTAATTTTAATGTGTCATGCTGTGAGTCTCCTTGGGCTCATCTTATTTGAAACTCTTTGAGAAGCCCAGATCTGGATATCTGTTTCTTTCTCCAGGTTAGGGAAATTTTCAGTGATTATTTCTTTAGCTTTCTACTCTTTTCACTTTCCTTTTTTTCTGAGACTTCTGTAATGTGAATGTTGGTTTACTTGATGTTGTCCTTATATAAATTCCTTAAACCATCTTCACTCTTTTTCATGTTTTTTTTTTTTTTTTTACTCTTCTGATTGGATGACTTCCACTACCCTGTTTTTTAATTTGCTGATCCTTTCTTCTGCTTGATCTAGCTGATATTGAACCCTTCTATTGAATTTTTCACTGTAGTTATTAATAGTGTATTCTTTTGTACTGTGGTTTCTGTTTTGTACTTATATTTCCTGTGTCTTTGTTGAATTTCTCACTTTCTTCTTGCCTTGTTCTTCTGATCTTGGTACACATCTTTGTGATCATAACTTTCAACTCTTTATTAGGTAAATCACTTATCTCCATTTAGTTAAAGTCTGTTTCTGAGATTTTATCTTGTTCTTTTGTTTGGAACATATTCCTCTGATTTTTCATTTTCCTTGACTCCCTTCATTGGTTTCTTTGCCTTAGATAAAACAATTACCTCTCCCAGTCTTGACAGAGTGATCTCATGTTGGAGATGAACCTTACTGATCAGCCTAGCCTGAGCTCTTGGTTGTCTCTCAGACCTTTGTGATTTTTCCAAGGTGACTTCTTTGTTTTAGAGGCTCCCAGTAGTTGAGAGTATGCCAAGACCTGTCAGTATCTGAAAGGGAAGGATCTCGGTGAGCATGTAGATACAAACTGATTAGAGCTGGACCTTCAGGTCCCAGCTTTTAATGTATACAAACAGATCTCTTTTAGGGGAAGACTGAGTGGTGGGATTTTGTTTGCTTCTTCTGTGCTGAGCCTTGGAAGGATAACCTCTTAAGAACCCTTTGTTTGCTAAAGACCTGTGGGGCTGATAAGTGCAAGCTCTGCTGGACACTACAGCCAGATGATAAAGTTATGTTTTCCTTAGGTGGCATCTGCAAAAGCTAGCATACCAAGTATATGTACAAGCTCCTTCCAGAGATATATTAGTGATTTGGAACAGGTTACAAGGAGAATGCAGAGATGGTATGTAACGCCTTCCCGGTTTCTGGGGGAGAATCAGTTATTCTCTGCTGCTGCTGCTGCTAAGTCACTTCAGTTGTGTCCGACTCTATGCGACCCCAGAGACGACAGCCCAACAGGCTCCCCCATCCCTGGGATTCTCCAGGCAAGAACACTGGAGTGGGTTGTCATTTCCTTCTCTAGTGCATGAAAGTGAAAAGTGAAAGGGAAGTCGCTCAGTCGTGTCCGACTCTAGCGACCCCATGGACTGCAGCCTTCCAGGCTCCTCCATCCATGGGATTTTCCAGGCAAAAGTACTGGAGTGGGGTGCCATTGCCTTCTCCCAGTCATTCTCTAGATGGTGCTAAACTAGAAACCTGACTCTCAGATAGCAGCTCTTAAGGTATGCAGATGGGCCTTTTTCAGGAAAAACTCGGAGATGAATGTATCTGTTTGCTTCTTTTGTACTGGACCCTGAGAAGGTTGTGAGTCCTAGTGAGCCCATTAAGAACAATTTGTTTGCTTTAGTATTGTGAGTGTGGTAGATATAAGCCCTGTTGGCTTTCAGAGCAGTGTGTTTTGGGGGCATATCCCTGGGGTGCTAGATATTAGGATCAACCCTTCCCTCCTCAGGGAGAAGCTAGGATTGGTGAGTTCCCTCCTAATTGTACAGTGCTGTACAAATTTTGAGTGTGTTTATGGTAAGAATATGTCTCAGTCTTTCCTACCCATTTAAATGTGAGTATTTTTTCATTTACCCAAAGTGAAGGAATCACTCAACTAGTTTCTGGATTTCTTTTAGGGGAAATCACTCTGCGTGTAATGGAGATATGTCCATGGGAGGTTATGAGTTCAAGGGTCTCCTACATCTCCATCTTGGACCATACCCCCCGTTGACTTCATTTTGCATGATGAATTTTAATTAAAAAAACAGTCAATTCATTGGACTATTTTATTCTAGAAGTATACTTTAGTAATAAAATACTGTCTGAATTTTCAAATGTTGGTGATTTTAAGTTGAATTTCCCTTTATCTTAATATCTAGGGCTTATTTTTGACTTGCAATGTCTCTCTACTCAGACTCAAGATATGAAGAGCATTATGATACATCATGCAAGGATGATAATCAAGTTCCTATCTGTAAAGTACTTATAGTTAACCTAGCTAAAGATCACATCATGACATTAATTTTTTTCCTCTCTGCAATTTAAGAAAGCAGCAGCAAGGAGAATGATAAAAACCTACCTACCTACTGCACTCCAGCAAGTTATGTTTTTTCATAACACATGTTACATACCTGCTCTTACTATAGAGAATGATTTTTCTCTTTATTGTTTCCACTGAATTTGTTAATCTTTAAGAAGCACTTGGGTTTCCCAGGTGGTGCTAGTGGTAAAGAACCCACGTGCAAGGCAAGAAGCATAATGAGTTGCGGGTTCAATCCCGAGTCGGGAAGATCCCCTGGAGGAGGGCATGGCAGCCCACTCCAGTATTGTTGCCTGGAGAATCCCATGGACAGAGGAGCCTGGCAGGGTGCGCTCCACAGGGTCTCAAAGAGTTGGACCCGACTGAAGCAACTTAGCATATATGCAGGCAAGAAGCACTTTACATAATCTATCTGTGGATGGAGAATTAGTTTTAAGAGATTGTTAAATCTCAATTTATTATTATCATATACATGGTGAAATGTCAGCAAATGCAACATCATTATCTGAAGGTCAAAAAGGAAAAGAAGTATGACTGCAAAGTGGTTATGTTTTTAATTTCTGCGTCACACTCATTTGCATCTTTGACTGGCTGATTCTTAGTTTCAGTGTGAATCAAGTACATTTGATTTTTACCCCCAGAAGCTTGACTTGCACCATGAAACCATTCATTTGACTTATAAAAAATTATATATTTTCCAAAATTCACTATAATTTTGAATACCTGAAGGGCAATTTCATACTTCATGTTTATGTTCTAGTTCTGTCTAGTGGATATTTGGACAAATATCTAGCCCTGGGCTCTTCACTGCCTTTTAAAGGCTGATGAGTAGAAGCCTGACAGTCTCACTGACCCACAGGGACATCTGGGAGGGTTATGAGGGTGCTGAGGGTTATGAGGAAGCTGCTGGCCCAGGAAGAATAATACAAAGGACATATGTCGACAGTTGAGCTCAATTTCATGGGAAACATATTACATTACCCACTTATTCTTTCTTTCAGTGGCAAACTAGATGACTTTTCTCCTCCTTTCCTGCCCAAGGCCCTTTCTACTCAATAACTAGAGAGTCCCCACTTCCTTCTGAGCCCTGACTCCCCATCATTTGGCTGTGCATTCCTTTCTTCTTCTGTTTGGTCCCAGGGGGAGGGGAGAGCTTCACTTTTTCTGGGTACACCCCCCATGAGCCCCAACCACAGGTTTCTCAGGAGCTTCTTATATTGTCTCTGGGGGTGCAAGTTTGTCTTAGCTGTGCCAGGGCTCAAGGCTGTGTCTGCCCCTGTGTTTACTAGGAGTCTAGTAATTAGCTTCCTGGACTGTAACTCATCCTCCTCACTCAAATTAGAAATGAACTGAGCTCAGGACATTCTTATTGAGTGACTTAATAAATGAATGAATGAATGATGCTCTTTGAAACCCCTGATTTTTAAGAAATCTCTAAGCCCTGTTAGAATTCAGTTTTTCCACAAAGTCGATGCGATTTTTAAGGTAAGGGTGTTACTCTTTTTTTCCTTCCTTCAGAAACCACCTGCTGTTCTGACAGTCCTCTCACAGCTGCCTTCATGAGTCTCATTCCCAACCCTTCTTTTTAAAAAAATTAATGTATTTATTTTAATTGGAGGCTAATTATTTTACAATATTGTAGTTATTTTTGCCATACATTGACATGAATCAGCCATGGGTATACATGAGGGCCAAGAGCAGTATCCACAGGCATGGACAGAGCTTAGGCTGAGGACTTTAACAGGCTTCCTTGGCCAGCAGCAAGGTAGTTTCACTTCATGAGAGTGTAATTTAAACCTTAAAATGGATATGGCCAAGAGGAGAGCACAATACCTCAGTCTGGAAATTGGGAGCATCTTTAAGGGACACGTTTCTATTCTGGGAGGTGGATTCCAGGGACTTGGCAATCCTACCCTGTATTCTGATTCCCAACCTGTAATCAGACCAGTGGACCCTACTCTAAAGCTGTCCTAGTTTTTCAGCCTGTTTCAGCGTGGCACAGTGATGAATGATAACTTGGAAGTGACTTGGAAGCATAGGTGATGTCCCAGAGAGGCAACAGATACTTAGGTTTAAGGGTAAGATTTGTGGTTTAGATTTTGCAGCCTTTCTATAATAAGAGCCTTAGGATTTGGGTTAGAAACCCCCGCATGAACGGTGGCAGCCCCCTGGGAGCTTTCACTGGAGTGTTCCATTTCCAAGTCAGTCTTGCCCAGGCTTTCACTGCTCCTCTGGAAGCTCTGGTTGAAATCCAAGGAAAGCAGCTACTTACTTCATTTTTTTCTTTCGCTTGAAACTTTGAAACCCCATAGAAGCTTGTTGGCCCAGATGCAGTTAAACCTTTAAAATCCTTTTCTCATCTTGAGAGTATATGGGGAAAACGCTCCATCTGGGCTTCTTTGCCCTGCCCTCCTCAGGGTTCTGTTTCATTGAGTCTGGGCTGGGACCCCTGGGTTCTCAAGCCACCCTATGGGGAGCTGTTGGCCTTTGGCTCTGCTACTTCTGGGGGAAATTTGGCATGGAGAATGTCAGGGTTTTTTTGTATCTATGGTTGGGAAGATGCCCTGGAGAAGGGAATGGCTCTGCACTCCAGTATTCTTACCTGGAGAATTCCCTGGACAGAGCTGCCTTGCAGGCTACAGCCCGTGGGGTCGCAGACTGAAGTGACTTAGCACACACACACACACACACATATATGTGCTAAACAGATGTAATGCTGTTGAAATGTGTTGAAACAGGTGGAATTGTATCCCCCCAAAATACGTGTGGAAATTCTAACCCCTTTATTTCAGAATGTGCTCTTATTTGGAAATAGGGTCTTATAGGGTAGATAAAATTCAAGTGAGTTCATTAGAGTGAGCCTGAATACTTTTTAAAAAGAGGAAATTTGGGAGAGAGACACACAGAGCGGGAAGGTGATGTGAAGGCTCACAGAGAAAAGATGGCCTTGTAATCGGAGTGATGCATCTCCAGGCTAAGGAAAACCACAGACTGTCCGTAAACACCAAAGGCAGATGAGGTCAGAAAGGACCCTCCTTTAGAGCCCTCTGAGAGAGCAGGGCCCTGTCACCTTGATTTCAGACTCATTACTGTTGTTATTTTATAGTTTGTATGAAAGTCCTAGCAATTGATTACCAAACATTTATTGATTCTTGGCTGTGCTGGGTCTTCATTGCTCGTGGGCTTTTTCTCTAGCTGTGACAAGTGGGAGCTACTCTCTACTTGCCGTCCACAGGCTTCTCATTGTGGTGGCTCCTCTTGTTAGGGAACAAGGACCCCAGGGCAAGTGGACTTCAGTAGCTGTGGCTCCCGGGCTCTAGAGCACAGGCTCAGTAGCTGCGGTACGTGGGCTTAGTCGCTCCTCGGCATGTGGGATCTTTGCAGACCAAGGATCGAACCCATGTCTCCTGCATAGGCCGGTGGATTCTTTACCACTGAGCCACTAGGGAAGCCCACCAACAGATATAAAAATAAAAAAGGCTGACTTTTAAGGCAAAAGAAAGAAGGACTTTTTGATTTAAAATGATGTTGGGCTCATCTGATGGAGGCTTGGCTAATCATTTACTCTGTAGATTCTCTCCTTTGCCTGTCCAAGTGGTTCCCTGAACTTCTGACCTTGAAGTTGGTTTAGAGCTTCAACAGTTCTGTGCACCTACCTGGCAAATGCCTGGTAAAAATTTTTAACCAACAAAAGAATGTTTTCGTCTGTTCCTTTGGTAGTTTCCCTTTTTGCATTTATGTCTTTGATCCATTTGAATTCGTCCTGGTTTACACTGTGAGGTGTGCTCTAACATTTTTCTACACGTGGCCGCACAGCTGTTTCGATTCCATTCATTGAACCACCTCCTACAGAAGTATTGTTAAGACTTCTTTTCTTGACCTTCCAAGTTTACTGTTTGTTAAAGAGCTTTTATTATTTATTTTTTTAAGCACTTTTAAAGTAGAGTGATAGATATGACCCCTTAGTTTACATGTTTCATCGTTTTTCCCCCAGTTCTGAAATTAAAAAAACAAAGGACTTATTCACAAGCTATAAATTTTGCTTAATTTATATTAGCTGAATATATAATGTGATTTGTGTATCTTGTGCAGATATATTTTGTAACATTCCATTGATTTTATAAGTAAGGAGGAAAAGTTCATGAGATGTGACACATTTAGAAAAGATTAGTGCTGATAAGAGGTAATCAATAGAATTATCATTTAATATTCACAGAACAGAAAAATTGTTCCCAGGAGAGAAAAAGAAGGCTGCACCAAGCTTCCCTTCTCTCTGGGGAAGGTGTTGCCCAGATTCTCCAGTACTGGGCCCTGAGCTCTTTGCTGCTTTTAACCAACTTGAAAAGCTAGTCTCCTCAGAGCCTCAGCTATTAATTTTTAGGCTCATGGTTCCAGATTTCTTTCTGGAGGTTGGGACACCTAAATATTCAGTTCCCACTTTCAAATGCCCACATTGCTACCAATATATCTAAAATCAAACTAGTCATTTTCTCTTTCTGCCCTTGTAACAAACTCATTTGTTTCTCTTAATCCTCCCCATTTCTGCCAGGGGCTCCAGCCTTCTTCTCCATCTAACTTTGAATCCTGTTTGTGTCTGGTACTTCTTCACTGTGGATTATCACTTCTTCATCCTCAGCATCTCTAGATTTTGGCTCTGTTTTCTTTCCACTGTCACCACCCTGGTCCGCATCCCCATTGTTTTGCAAGCCCAAATTACTATCATATCCTCCTAGCTGGTCTGTTTTTGATTCCAACCTCTCCTCCCTTCAATTCCTCCTGCTCGTCCCTGCCAGAGTAATTTCTATAAATCATCATTTCAAAATGCTCCACTCCCTGTGTTAGTTTCACAATGGCTGCCATAACAATGTTTCACAAACTGGATGGCTTAAAATGCTAGAAATCGATCCTCTCACAGTTCTAGAGGCCACATGTCTGAAATCAAGATGTTAACAGTGTTGTGCTCTCTCTGAAGGCAGGGCAGCTCTTTCCTGGCATCTTCTTGGCTTCTAGAGGCTTCCGGCAACCCTTGACATCCCTTTGTTTACAGTACTTCTCTGCAATCTCTGTCCCTCGATTGTCACAAGATGTTCTTCTCGTGTGTCTGTAGCCAAGCTTCCCTCTTCTTATAAGGACACCTGGGCCCACCCTAATCCAGTGTGATCTCACCCTACTTGATTAAATCTGCAAAGACTATTTTTGAATAAGATCACATTCATAGGTTCTGGGTGAATATGTGTTTCAGGGGAGACAACTATTCAATTAAAAATTTGTCAGTAGACTTGACTGTCTAACTTAATAATGGCTTTAACGGAAAAGTGATGGTGTCCCTTGAAATTTAAAATGCAGAATTAGACGATGCCCCAGGGCGCCAGATCCCAGGTTAATCTTTTACAGAGCCTTGGGAAGACCCACTGGCTCTCTCTCATCTTGTTTGATTTCTACTTTCCAACCCAATCTCCCTGCCTCACACTTCCTGCCAGTTTCTGCTCCACACGGTATATTCATTTTATTTTTCTTCTGCTTGAATACCTGCGTCTCCCTCTGTCTGTTTCAGTTCTATGCTCATTTTCCCCCCAAAGGGACATTTCAACTTCTACTTCCTTTCTGAAACTTCAAACTAGCTTAACCAGCATAATCTCGGATCGAGTGTGCCATCACAGGGTAACCAATCCATGGTCCAGGGTGCCTTGTCAGATGTATATATATCAACTAAATCAACCAGGGTCTAAAGCACAGTAAGAGCTTTTAAACTGTATTCTTATTTCACTAATAGTAGATTTGAGGCTGGATCATTCATTTAATACTATGGTTGGATTTCCTCTTTTATATGGAAAGTTGAAGTTTTTGTTGGCCACTGTCTCTTTTTCTCTAGGGAAATTTGTCAGAGGAAAAGTATTTTTACAATCTGGGTTGACTGGCTAAAGCCATGAACTTGTTCTTTAAGGGTTGTATATGTGCAAAATGAATGTATATTAAATTAATCATATTTTAAGTGTAGGAAGTGTGTCTCACTTGTATAAAACCGGCTATAGGTACAGATACGTGAAGTGAGCCTTCCTTTGACAGACAGGTGTTTTCCTTTTTGTTGAAATACGCTTCTTCAGAAATTGAGATTTCTCAGTGTTCTGATCATTTGCTGTGTTCTCAGAAAGACCCTCAAACAGTACGTCTTCTCCAAGATACATGCGGTAACTTCCTGGGTTGAGAGCACTTATCTTTTGGCTTAATCGGTTCTCTATCTAGAACCCCAGAATCCATTTATTCCTTTGTTGCTGTTGTTCAGTTGCTAAATCGTGTTTGCCTCTTTGTGACCCCATGCGCTGTAGCCCTCCAGGCTCCTCTGTCCTTGGGAGTTCCCAGGCAAGAATACTGGAGTGGGCTGCCATTTCCTTCTCCAGGGGATCTTCCCAATCCAGGGATTGAACCCATGTCTCCTGCATTGGCAGGCAGATTCTTCACTACTGAGCCACCTGGGAAGCTCCCTGCCCTTTTTCATTCCTAACAGGGGTGTTTTTAGAGCCACTGTGGGCTTAGCCTCTGTGCCCTGAGCATCACCATGCCAAACGAAAGTTTCAACTTCCCTACTACCCAGTGGAAGTTATACCTCAGTGATGTAAGATGTTAGTTTTCTTTAGGGGATTGAAGACTAGAAAACTGCAAAAAGGGGAGAAAAATCAGTATTGGCTCCAATGAAATCTAAGGAGGTGGAGCCATCAGCAATGATGAGAATCTTGGAAGCAGTAGGGGAGTAGAATTAAAAGAATTCACCTATTTCCTACATAACTCTGCTGCTGCTAAGTTGCTTCAGTTGTGTCCGACTCTGTGCCATCCCATAGATGGTAGCCCACCGGGCTCCCCCATCCCTGGGATTCTCCAGGCAAGAATACTGGAGTGGGTTGCCATTTCCTTCTCCAACCTAGTTGTTAACAAGCTAGTTGTTTTAAAATGCATATGCAAAAAGAACCGGTTTTATAGTTTCCAAGGAAAAGAAAATTTCATTTTAACCAGTTTTCTCCAGAGTCTAAAGAATATCAGGGCCATCCTGAGTCAAAAAGTTATCTTTTCTTTCTGTAGTCTTAGTTTTATAGCTAAAATATAGACCAAATAATGCTCAAATTGACTCTGATATCAGGGGTATTTCAGCTGATAAAAATTTTGGACTGTCCCTGTGGTGGGAAGTGAGGTCTGAAGAGTTAAGGGAATTTGCAGGACTGGGGGAAGCTTGGTCCTTGGCAGCCCTGAGAAACAGGAGTACTCAGAAGGGAATTCTTTAGGATGTTCAGGAGTGGGGGAAGCTTGGTTCCCTTTCCACCTGAGAGATAAGCTTCCTTAGAAAGGGATTCTTTAGAATGTTAGGACAGTTTTTGATCCTTCAGGCTTTTGAATAAGAAGAAAGACCTGGACCAAAGGGAACCTCAGAATCCTTTCCTAGAGATCATGTAGATATGAAAGGTCACATAGAGGTCATCTAGGAAATCTGATGGAGATGGACAGAGAGGGACAGGAGACAGGGAGGCAACAGAACGTAAGGAAATTCTGAGTCCTTTTCCTTCTTTTGAAAAAACCTAGTGTGCCACTCAGAGGCCATTTTTGGGGGGTCCCCCGTTTGTATTGGAGCCAAGCCTTTCGGAGGGTCAAAAGTATCCAGTTTATGAGAATGTAGCCAAGGGTTGAGTATGAGAGAGCCTCCTGGGATGTAACAGAACCCACTCATAGCCTATCTACCATAGAATGGGAGTACTGAGAGTCACTGGCAGACAGAAAGGCATCCCTTTTTCCCCAGTGGTCTCTCCGTGCGACAGAGGGCACAGAATGGTCGAGCAGCCCAACAGTCACATCCAACAGTGAGAGGACATAACTCTATATAACCAATAATTTCTAGGCATGTCTCAATAAGTAGATTTGAAATTTGTTTCATGCCACCACTCTGTTATTTCATGGGAACCAGAGAGCTCTAATCAATAGATTTATGCTGCAGTCTTTATGTTAGACTATAGTCTAACCAGATTATTTGGGACACAATTATTCTCTCTCTCTCTCCTTATCTCCTCACACCCATATCTCTCAAACATTCATGTTAAGCGTTTCTCTTGCCAGCGTGAAAATAAATCCAGTGCCTATGGCAAGTACTTAAACATTGCAGTAGGTTGGAAAGTATTGGTATTAATCTAGCGATATTATATTAGCACTTATTTATAGCATGTTGTAAAGCCTAGTGACCTCTTAACTTTGGGGCTGAATGAACGACTGTCAGTAATGCCTAACGCGACAAACGACCTTCAGAGTCTTGGCATGGATGAAACAGCTTGATGCTGATCTCTGGACTACTGGAATCCAGAATGAAAGTTTGGTGGGTGTAGGGAGTTTGAATTGAATATCAAGAATAGACAGAGGTATTTGCTAAGGAGGTAGAGGGCTTCCCTGGTGACTCAGAGGGTAAAGAATCTGCTTACAATGCAAGCAGACCCAGATTCAATCCCTGGGTTGGGAAGATTCCCCAGAGAAGGAAATGGCAACCCGCTTCAGTATTCTTGCCTGGAGAATCCCATGAACACAGGAGCCTGGCAGGCTACAGTCTTATCGGATCGCAAAGAGTCGGACATGACTGAACGACTAAGCAGCTGCAGATATAGAAATGTGTTCCTTTTCTCTAATCAAATACTTTATTTCCCAGAGAAGGCAGTGTAACTGTTCTCTTAAGGTGATTCAGTCATTAGGTAAATAGATGCTCGCTCTATACCTTGCTGCTACACAGAGGGTTCGGTTCAGTTTAGTTCAGTCCTTCAGTCATGTCCGACTCTTTGCGATCCCATGAATCGCAGCATGCCAGGCCTCCCTGTCCATCACCAACTCCCGGAGTTCACTCAAACTCACGTCCATCGAGTCGGTGATGCCATCCAGCCATCTCACCCTCTGTCGTCCCCTTCTCCTCCTGCCCCCAATCCCTCCCACATCAGAGTCTTTTCCAATGAGTCAACTCTTCTCATGAGGTGGCCAAAGTACTGGAGTTTCAGCTTTAGCATCATTCCTTCCAAAGAACACCCAGGACTGATCTCCTTTAGGATGGACTGGTTGGATCTCCTCGAAGTCCAAGGGACTCTCAAGAGTCTTCTCCAGCACCACAGTTCAAAAGCGTCAATTCTTTGGCACTCAGCTGTCTTCACAGAGGGTGGAAATTAACAAAAGTGCTGTGGTAAAGTCCTTTTACTACTTGTGGTATTTTAACATTAATAGTAAGGTTGATCCAATCTTGGGCTTATTTATATTTGATTTTTAACCTCACCTGAGCCACCACAAGCAGCTTAGTGTTAGTTCATCTTCTACAAAAGGATAAGTGACAAAATTAGCTGTTCCTGTTGGGAACCCCTGGTTCCCGGAAATCTTAGAGGTTCGATTCTGTTGCCTTGGTTACTCAACTGTTCCATGCAGGTTGCTCAACTTCATATGGGTACTTCTCTGAGGAACATTCTCCTTTGGAAGTCAGTTGCTGATGTGTTAAAATCTAATTTCTGCTTAAAAATTCTTGAGTCGAATTCACCATGATTTAGTTCAAAAAACAAATGGCCTTGTGGTTTTGGTCTAGGATTTTTCACCTAGTTGTACCTGGCAGAACCCCTAGCACAATAATATGAAAAATTAGAAGTGTGTTTGCTAAATGAAATCTAATAAAATGGAAGCAGTGCTCTTCTTTAGAGTGAACTGAGCTGTCTCTTTATGGTACAGCATGTGTTTATCATGTGGTCATTTTATAAACTTGAAATCTACTAAAATGGTGGGCAGTTTCTTTCTCTGGAGGGTATTAAAAGTGTATCTTCATAGAATAGCATGTCATGTAATAACATTTGGTTCTTTTTTACCCGATCAAGATGTTTGCTAAATTTGCTTAGGTGATTTGAAAGGCGTTTTTGAAAATTAGTGGATAAATGCCATGAACTTGAAAAATTGTTCAAGACCTTGAACTGTGGCCTTGAATATATGCATTTAAGTTGTATCTGGAGGGGTTTTTCTTCTTGTATCGATGAGGCAGAAATGGGATATAATCAGTTTTTTTTTTTTTTAGTTTATTGCTAAGCACAATTCAGAGGTATAAACTGGAAGAGGTATACCCTTCTTGTGCAGATCTGAAGTTCCCCAAACTATGATCCAGAAAAATGCTATCTTTAGATTGGATCTGTGAGAGTAATAGGCTCCACTGAGACTGATGATGAAAGATCTCAGATTTAAAAGGTTTACAAATGTGTAGCTATATAATCAATTAGCGTCAAACAAATGTGTATCAAAACACGTGACACACAATCTCATGAAATCAGAATGATCTACCTAAATGTCTTTTACTTTTCCGTCCTAATAACAGACCACTTTGGTTGAATCTTTAGTGTAAAAATGACTGTTAGAACTGTAACATGGGACAATAGCCTTGTTAATCGTTTTCTGATTTGTCTTGATTATAGTAAATGGAACTTATGGTATCCTAGAAGCTACATTTTTATAAAAGACGTAGGTTCTGAAGATGGGTAGTGGTGATGGTTGCACAGCAGTGTATTTAATGTCACCGAACGGTACACGTAAACATAGGTAAGTGGTAAATTTTATGTTGAGTATATTCGGCAACAATAAAAGAAGAGGTATAATACTTTTTGTAGGAAACATGAAATGGAAAGAGGCATTGCATGGCAAAAAGGTAATAGAGAAAAATGATACTAAATTCAGAGATCATTTGTCTTATTCATAACTTTGCATTTGGTTTTTAAATAATCATACAAGCACATTGTAAAAAAGATAAATTAATAAACCAATGAAGTGAAGTGCAATAGTGAACTGGAACAGTTTATATATTAGGCTCTTATAGAGTCTTCTAGAATAAGAGCACAGTTTTATTCGTTTTACAGTGATTTAATGAGTTCCTCCTTTATGTTCTAGGTGTGGGAATATTCTAGAGAGCTAAAGTGACAAAATTCCTGCTTTCAAAGAGCTTCTCTTTCACTCTTCTAGCTGTCACATGAGGAATGTGAATGCAGTTATTATGGTTTGCCCATTTTCCAGATGAAGAAGAAGTGGAGCTGACTTTATCAGTTTACCTGTTACAGAACAGTAGCCAACTAGGTGTCAGGCTCTGTTCTAAGCAGTTAACTGATATTAAAAGCTGTGTGATTTATTGTCCCCATTTTATAGGAGAGGAAACTGAGGGACAGAGAGGTAAATAAAGTTTAGTATTAGGGAAACAGCATTCTGGAATACTTTCCTGTGTGAAATTCTTAGAATAGGCTAAAAAAGTGATTACACAGTTTTAAAAAGTTGTACCATTTTGTCACTATTAGATTAAAAGAAAAACACCTTCTACTCCCCCTTCTGCTATTTAAGGCATAGATATCATCAAGAGGGTTTGTATTAATATAATCAAAACTAATTGAGATTTGACTTTTCTTTGCCTTTGTTTTGTTTTTACATGTTACAATTAAGCAAAAAAAAAATTCCTGAGTTATATTAGCTTCTGCCAATTTTTCTGAGTTAATGTTAACTGAGATTTTGGCTACATTTAAATGTGTTAAATTATCCTACAAGCTTGAAATATTGCAATTATTTACATGAAATTGGAAAGACTATGGGGTAAAAAAATAGTATCTATTTTAGAAAAAATTCCTTTCAAATATAATTTTCTTTCTAGGATTAGAATCAACCACATATAACAGAAACCCTCCAGGTAATAGTGGCCTAATACACAAAGCTTATTTTTGTCTCACATAAAATAAATCTGGACTTCTTTACCAGTAGTATGGCAGCTCCAGAGTCAAAATTACCCCAACTCTTTCTGACTTTCTTTTTAGTCTAGTCTAGCCCAGGGCTTCCATTCTCAAGGTCAACTCTTAGTCCAGTGTGGCTACTGGAGCTTCAACCATCATAGCTGCAGTTGTGCCGACTCTCTGTGACAATGGACTAGCCCTCTAGGCTCCTCTGTCCAGGCCCACACGTCTCTTGGATCTCCTGCATTGGCAGGCAGATTCTTTACCACTTATGCCACCTGGGAAGCCCCATAGGCAAGTGGGAGAGGGAAAAGTCAGTAATGTCACACTTCACTGAAACAGTTCCCTTTAAGGAGGTCTTGGAAGTCTTACCCAGCCCTTCCTCTTAGATCATATTGATGGCAACTTAGGCTCCATCTGCCTGCAAGAGACACTGGGAAATGTAATCTTTAAGCTACGCACATTGTGCCTGGAATAAAATCTGAGTCCTGTTAGTAATAGTAAGAGTTGAGTGGATATTTGGTAGACAAGTAGCAGCAGTCCCTGTTATGAGTTATCTTCATATAATTTGAGAATTGGACATCCTCTTTAATGAATATTTTGACTTGCTGAGCATGAATATGTAACACAGACAGATCATCATTTTAAAAAAGAATCAGAATGTGAAAAAACAAAATTCATATGAAAGCCATATTGAGGAAAAGCTAATACTGAGTGTTTACCTAAGCATTGGGTAAACTGTTGTCACAATATTCCTATCAGTTACATACTATGATTGTGGCCATGTTAAAAAAAAGAAATATAAACATCAAGATGATAAATAGCTTTTCCAAGCAGCATAAGCTAAGAAGTGGTAGAGCTTTGGGAAATCCGATTCCTAACAGTATATCTTCAATGCCATTGCTTCATTTTGTCAATCAGGATGTTGAAGTATTTCAGGACAGTGTAACTGGTCATCATGAGCATTGATGATCATTCTATGGTCTGGTGAGAAATTCTGACCATTCAAATGATTTGACTACTGGGATTCTGTACCCCTGTGATTGTACTCTATGCATATTTTTTAAAATATGGGCAGTAGTTCAAAATACACACACTCACATTTACCCCAGAGAATGGTTCTTGAAAGATTTCCTGTATGTGAGGGAATGTTCTGAGCACAAATAGTGAACGGATATTACATCCTTGTCCTCAGAGGGCTTAAGATGCTGAGCCCTCAGATGCTGGGTCCCAGAACTCAGCGTCGGTGCTGGCTGAGAGCCAGCATCTGAAGTTTTTAGTTTTTGCATCACTTCTGCTTTTTGCTTGTCTTTGAGATTCAAAGATGATACATTTGAAGTAGAGTTCTACTTCTTCCATTGGAGGAGGCAAAGTTTCTGCACCTGCATATGTGTGTGTGTGTGTGTTTGTAGAGTGTGTGTATGGTTAGAGAAATTTCAGGCATTTGCAAGTAGTGCTGCCATTCGCAAGGAGAGTGGCATGGAGTGGAGAGAAGGGTGAGGAGGGGCCAAAACGGGCATCTCCCTGGGCTCCAGAACCACTCACCTAATTATATGAATGCAAACACCCCCCAGTGTATGAGCTGGTCATCTCAGGACAGAAATTTTCAGCAGGAAATGCCCCCCTTCAGACCACACCTTTTCGGGGGTAGAACTTGGCTTGTTCTTCCATCTTTGTTTAAATCATCCCATTAATCAACTGTAGTGAAAACTCCCTTAGTCATCTGTGAAAGTATAAACTCTTCATTGTTAGGAATCACTGGTGTGGCATACGTCTTTTTCTACTCATGAACAAATGCAAACTCAAAAGCTGATTTTTCTCATGACTTAAAAAAAAAAATGTTTCTTTTGCTAAACAGTCACAGCCTCTTTTCTTTTGTCACCCCACCCCACTAATCATCCTTTCTCAGTCTCTGTACTCCAACATGTCTCAGGAGAGTCATGGCCCGTGCTTTGCCATGGGTGACTCCTGTCTAGGAACCAGCTTTTGAGAGACCTGCAGCTCTCAGAGGTCTACACATTATTGATCTGAGCATATTTTTATTACTAAGCATTTTGTAAATCGACACTCACTAAAAAGAGATTAATGTGTGTGCTTAGGGAAGGCAGATTGCAGATAGGTCTTCAAAGTCTACTGATGTTCCAGTGGAGTCCTGCATTTTAAAATGTGGAGAAATGCTAATGAACCCAGAGTAAGGTTGGAAATGGCAACTACTAGTTTACTCATAATTTTGTTCGTTTAGCAATTGTCGTTGAGTATGCTACAGGCCCGGCACTGTTCCGGGTGCTTACAGTCTAGTAGAGAGACAGAAGAAGCCCAACAGGGTGAACAAGCTATATGTGGAAGGTGACAGTGGGCAAAGGAAATGGAGACAGGGGAGCAGACAGTGAGATAGAAGGAGGAGGTGGCATGATTTTCCTCAGGCTGGTTGTAGAGTGTGAGAGAAAGAACAGTGTCAAGAATGGGTGCAGTTATTTTGGCCTGAATAATTGGAAGGTGGGGTTTCCAGCAACTGATATGGAGAAGTCTACAGGTAGACATTTTCTGGGGAAAAAAAATCAGTTCAGTTTTGAGGTGTTTTCAGACAGTTCAAGCAGAGATGTCCTGGGGTTTGGAAGTGATTCTAGACTTGATATAATGTCATGAGTCCTCAGCATAGAGCTGATTGAAGTCACCAAGAGTGTGAATATACAAACAGAGAAGGAGACTAACATTTTCATCTTCATCTTATGCATCTACTCTATTGTTAGATTATGTCACTTTTTCTTAACATCTAGAAATTTTCCAACATCTGAAAAAAAGTGGAGAAAATGGTACGGTTCCCTCCAATACACTTGTGAATATATGTGTATTTAAAAAAAAAAATAAATAAATAAAACTTCAGATCTTATATTTTTGCACCCATAAATATTAACACCTTAGTGTATATCTCTACTAGGGAAAGACTTTTAAAAGTAGAGTGCTATATCATAACTATATTTAACAGGCAAAAATGATAATTTTTTAATATTGAATTCCTAGTTTTTGCCAGCCATCCCCAAAATGTCCCTTTACAGTTGCTTTGTTCCAGTCAGGATCCAATGTCCAAACCATGCATTTGGTCGGTATGATCCTCTAATTTTTTCCTCACCATTTATTTATGAAAAAACAAAAACAAAAACAAAAACAGGAAATATATCCTGTAAAGTGTTCTACAGTTTTGAGGCAGTCAGCTGAATCTTTACTATGACATTTAGCATAATCTCCTCTACTTTCTTCATTATCTGTTACCTTTTAATTGGACCTTAAGGCTTGATTAGATTCTTGTTCAGTATTATTTATAAGAAAAGAATGAAATTGCATCAGGAGGTGATAAGATCTGAAAACATCACTTTTAGAGCTGTTAATATTAATCAGCAATTCTAATATTAACAGTTTGTCTGTTATTAAGTTTCCTGTCAGCCTTTCATCCTAATAGTTTTGGTTACCACTAGTTGCCTAGATTCATCAAGGTTGAAAAGAAAGATCATTTTAACAAGGTTGAAAAAAAAAGGACACCAAAGGCCAAGGCCTTGGGACACTCAGACAGCAGGTCAGAGTGAAGGGAAGGACCTGGCCAAGGACATGGAGATGGAGTCCTCTGTGGCATCTTGAAGACAAATGAAGAAAATACAGGAAGTGATCAATTATATCACTCTTAGGTCAAGTACGCAGAGAATCGATAACTGGTCATTGGAATTAGCAACGTGGAGGTCACTGGTGGTCTTCTCAGGAGTTTTATAGAGTGCTCGGGGTGAAGGCCACTTGGAGTGAGTTCATGGAGACTGGGATGAAAGGAATTGCAAACAGGAGAGAGGAGAGGGAGAGGCCCCCTCTTGGGAAGCTCCAGGAACAGAATTTCTGTGGTTGCTTGACACCGAAGTGGGCTACCTCAGCTTATACCAGATCCGTACTGTGTTCCCTGTGAGGACACCCCACAGCCTCTTGAAGTGGCTTTGCTGCTCTGATATCCTTCTTCCTGCATTGAGGTGATCGCAACCTTTAGCACCTATCTTCAGGTGCAATGTAGGGCTCTTAGTTGATCAAATTACTTTCCAAATAGTATCTTGTACTATAGAAATCTAGCAAGAATTAAACTGATTGAGTTTTCTTTCCCTTCATTTCAGTTCAGTGGCTCAGTCATGTCTGACTTTTTGCGACCCCATGAATCGTAGCACGCCAGGCCTCCATGTCCATCACCAACTCACGGAGTTCACTTAAACTCATATCCATTGAGTCAGTGATGCCATCCAGCCATCTCATCCTCTATCGTCCCCTTCTCTTCCTAACCCCCAATCCCTCCCAGCATCAGAGTCTTTTCCAATGAGTCAACTCTTCGCATGAGGTGGCCAAAGTACTGGAGTTTCAGCTTTAGCATCATTCCTTCCAAAGAACACCCAGGACTGATCTCCTTTAGGATGGACTGGTTGGATCTCCTTGCAGTCCAAGAGACTCTCAAGAGTCTTCTCCAACACCACAGCTCAAAAGCATCAATTTTTCGCACTCAGCTTTCTTCATAGTTCAACTCTCACATCCATACATGACCACTGGAAAAACCATAGCCTTGACTAGACGGACCTTTGTTGGCAAAGTAATGTCTCTGCTTTTCAATATGCTATCTAGGTTGGTCATAACTTTTCTTCCAAGGAGTAAGCGTCTTTTAATTTCATGGCTGCAATCACCATCTGCAGTGATTTTGGAGCCCAAAAAAATAAAGTCTGACACTGTTTCCACTGTTTCCCCATCTATTTCCCATGAAGTGATGGGACCAGATGCCATGATCTTCGTTTTCTGAAAGTTGAGCTTTTAGCCAACTTTTTCCCTCTCCTCTTTCACTTTCATCAAGAGGCTTTTTAGTTCCTCTTCACTTTCTGCCATAAGGGTGGTGTCATCTGCATATCTGAGGTGATTGATATTTCTCCCGGCAATCTTGATTACAGCTTATGCTTCTTCCAGCCCAGCGTTTCTCATGATGTACTCTGCATATAAGTTAAATAAGCAGGGTGACAATATACAGCCTTGATGTACTCCTTTTCCTATTTGGAACCAGTCTGTTGTTCCATGTCCAGTTCTAACTGTTGCTTCCTGACCTGCACACAGGTTTCTCAAGAGACAGGTCAGGTGGTCTGGTATTCCCATCTCTTGAAGAATTTTCCACAGTTTATTGTGATCCATATAGTCAAAGGCTTTGGCATAGTCAAGAAAGCAGAAATAGATGTTTTTCTGGAACTCTCTTGATTTTTCGATGATCCAGCAGATGTTGGCAATTTGATCTCTGGTTCCTCTGCCCTTTCTAAAACCAGCTTGAACATCTGGAAGTTCACAGTTCATGTATTGCTGAAGCCTGGCTTGGAGAATTTTGAGCATTACTTTACTAGCATGTGAGATGAGTGCAATTGTGCGGTAGTTTGAGCATTCTTTGGCATTGCCTTTCTTTGGGATTGGAATGAAAACTGACCTTTTCCAGTCCTGTGGCCACTGCTGAGTTTTCCAAATTTGCTGGCATATTGAGTGCAGCACTTTCACAGCATCATCTTTCAGGATTTGAAATAGCTCAACTGGAATTCCATCACCTTCACTAGCTTTGTTCGTAGTGATGCTTTCTAAGGCCCACTTGACTTCACATTCCAAGATGTCTGGCTCTAGGTGAGTGATCACACCATCGTGATTATC
>NW_011494720.1:1806286-1818080 GCF_000754665.1 Bison bison bison
ACATTCATTGCTATTCTTTGGAACTCTGCATTCAGATGCTTATATCTTTCCTTTTCGCTTCTCTTCTTTTCACAGGTATTTGTAAAGCCTCCCCAGACAACCATTTTGCTTTTTTGCATTTCTTTTCCATGGGGATGGTCTTGATCCCTGTCTCCTGTACAATGTCATGAACCTCATTCCATAGTTCATCAGGCACTCTATCTATCAGATCTAGTCCCTTAAATCTATTTCTCACTTCCACTGTGTAGTCATAAGGGATTTGATTTAGGTCATACCTGAATGGTCTTGGTTTTCCCTACTTTCTTCAATTTAAGTCTGAATTTGGCAATAAGGAACTCATGATCTGAGCCACAGTCAGCTCCAGGTCTTGTTGTTTTGCTGACCTTATAGAGCTTCTCCATCTTTGGCTGCAAAGAATATAATCAATCTGATTTCGGTGTTGACCATCTGGTGATGTCTGTGTGTAGAGTCTTCCCTTGTGTTGTTGGAAGAGGGTGTTTGCTATGACCAGTGTGTTCTCTTGGCAAAACTCTATTAGCCTTTGCCCTGCTTCATTCTTACTCCAAGGCTAAATTTACCTGTTACTCCAGGTGTTTCTTGACTCCCTACTTTTGCATTCCAGTCTCCTATGATGAATAGGACATCTTTTTTGGGTGTTAGTTCTAAAAGGTCTTGTAGGTCTTTATAGAACCGTTCAACTTGAGCTTCTTCAGTGTTACTGGTTGAGGCATAGGCTTGGATTACCATGATATTGAATGGTTTGCCTTGGAAACGAACAGAGATCATTCTGTCATTTTTGAGATTGCATCCAAGTACTGCATTTTGGACTCTTTTGTTGACCATGATGGCTACTCCATTTCTTCTAAGGGATTTCTGCCCACAGTAGTAGATGTAACGGTCATCTGAGTTAAATTCACTCATTCCAGTCCATTTTAGTTCGCTAATTCCTAGAATGTTGACGTTCACTCTCGCCATCTCTTGTTTGACCACTTCCAATTTGCCTTGATTCATGGACCTAACATTCCAGGTTCCTATGTAGTATTGCTCTTTACAGCATCGGACCTTGCTTCTATCACCAGTCACATCCACAACTGGGTATTGTTTTTGCTTTGGCTCCATCCCTTCATTCTTTCTGGAGTTATTTCTCCACTGATCTCCTGTAGCATATTGGGCACCTATCGACCCGGGGAGTTCCTCTTTCAGTATCCTATCATTTTGGCTTTTCATACTGTTCATGGTGTTCTCAAGGCAAGAATACTGAAGTGGGTTGTCATTCCCTTCTCCAGTGGACCACATTCTGTCAGACCTCTCCACCATGACCCGCTCGTCTTAGGTGGCCCCACATGGCATGGCTTAGTTTCATTGAGTTAGACAAGGCTGTGGTCCATGTGATCAGATTGGCTAGTTTTCTGTGATTATGTTTTCAGTGTGTCTGCCCTCTGATGCCCTCTTGCAACACCTACCGTCTTACTTGGGTTTTTCTTACCTTGGATGTGGGGTATCTCTTCACGGCTGCTCCAGCAAAGTGCGGCCGCTGCTCCTTACCTTGGACGAGGGGTATCTCACAACTGTCCCTCCTGACCTTAAATGTGGAGTAGCTCCTCTCGGCCCTCTTGCGCCTGCGCAGCCGCTGCTCCTTCAACATGGGGTTGCTCCTCTCGGCAGAAGAAAAGAAACCTGAAACAAGCAAAAGAAAAAGCCTAAAACATTTTAACGCCAAGAAGCCTGAAATAATCCAGTCAATGCTTAAGACAAAGCACTTCACATTTATGATAAATAAAAATTCTGCAGCATGCATGCTCAAAAGCAGCTACTAATGTAACTTTATTGTCTTTACTAAATCAAACCAGTAAAGTTTTACCCAGGGGACTCTTTGAGGCTACAGGATTTATTATTAGCAGGCAAAGGACAGGGTTTTAAATGAAGCTACATGATGATTTTCAATTTTCTGCAAGAGAAGATATGCGGAGAGCTTATTCTACCTCTAAACAGGAAAAAAAATGAGCATAGATAATTTTACTGTATATCTGTATTATTGACGAACTCTGTCATCACAAAATCATGTGACATTGGGAAGCATATCAAAATGGAGCTGGACAAATGATCCGTAGATTTGAGCAGAGAATTTGGGCAAAGCTTTTAGCTACTTACTGATAGTATTTGCACAACAGTCCTTTCAGAGGTGGTCAGAAGCAGCCTGTCTGAAGCTGGTTGTTCGGTGGTGAAGCATTCAAACTTGTTGGTTAGACAGGTCCTGGATTAAAATCAATCTGTGCTCCTGAATAGCTGATTAACCTTGTTTGAATCAGTCTCTCAAAACTTCTATCATCTGTACTAGTATACCTGTTATAGGTTTGGAAGGGGTTGGAAGGATTGAAACAATACATATATTTAGTTTGGTACCATCATCTCAGGAACTACACATCAGAAACAAGTTTCTGCTGGTTTGCCATTTCCCTGCCATCACCAGCTACAGTGATACAGAGAATATTTGTTGTCGTTCGTTGCTCAGTTGTGTCCAACTCTCTGTAACCCCACGGCTGCAGCACGCCGGGTTTCCTGTCCTTCACCGTCTCTGGAGTTTGCTCAAAATCATGTTTGGACTCGTGTCCATTGAGTCGGTAATGCCACCCAACCATCTCATTCTCTGTCACTCTCTTCTCTTGCCCTCAATCTTTCCCAGCATCAAGATCTTTTCCAATGAGTCGGCTCTTCACATCAGGTGGTCAAAAGTATTGAAATATTTCTTCTTAAAAAATTTTACTGATGTTTGATTGATTTACAAATGTAACACAGTTTCTTCTGTATAGCAAAGTGATTCAGTTATACATAAATAAACACATAGATATTCTTTTTCATATTCATTTCCATTATCCTTTGTCACAGGCTATGGAGTTTAATTCCCTGTGCTATATAATAGGACCTTGTTTATCCATCCCATATATAATAGTTTGCATCTGCTAATCCCAAACTCTCAATCCTTCCCTACCTCACCCCCCTCCCACTGGGGACCACAAATCTATTCTCTACATCTGTGCATTTGTTTCTCTTTTGTAGGTATGTTCGTTTGTGTTGTATTCTGGATTCTACATTTTTAGCTCTTATGGGATGCAATGTGAGTTAGATACATTCGCTTGCAGCCTCTAACACTCTGAACATTGGAAAAGACTCTGATGCTGGGAGGGATTGGGGGCAGGAGGAGAAGGGGACGACAGAGGATGAGATAGCCGGATGGCATTACTGACTCGATGGATGTGAGTCTGAGTGAACTCCAGGAGTTGGTGATGGACAGGGAGGCCTGGTGTGCTGTGATTCATGGGGTCGCAAAGAGTTGGACACGACTGAGCGACTGAAGTGAACTGAACTGAACACACTGAACACACATATCAATTTAAACTAGTAATTTTATGTGATAAGACAAAAAGTGTGTAAATACCCTGCAAAGAAGATAACTACTTTACAGATACAGTTTAATTTTTTCATACTAAACAGAGTAGCTCCTTACTTACGAAATTGTTAGGACTCTTGATAACATGCAATCAATGCTATCCATTTAGAAATAAATGTTGTTTTGCCAATCACTGGGTTGATGTTAACCTAGCAATTAAATCATACACTGTTGTAGTAATTTTCATACTAATATGGAGAACTTTCTTTGTTTAGGAGTAATAGATCCTATTCTCTATTTTCTTAATTATGTGGTACACGCTGGCCTGCTGAAGAAAATCTAAGTGATGAAAAAGTTTATAAATTAAGAAGCAAAAGATGTGTTGTTTTTTCTAAAACCACTCTCCAGTAGATAAACATTGTTAAATAGTGTTATGAAACTCTCTCCAGATATTTTCTATGCATTTTCACACATATACACACCTAATTAATTTTTATACAGTTGAGATCATGTACCATCTGATCTGCAACTTGCTGTTTTTCACTTAATATACTGTGACTGTCTTTCCAAACCGTGGCCTGTATCTCTAAATTTTTTTAAACTGCTATAGTTTTTAAGACTTTTAATATCTTCATATACTTGTGTGTGTGTAAATTGATTGCTTACTTATATCTTTGTTTATTTTTTCTTGTTTCTGTTGCTGTTTAGTTACTGAGTCATGGTGTGACTCTTTGCGACTCCATGGACTGTAACCCGGCTCCTCTGTCCATGAGGTTTCCCAGGCAAAAATACTGGAGTGGGTTGCCATTTTCTTTCCAGGGGATCTTTCTAACCCAGGGACCGAACCCGAGTCTACTATGTCTCCTGCATTGACAGGTGGATGTTTTACCACTGAGCCACCAGGGAAGCTGTTTCTTTCTTTGTTGTTGTTGTTTAGCCACTAAGCCATGCCCAACTCTTTGTGACCCTGCGGACTGCAACATGCCAGGTTTCCCTGTCCGTCACCATCTCCCAGAGCTTGCTCAAACTCCTGTCCATTGAGTTGATGATGCTATCCAACCATCTTATCCTCTGTCATCCCCTTCTCTTCCTGCTGCCCTCAATCTTTCCCAGCATCAGGGTCTTTTCCAGTGAGTCAACTCTCTGCATCAGATGGCCAAAGTATTGGAGCTTCAGCTTCAGCATCAGTTCTTCTGATGAATATACAGGGTTGATTTTCTTCAGGATTGACTAGTTTGATCTCCTGCTGTCCAAGTGACTCTCAAGAGTCTTCTCTAGCACCACAGTTTGAAAGCATCAGTTCTTTGGTGCTCAGCTTTCTTTATGGCCCAACTCTCACATCCATACATGACTACTAGAAAAACCATAGCTTTGACTATACAGAGCTTTGTCAGCAAAGTGATGTCTCTTCTTTTTAATACGCTGTTTAGGTTTGTTATCACTTTGCTAGGTTCAAATTATTTCTCCCTCAGAACTTTGAAGATACTGCCCAAGTGTGTTTTAGAATCTGTTGCTGCTAATGAGAAATTTGGATGTCAGTCTGAGTCATTTCTTTTATATCACTTGACTTTTCCTTCTAGGAAACTATTATTTATCCTCTGAATGATGAAAATTTTCTGTCTCTAGATATGAGTATTTCTTTTGTTTAAGTTCTGTAAATCTTCAAAAGGTCTTTGAAATAAGGTCTCATCTTCAACTTGGAAAAAATTTCTATTATGTTTTTTTTTTCTTCCCCTTACTGTCTGTCTTCTCTTTTGAATGCCTTTTTGATAGATATTGGATTCTGTCTTGGAGGTTATCTCATATTTTTAATATCTGTGTTTTCTTTTTACACTACATTCAGAATACTCTTTCACCTTGGCATACCACCTGTTAGATCTTTAGTCATGTCAATTTTATTAGAAATCTATCTTTGAATTTTTAATTTCAGTTGTGGTTAACTATATTTTTAATTTCTAAGAATTTGTTGCTTGTATTCTACTTTTCCCTGAAACCTGCTTTTATATCCCACAATATCTGGAAAGGATTTATTCATAGGTAAGTAAGAGTACACTCTGAGTGCAGATATAATGGGGCAAGCATTTTATTAGTTTCCCTACCAATGTCCAAAAGTTATCGTGTCCCTCCGGATCCTTCTCTCTCTTTTTCTCTCTGTCTCGCCATCATCACTCTTTGTACTGGGACTAGTGGACTTCCGTTTGATGCTTTCCTCCCTCAAATCTTCATTGTCAGTACTGCTTTGCATTCCCTTATTTAGAGTGAGGTGAGAAAAACAGAGACTATGAAGGGAGATGAATTCAGTCCACTGCACTCCTTTTTCACTGTAGTCTTCGCCCATTTTATGAATGAAGCAACCTGTTTCAGATCTCTCTGAGGACAGAGAAGTCAATTTTAAAAGTACTGTTTTATTCCCAGAATCATCTCTATTTTATTTCTTTCATGCCTCATTAATTTCATCTGTTTGTCTTAGGTCCTCTCTTTTTTTGCTCTTGCTTTTCCTCAAACATCTGGTGGTCCATGGTGGTCTGTTTGTTGTGTTCCCATTTATTAGTTGGAGTCAAGATTGGAACAGGCGGCTGGTCAGTGACTTCACTGCAGTTGTGGGAATCTGTTCCCCCACTGCACCTCTCCCCATTCTGGGCAAGCTGATCTGGTTCTGGGTCAGTGGATGGAGCATTTCCTCTTGTAGGCATACTTCAGGCTGATGGATGGGAACCTAGCAGGGAGACAGGCTGGAAAAATATCAAGTTGGAGAAGACTTCCTCCATGCATGGTCCTAGGCAGAGCTGCCTGCTTGATTTATTTTTTCTTCTTCCTGTCTACAGTTGATACTCTAGTTTCTTAGTCTTTCTCTGGTATCAAAACCTCTGGCAGGAATGTTCTTCAAACAAATCACCCACATATTTAGCAAACAGAGCTCAGTCTTTGGGTGGAGGCTTAAAGGCTCAGGTTTATTGGGTGAGAGGCAAGAAGAATATGGTTTTCCAAGATGTTCTGAAAGCAGTTCTTAATGAACTATTCTGATAATTGCTCCAGGGTGCTTAGCATTTGTGAACTTCTAGCTCTCAGCAAGAGCCCCATTAGCTCTGGTGTGTTCAGTTCAGTTCAGTTCAGTCGCTCAATCGTGTCTGACTCTTTGCGACCCCATGAACCACAGCATGCCAGGCCTCCCTGTCCATCACCAACTCCCAGAGCCCACCCAAACCCATGTCCATTGAGTCGGTGATGCCATCCAACCATCTCATCCTCTGTCTTCCCCTTCACCTCCTTCCCTCTATCCCTCCCAGCATCAAGGTCTTTTCCAATGAGTCAGTTCTTCCCATCAGGTGGCCAAAGTATTGGAATTTCAGCTTCAACATCAGTTCTTCCAATGAACACCCAGGACTGATCTCCTTTAGGATGGACTGGTTGGATTTCCTTGCAGTCCAAGGGACTCTCAAGAGTCTTCTCCAACACCACAGTTCAAAAGTATCAATTCTTCTGCCCTCAGCTTTTTTTATAGTCCATCTCTCACATCCATACATGACCACAGGAAAAACCATAGGCTTGACTAGACGGACCTTTATTGGCAAAGTAATGTCTCTGCTTTTGAATATGCTGTCTAGGTTGGTCATAACTTTCCTTCCAAGGAGCAAGCATTACCTCTGCTCTAATTTCTGTTCCAGTGCCTCTCACCTGCTTCTGACCTTGGAGAGAGGGCTCTGTCCCTTCCCCTGAACTGGAACCCCTTCTGATCTATTTTAAATAAGATTTTGCATTTTTACAGATTCATGAACTTTACTATTATAGCTTATTAGTGTTTGGGTCCAGATTCAAACCTTTATAATTCTGTAATTAAAAAAATCAGCTTTCATTTTCCTATGGAAGGAAGGAACAGACTGAAATGATGTTCTTCTGTATATTCCAAAATGTTTTGGAATGTTTTTCTAAATGAGTCATTCAGGTGTACAGCAGGCATGAGTCCCTGCAAAAGAGTGTGTACATGCAAGTGTGAACACACACACACACACACCACCACCACCATTTCTCCATGTCTCCTCTTATCTCACCTTGCCAGGAGGCACAGGCAACTGAGGGGTGGCTGATGGTGGTAACTTCGCCATTTGCACTGCCAGTGGTGTGGTAGGAATTGTGCACGAGCCAGCCGTATGGACAATAGGAGTAACAAGTCATCAGGAAATGACTTTCTCTCCCACTTACCTCTTGTTTTGCACCTGACAACTCCCCCAAACAGTCATGAAAGCATTTGTGGTTGACTTGCTTAGCCTGTGTCCACTGGGAGCCACAAAAGCCTTAGAGAGTTTATTTCAGGATGCTGGAACTCATGAAATGCAATGAAACTCATGGCCTCTTCCAACTCCTCAAATCCTGTTATATCCCTCTTCGTAAGGGGTCCTTTCCCTCCCCACTTGACTCGCCTTTTGAAACATAGCCTAGTTTTCCCTAACTTTACTTTACTCATTGTCACCCTTGTGGATCTCCTCCTTTCTGGAGACAGTGCTATGGCACAGTCCCCGTAGTCTTGGACTCTTACACTAGTCTCTGCTGACCTTCTGCCTTCTAGTTGCTTCTCCTTCCCATGATTTCTGTCTTTGCCTCCACAGAAGCCCTTCTAATTCATGGCTCTGATGATGACCAGATGAGACCCTTTGCAAAGAGGACATCCCTGTCCCATACCCTTTTCATCCCGTGCAGGCTTACCACATGCTTGGCCTTCAGTCATTCGGGTTAGTGAGGATCAAGGGCACAGAGCTGGCACAGGATGGAGATTAATGAGGGTGTGCATTCTTCTGTTGCTATCCCTGCTCTATGCCTTCTTCACCACCGGCCCCTTGCACCTCCATCTTCCTATCACAACATGCCTGGCCAAGGACACTGATAAATTAGAAGCCCTCTCATGAACAAATGTCTATTTTATAGAAACAGACACAAATCTGTAAGGATCCAAATCCCTCTGGGGCTTCTTCTTTCTAGGCTCCTGAAGATAAGCCTAGTGATGGAGCAATCCCAGCCTTGGAACTTAGCTGAAGTGGGCTTCTTTCTCTCCTACTGTAGAAAGCAGAGCTGAGATAACGAAAGATGTTACCTCAGGCTGCTGTGGAATTCCTTGAATTTTTATTTTAAAGAGAATCATTCACAGTTTATTGCTAGTAACTGATTACATGGGGAAACCCTAGACGGCTGACCAGGCAACTCTGCACTTGAAGAAATGAAACGTCACACTTAGCAAGGTGGTCAATCTTGTGCAGTGGCTCATCCACGCTCTCTGTTCTGCACAGCAGGGTGATTTCCTATCCTGCTGAACTCACTCCTTTTTCCTTTTCCTATATCTTTTCCACACCATCGTCTCCCTTTCAAGTGTGCACATGTGCATGCATGTTTAATCTATCAGTCTTGTCTGACTCTTTGTGACCTCATAGACTGTAGCCCGCCAGGCTCCACTGTCCTTGGGATTTTTCAGGCAAGAATACTGGAGTGGGTTGTCATTTCCTTCTCCAGGGGATCTTCCCAATCCAGGGATCGAACCTGTGTCTCCTGCATTGGCAGGCAGATTCTTTATCCACTGAGTCATCAGGGAAGCCATTAAGTGCACATAAGATGCTCCTAAACAAGCTTAAATGCTACTTTTTCCATGACATTCCTCACCCCTGTCCCAATAAAAAAAACTTTTATCCATCTAGTTGTTTGTTTACATTTTTATTATAATATAGAATTTTATCAGAATTTTTAGTGGATATGCTTTATTTCTTTCAGACTCAGTGTATTTCATTCATTTTTGTACTCTCCATAGTGTCTAGCATACTACCTTTTACACC
Source organism: Bison bison bison (assembly GCF_000754665.1). Lineage (NCBI taxonomy): Eukaryota > Metazoa > Chordata > Mammalia > Artiodactyla > Bovidae > Bison > Bison bison. The sequence goes on from NW_011494720.1 coordinate 1,815,491, forward strand.
ATAGATGAACAGTAGATATTGTGGAATGGATTTATATTAAATTGGCATCATTTGTTTGTCCTGGATGGTAGAGGTTTTAATCCAGAGGAGAATGTCTGTAGCTAATTTTTAATTGTTACTAGTAATCTACATGTGGCACTACTGGTAAAGAATCTGCCTGCAGTATAGGAGTCACAAGAGACCCGGGTTCGACCCCCGGATCAGAAAGATTCCCTGGAGGAGGGCATGGTGACACACTCCAGTGTTCTTGCCCGGAGAATTCCATGGACAGAGGAGCCTGGAGGGCTACAGTTCATAGGGTCACAAAGAGTCGGATATGACTGAAGCGACTGAGCATGCATGGAAAAATAGATAGTAATAACAACAATAAAATCTCATTTAATCCTTAGGACAACTTGGTGAAGTAGGTATTTATTTTCATTTTACTGAAAAGGAAACAGGCTTGGAGAAGTTGAGTAACTTGCCAAGGATACACTGCTGGTAGGAAAGAGTAGAGCCACTGTGTTCTGTGTTTGGGTGTGCACTAGTTTATTATTGTCTGAATTGTAAACAAACTAAAGAGTATAGCTGGATTTTCAGTCTACTCCCATTTTGATAGCTTGGCTCACCGTACTATGAGGCCAAAAAGGGGGACTTTCCCCGGGTGACTTTCTGCACTGAGAGTTTGGGATGCCCAAAGCTGTTACTATGCTGTCCATGTATATCATCATTTCCTGGGTACGCATCGTGTTAGATGCTGGAGTTAAGAAAGTCGTGTAAGTTACCACAATTTGCCAGATGCTTTTGGAAATAAACACAAGTTCATCAGAGGGCCAATGAGTGTGTCTTGTTGGTAGAAAGTAAAGCTTCGTGTACTGTAAACACTCCATGAATGTTTTCAGGGGAGAGAAAGTGTTAGTCACTCCGTCGTGTCTGACTCTTTGCAACACCATGGACTGTTAGCCCGCCAGGCTCCTCTGTCCATGGAATTCTCCAGGCAAAAATACTGGAGTGGGTTGCCATTTCCTTCTCCAGGGGAGCTTCCCAACCCAGGGATCAAACATGGGTCTCCTGCATTGCAGACAAAATCTTTACCATCTGAGACCAGGGTGAGGCAGGACAGGAAAACCTGGCTTTCTAGATTCACAGATGGTTCATAGACCCTTCCCATCTTTGTAATTCCCTCTATTTCCTGTCAGATACCTAGCAGAGTTATTTACTTGCTTTGTTTTGTTTGAATTTTCATTATTGAATGAAAGCAGAAGTTGGCAAACTTTTCTTGTAAAGGGCCAGATCATAAGTGCTTTCAGCTTTGTGGGCTGTTCAGTCTCTGTCACTCCCACTCAACTATGCCACAGACAGGAAAGCAACCGAGACAATCTGTGGACAAGGGGCATGCCCTTGGTCAAATCTGACTTGATTGGGGAAAATGAGGGGATCGGCCTGGGTTGTGGCTTTTTCACCCCTAATTTGAAATGTGCTGTGTTTCTGGGATGCTTCCATGTTTGAGTCTGTGTTCTTTGCATTTTTCTAAAATTTCTTTGCATTTTTCTAAAATTTACCATGCAGGAAATAACTAAATTGATGACACAACTATCTAATTTCATCATTGAGATAATACCGACTCACACGTATTGAGTGTTTGCTAGTGGCAGGCACTTTGTGAAGCACTTTACAGGCTTCATATTATTTATAAAGCAAGTACTATTATTGTCTTCATTTACAGCCAAGAATAAGCAGCCTGGGTGGCTCAAATGGTAAACCATCTGCCTACAATGTGGGAGACCTGGGTTCGATCCCTGGGTTGGGAAGATCCTCTGGAGAAGGAAATGGCAACCCATTCCAGTACTCTTGCCTGGGAAATCTCATGGACAGAGGAGCTTGGTATGCTACAGTCCATGGGGTCGCAAAGAGTTGGACATGACTGAGCGACTTTGCTTTTGCTTTCACAACCAAGAAAACTGAGTCACAGAGCGCCTGCCAGGGGTTACATGTCGCCAGTCTGTTGATAGAGGCGGTCTGATTACAGGATTCATGAGCATCAATGCAGGAATCTGTATGCAGGTCAGGAAGCAACAGTTAGAACTGGACATGGAACAACAGACTGGTTCCAAATAGGAAAAGGAGTATGTCAAGGCTGTGTATTGTCACCCTGCTTATTTAACTTCTATGCAGAGTACATCATAAGAAACACTGGACTGGAAGAAACACAAGCTGGAATCAAGATTGCCAGGAGAAATATTAATAACCTCAGATATGCAGATGACACCACCCTTATGGCAGAAAGTGAAGAGGAACTCAAAAGCCTCTTGATGAAAGTGAAAGTGGAGACTCAAAAAGTTGGCTTAAAGCTCAACACTCAGAAAACGAAGATCATGGCATCTGGTCCCATCACTTCATGGGAAATAGATGGGGAAACAGTGGAAACAGTGTCAGGCTTTATTTTTCTGGGCTCCAAAATCACTGCAGATGGTGATTTCAGCCATGAAATTAAAAGACGCTTACTCCTTGGAAGGAAAGCTATCTAGCATATTCAAAAGCAGAGACATTACTTTGCCAACAAAGGTCCGTCTAATCAAGGCTATGGTTTTTCCTGTGGTCATGTACGGAT
>NW_011494720.1:1818471-1820804 GCF_000754665.1 Bison bison bison
TGCAATTCATGGGGTTGCAGAGAGTCGGACACGACTGAGTGACTGAACTGAACTGAACTGAATGCAGATAACAATAAGACGAAACTTCATGGGACTTAACCGTTGGAAATGGGGTTTATATTCCAACTCTGTTCCGTGGCAAATTACGTTAGGGCCGAGCCTCGGTTTTCCCACCAATAAAAGGGGAACACTAATAGAAACTGTTCTTCTAACCTTAGAGACTCCTGGGAGGATAAGAAAGTATGTGAATGTGCTTTATAAACTGTAAACACTGTACCATTGTTAGTTACTAGTCTGTTATTTGGATAATTCTTAGTCTTTTTTATTGAAATATTAGCTTCAAGTGTACAGCAAAGTGATTTGGTTATACATATGTATATATCTGTATTCTTTTGGGGATTCTTTTCCATTATAGTTTATTACAAGATATTGAATATAGTTCCCTGTGCTAATCAGTAATCTTTGTTATCTGTTTTATATATAATAGTAAGCATCTGTTAATCCTATACTCCCAATTTATCCCTTCCCTCCCCCCACCGCCTCCCCCTCCACCGACCCTGCCCTGCAGAGAAAGACAAATCCGATATCATTTACATGTGGAATCTAAAGAATTGTACAGATGTACTTATTTGCAAAACAGAAACAGACCCACAGACATAGAAAACAATCTTAGCCTTTTTTTTTTTTTAATGTGTAATAGCAAGTAAAAGTTTTTAAGAAAAGCTGTGAAATTCTTGAACTGTAAGGTTATCAGGGTGTTGACACCTAAAGCAGTCTTCATTGATTTTCTCCTTGATCTCTCCCAGCCCTGGAGCACTTACCTTTTCTAGGTGTCTGTGGTTATGCATCTAGCCTCCTCTCTGCTGTAAAGGAAAGCTGTACCATTCATTCTTTTTTTAAAAAAATTTTTATTGGAGTACGGTTGCTTTACCATGTTGTGTTAGTTTCTGCTGTACAGCAAAGTGAATCCTCTATACATATGTCCCCTCTTTTTTGGATTTCCTTCCTATTTAGATCACCATGGAGCATTGAGTAGAGTCCCCTGTGCTATATAGTAGGTTCTCATTAGTTATTGCTTTTATGCATAGTAGTGTCAGACACGACTGAGCAACTTCACTTTCACTTTTCACTTTCATGCATTGGAGAAGGAAATGGCAACCCACTCCAGTGTTCTTGCCTGGAGAATCCCAGGGACGGGGGAGCCTGGTGGGCTGCCATCTATGGGGTTGCACAGAGTTGGACATGACTGAAGCGACTTAGCAGCAGCAGCAGCAGTGTGTATCCATGCTATGCATGCTAAGTAGCTTTAGTCGTGTCCTACTCTGTGAGATGCTATGGACTGTAACCTGCCAGGCTCCTCTGTCCATGGGATTCTCCAGGGAAGAATCCTGAAGTGGGTTGCCATGCCCTTTTCCAGAGGATATGTCAGTCCCAATCCCCCAGTTCATCCCACCCTCTTCTTCCCCTCTTGGTGTCCATACGTTTGTCCTCTACATCTGTTTCTCTATTTCTACCGTGCATTCTTTCACTCCTTTTCTCTGTTGAGAAAGATTAAACTTTTTTCAAAGAGCATTTCCTAGATCACTTAGACTGGGTGGATGCAGGGTGTGTAGAGTGAGGCTGGAATGCAAAGAACGAGGTGCAAGGGCACAAAATATAGTTATGTTTTTATGGAGTTGAAATGTGTGATTCTCAGATAGCCATGTCTTGTTAAAGATTGTCTTGGCTGATGCAGTTCTGAGGCTTCTCTTTCCCAGTGCCTCCATCCCTCCTCCAGCCTCTGGCCAGATGTTAGTAGCTGACTCATGGGGATGCATGCATGCTACATTGCTTTAGTCATGTCCAGCTCTGTGTGATCCTGTGGACTGTAGCCTGCCAGGCTTCTCTGTTCATGGAGTTCTCCAGGCAAGAATACTAGAGGGGGTTGCCATTTCCTTCTCCAGGGGATCTTCCCGACCCAGAGATTGAACCCAGTCTCTTACGTTGCAGGAAGATTCTTTACCATCTGAGCCATCGGAGAAGCCCTGACTCACAGGGATGGAATGGTACATATCTCTCCATCTGGAAAAAAAACAAACACACAAAGTAAAATCGTTGGTATAATCTTAAATGCTACACCTTTTCCCACCCAAGCAACTCCTTCACAATATTGTGCTTAGTAAATCCCCCTTTAGTTTTCCTCAGCTCCCTTATCAGCTCTTTATGGAACAAATGTCCGTATCAATTTATTGTATTAGTCAAGAGTCTCCAGAGAAATCGGAGAGGGCAATGGCACCCCAGTCCAGTACTCTTGCCTGGAAAATCCCATGGACAGAGGAGCCTGGTAGGCTGCA
>NW_011494720.1:1820904-1821065 GCF_000754665.1 Bison bison bison
TTTATGGTGTTCTCAAGGCAAGAATACTGAAGTGGTTTGCCATTCCCTTCTCCAGTGGACCACATTCTGTCAGACCTCCCCACCATGACCCGCTCATCTTCGGTTGCCCACAGGCATGGCTTAGTTTCATTGAGTTAGACAAGGCTGTGGTCCAGATCAGT
>NW_011494720.1:1821165-1821779 GCF_000754665.1 Bison bison bison
GGCTGCTCCAGCAAAGCGCAGCTGCTGCTCCTTACCTTGGATGAGGGGTATCTTCTCACCGCCGCCCCTCCTGACCTTGAACGTGGAATAGCTCCTCTCGGCCCTCCTGTGCCCGTGCAGCCACCGTTTCTGGGACGTGGGGTTGCTGCTCCCAGCTGCCGCCCCTGACCTTGGGTGTGGGGTGGCTCCTCCCAGCCGCTGCCCCTGGCATGAACAGTATGAAAAGGCAAAATGATGGGATACTGAAAGAGGAACTCCCCAGGTCAGTAGGTGCCCTATATGCTACTGGAGATGAGTGGAGAAATAACTCTAGAAAGAATGAAGGGATGGAGCCAAAGCAAAAACAATACCCAGCTGTGGATGTGACTGGTGATAGAAGCAAGGTCCGATGCTGTAAAGAGCAATATTGCATAGGAACCTGGAATGTCAGGTCCATGAATCAAGGCAAATTGGAAGTGGTCAAACAGGAGATGGCAAGAGTGAATGTCGACATTCTAGGAATCAGCGAACTAAAATGGACTGAAATGGGTGAATTTAACTCAGATGACCATTACATCTACTACTGCGGGCAGGAATCCCTTAGAAGAAATGGAGTAGCCATCATGATCAACAAA
>NW_011494720.1:1822016-1823155 GCF_000754665.1 Bison bison bison
ATGGGGGACTGGAATGCAAAAGTAGGAAGTCAAGAAACACCTGGAGTAACAGGCAAATTTGGCCTTGGAATATGGAATGAAGCAGGGCAAAGGCTAATAGAGTTTTGCCAAGAGAACACACTGGTCATAGCAAACACCCTCTTCCAACGACACAAGAGAAGATTCTACACACAGACATCACCAGATGGTCAACACTGATATCAGATTGATTATATTCTTTGCAGCCAAAGATGGAGAAGCTCTATACAGTCAGCAAAAAGAAGACCAGGAGCTGACTGTGGCTCAGATCATGAACTCCTTATTGCCAAATTCAGACTTAAGTTGAAGAAAGTAGGGAAAACCACTAGACCATTCAGGTTTGACCTAAATCAAATCCCTTATGATTATACACTGAAAGTGAGAAATAGATTTAAGAGACTAGATCTGATAGATAGAGTGCCTGATGAACTATGGACTGAGGTTCGTGACATTGTACAGGAGACAGGGATCAAGACCATCCCCATGGAAAAGAAATGCAAAAAAGCAAAATGGCTGTCTGGGGAGGGCATACAAATAGCTGTGAAAAGAAGAGAAGCAAAAAAGCAAAGGAGAAAAGGAAAGATATAAGCATCTGAATGCAGAGTTCCAAAGAATAGCAAGAAGAGATAAGAAAGCCTTCTTCAGCGACCAATGCAAAGAAATAGAGGAAAACAACAGAACGGGTAAGACTAGAGATCTCTTCAGGAAAATTAGAGATACCAAGGGAACATTTCATGCAAAGATGGGTTCGATAAAGGACAGAAATTGTATGGACCTAACAGAAGCAGAAGATATTAAGAAGAGGTGGCAAGAATACACAGAAGAACTGTACAAAAAAGATCTTCATGACCCAGATAATCACGATGGTGTGATCACTGACCTAGAGCCAGACATCCTGGAATGTGAAGTCAAGTGGGCCTTAGAAAGCATCATTACGAACAAAGCTAGTGGAGTTGATGGAATTCCAGTTGAGCTATTTCAAATCCTGAAAGATGATGCTGTGAAAGTGCTGCACTCAATATGCCAGCAAATGTGGAAAGCTCAGCAGTGGCCACAGGACTGGAAAAGATCAGTTTTCTTTCCAATCCCAAAGAAAGGCAATGCCAAAGAATGCTCAAACT
>NW_011494720.1:1824199-1824534 GCF_000754665.1 Bison bison bison
AACCAGAGATCAAATTGCCAACATCCGCTGGATCATCGAAAAATCAAGAGAGTTCCAGAAAAACATCTAGTTCTGCTTTCTTGACTATGCCAAAGCCTTTGACTGTGTGGATCACAATATACTGTGGAAAATTCTTCAAGAGATGGGAATACCAGACCACCTGACCTGCCTCTTGAGAAACCTGTGTGCAGGTCAGGAAGCAACAGTTAGAACTGGACATGGAACAACAGACTGGTTCCAAATAGGAAAAGGAGTCTGTCAAGGCTGTATATTGTCACCCTGCTTATTTAACTTATATGCAGAGTACATCATGAGAAACGCTGGGCTGGAGGAAG
>NW_011494720.1:1824634-1836541 GCF_000754665.1 Bison bison bison
CAGAGGATGAGATGGCTGGATGGCATCACCGACTCGATGGACGTGAGTTTGAGTGAACTCCGGGAGTTGGTGATGGACAGGGAGGCCTGGCATGCTGCAGTTCATGGGGTTGCAAAGAGTCGGACACAACTGAGTGACTGAACTGAACTGAACTGAACTGATCCATCATCCATGGGCTTCCCTGGTGGCTCAGATGGTAAAGAATCTGCCTGCAGTGCGGAAGACTTGGGTTCAATCCCTGAGTTGGGATGTTCCCCTGGAAGTGGGCATGGCAACCCACTCCAGTATTTTTGCTTGGAGAATTCCATGGATAGAGGAGTCTGTCCTACTACAGTCAATGGGGTTGCAAAAAATCAGACAAGACTGAGTGACTAAGCACATCCATCGTCTATCTACCTATATACAGAGTGATACTTATTTTTAAATAATTGACTTTTGGGATTGTGGATGCTGGCAACTCCTGTAGTGCAGGCCAGCATAGTGGAAACTCAGGGAGGGTTGCAGTCTTGAGACAGAATGCCGTCTGTCAAGACCTTGCTCTTGTCTCTAGCTGATTGGACAAAGGCCTTCCAGGATAATCTACAGGATAATCTGCTGTACTTAATTTTAAGTGGAGTCGCTCAGTCGTGTCCAACTCTTTGCGACCCCATGGACTGTAGCCTACCAGGCTCCTCTGTCCATGGGATTTTCCAGGCAATAGTACTGGAGCGGGCTGCCATTTCCTTCTCCAGAGGATCTTCCCAACCCAGGGACAATGAAAAAACTTCACTCTTAAAAAAAAATGGGGAAAAAAGACAATGTATAGAAGTGCCTGCTTCTTGCCTGCTATTTGATAGCATTATAACTTTGTTTTCACCTATACTGTTCTGTTCTGCTTACGAGAAATCTTGGCCGAGTTCAGTTACTGTCTATGTTAGTTTCAAAATAAAATAATAAGTTTATCAACCAGTTCCATTTTCATAGATGAGAGGAGTTTAACACAACAGTAAGCAAACAATTAATGTTTGCACAGAGACTTGATTTAATTGACCGCTAACTATGGCACCATAATTAGTTATAGAACCTTTCTTTTCTCTTATCTGAATTCTTTCTTTTAATGACCATAAAGTTGGAAGAGCATGATCTGATTGAAAATTTTTTTTATTATTATTTATTGAAAAATAAGAGGAGACAGTGTTAACAAATGCTTTCCTAGTTATTGCAGAATAATAAACTGGTAACAGGATGTCCAATGGGAATTTACCCATTCTTAGATTTTTTGGGGGGTGGGGGAGGGGTTTCCCAATGGCTCAGTGTAAAGAATCCACATATAATGTAGAAGACATGGGTTTGATCCCTGGGTTTGGAAGCCCCTGGAGGAGGAAATAGCACCCCACTCCAGTATTCTTAAGGCGGGAGGAGAAGGTGATGACAGAGGATGAGATGGTTGGATGGCATCATCAACTCAATGGACATGAGTTTGAGTAAATTCCGGGAGTTGGTGATGTATAGGGAGGCCTGGCGTGCTGCAGTCCATGGGGTCACAAAGAGTCAGACACAACTGAGTGACTGAACACACACAAGCACAGATTTTTTTTCTTTTTGTTCCCTCAGCATTTATAATGCATTCATAATGCATTCATTTATGCCACAACATAGCCTCTATAAATTCTGATAAATCTGGTCCAAAGTGCAAATTTGTTTCTTGAAATGTAACACCACATCAATTTAAAAGATTCTTTAGATTTTTACAAAGTGTGAAATTTATTCAAATATAATTTACATAGATATTTTAATGTCTGTTTGATAATGGTTGCAGTGAAGCTCTTCATAGGTGTGTTAGGTAACATTTACATTAAGAGCTCTCTGCTGAAAATGTCATTAAAGTCTGCTTCTAAAAGCTATGATGGGGGCAATAGGTCCTGGTAAAAGTAACACAATATGCAATACCATTCTGTACACAATTCAAGCTTTTAATAAGCTTTTAAAATGTGTGCCCTTTCTGAGGTAAATAAACAATATGGATGCAGCGTGAATAACCATGAGAACTAGAAATGGACATTATCAAATATAACATCTCTGAAGAATAGAACTAGGAGGTTTTCACTTTTAATTTTGTACCTTCTGCACTCTTTGCATATTTCTGCATGCATAACTCCAACAATAATAGTTCCAACAGTAATAGCTAAAGGTTTGTCTTTTCAAATGTACAGTTGAGTGGAAAATAAAAGGCAATAATTTGAGATATAAAATTATGAAACTGTTCCAAGTGATTTTTATGTGAATGAAGTTTCCACCCTTTTAAATGGCTCCAAAAAAGTCTAAAGCTTTCCCATCTTTTCCGCTAGCTTTATTAAGATATAATTGACATACAACATAGTGTAAGTTAAAAATACATAATGTGATGACTTGATACATGTATCTATTGTGAAATAATTACCACAATAAGGTTAATTAACACTTGTTGCCTTACATAATTACAATTTTTGTGGCGAGTACATTTAAGATCTATTGTCTTAGTAACTTTCAAGTATTGCTAACTGTAATCAGCATACTGTACATTAGATTCCTTGGAACTTATTCATCTTATAACTGGAAAATAATATTCTTCGACCAGTATTTCTTGATTTCCTCTACTCCTCAGCCCTGGTAGCCATTATTCTATTCTCTGTTTCTGAGTTCAACTTTTTCAGATTCCATGTGTAAGTGAAATCATACAGTATTTGTCTTTCCCTGACTTTTTTCATTTAATGTAATGCCTTCAAAATCCATCCAGTTTGTTGGATGTGTAGGTTTTTTCCCTTTTTCTGGCTAAATAGTATTCATATATATGGGTATATTTTTGTATATATATAAATATATGTTATTTAATCCATTTGAGTTAACTCTTCTGAGTGGTGTAAGATAGGGGTCCAGTTTTATTCTTTTGCACGTGGCAATCCAGTTTCCCAGAGCCATTAATCAAAGAACCATCCTTTCTTGGCTCCCTTGTCAATTTTAGTTGACATATATGCATAGATCCATTTCTTGGCTCCCAGTGCTATTCCATTGGTCCGTATGTCTGTTTTCATGCCAGTACCCTACCGTTTTGATTACCATAGATTTGTAATATGGTTTGAAACCATGAAGTATGATGCCTCCAACTTTGCTCTTATATCTTGGGATTGCTTGGGCTCTTTTGTGGTTCCATGTGAATTTTAGGATTCTTTGCTATGTTTTTGTAAAAAATGCCGTTGGCACATTGATAGGAATTGCATTGACTCTCTAGATGTTTGGGGGATACTATGGACATTTTAACACAGTATTATGATACATGAGAAAACAACTCTGTCTGCAGAAAGAACAGTAACAAAACTTGCCTGGCACAACTATGGTTCTGGATAGAGGAAAGGAAAATATCTTCCTTGTGAAATGATAACCACAAGCTGGCCCTCATGTGAGTGTTCAGCTAGGACTATAGTCCAGATGAACCACAAACAGACTGTGTTCTTTAATGTGGACCCAGGTTGATAGTGACCACAGGGCACTGGGAAAAGGAAACACAAATCCTCATGGGGGAATGGAATTTCAAGTTGGGCCTCAAAGAATTCCCACTAAAATGTTTCAAAGAATATGCACCCACACTCAGAAATCACCAAACACCCACCCCTGCCAAAAACAAACCACTATGAGTAAGCCATCAGGGGAAAAGAAAGACAGACAATAGAATTGGACTCAGAGACTTCAAATGTTGGAGATTTAGACACTTAATACAAAAGATATATGTTTAAGAAGTAAAGGGGCATTGAAAATATTTGCAAATAGTAAGAAGTTATAAAAATGATGATGCATATTTTAAAATAGAATAAAATAGCTTTTGGAAATAAAGATAATAATTATAGTGAAATAATTGCTGCTGCTGCTGCTAAGTCGCTTCAGTCATGTCCGACTCTGTGCGACCCCAGAGATGACAGCCCACCAGGCTCCTCCGTCCCTGGGATTCTCCAGGCAAGAACACTGGAGTGGGTTGCCATTTCCTTCTCCAATGCATGAAAGTGAAAAGTGAAAGTGAAGTCGCTCAGTCGTGTCTGACTCTTAGCGACCCCATGTATTGCAGCCTACCAGGCTCCTCTGTCCATGGGATTTTCCAGGCAAGAGTACTGGAGTGGGGTGCCATTGCCTTCTCCAGAAATAATTGCTAGATGGGCTAAACAGTAGAAGGGCTATAGTAGACATTTAGTGAACTGAAAAATACATTCAGATAGTTGATCAGGAATGAAATTTAAGGAGATAAATAGATGACAGGTATGAACTTCAACTTAAGAGACATGGAGAACAGAATATGAAGGTGTAATAAATTCTAACAATGATTAGAGGAGATAGTGAAGGGAATGGAAACATATAATATTCAAGAAATATAATGGCTGGTAAGTGTCCAGAAATGTTAAAATCACTAATCTTCAGATTCAGAAACCTACAGTTTGCCACCTTAAGGAATAAAATTCTAGAAAGAATGTTTGATATACAAGAAGAAATCATAAATAAAATATTAAGAAGAGTTGACTCATTGGAAAAGACTCTGATGCTGGGAGGGATTGGGGGCAAGAGGAGAAGGGGACGACAGAGGATGAGATGGCTGGATGGCATCACTGACTCGTTGGACGTGAATCTCAGTGAACTCCAGGAGTTGGTGATGGACAGGGAGGCCTGGTGTGCTGCGATTCATGGGGTCGCAAAGAGTTGGACATGACTGAGCGACTGATCTGATCTGATCTGAGTAAATAAAAATAAGCATGGACTAATTAAGCAATGATAATGTCTAATTTGAAGGTTAAGTATAACTAAAATATGGAACCATAATAATATCTAAGTTGGAATGATGGGATTTGAAGTGGTCTGTGAACCCCATGTCCCTGGTATCTCTTTTATGTCCAGGTTTCCTCTTCTTATAAGGAGAGGGGTCAGATCGGATTAGGTCCCATCCTAGTGGCCCCATTTTAACTTAATCACCACTTTAAAAGCATTATATCCCAAAGTAGTCATACTCTGAAGGACTTGCGCTCAGGACTAAAGCATAGGATTTTTGGGAGGGCTACCTCTCAGCCTGTAGCCACACAACTTTTGCAGTAAAATCCCATCTTCTGAAACAGGAAGAGACCAAAGTTATTTTGGAGGATTGAACTTGGCTATTTAACCTAAGATGATTTTTGAGAATATGGATATTAAATATGTCAGTTCTCTTTTTTGATTTTATTAACGATGTTGAAGCTGAAACTCCAATACTTTGGCCACCTGATGTGAAGAGCTGACTCATTTGAAAAGACCCTGATGCTGGGAGAGATTGAGGGCAGGAGGAGAAGGGGACGACAGAGGATGAGATGGTTGGATGGCATCACCGACTCAATGGATATGCGTTTGAGTGAACTCTGGAAGTTGGTGATGGACAGGGAGGCCTGGCGTGCTGCAATTCATGGGGTCACAAAGAGTCAGACACGACTGAGCAACTGAACTGGACTGAACTGAATGACTAGACATGTTTTTAAAATTCAAGAAAATAAGCAATAGGCTTATAATCATAACTCAGTTATGTGCTTCTTACTTTAGTCTTATAAAACTATCATTTCTAAGGAATAACATCATGAAAAATAGTATTTTAATTTATTTTCAAGCCTGTATGGTGACTCACATTAAGAAAGCAGATTGTGAAACCTCCTTTCAGGAGCAATTGATAATTAAATTAATTAATAATTCCAAACTTCTTGATAATAATCTGTTTAAACCACAGTGAATATTCCTCTTCTTCAGTATTGTTTGCAATATTGCATTTCTTGATTAATCTGGGTTTATTTCTAAATAATGGAACATAAATCTTGGACACATTTGCTTTCTAAATACCAAATTGCACGTGGAATTAAAGCTTACTGAGCTTTTAGGGCTGTACTTTCAACAAGCATAATCCAGAATCTCTGTTTGCTGCTGGTTTTTCGGTAAGAAATATTTTGTGATATAATGAGAAGGGATTAATTGCTCAGTCCTGTCTGACTCTTTGTGACCCCATGGACGGTAGCCCGCCAGGTTCCTCTGTCCTTGGGATTTTTCAGGCAAGAATACTGGAGTGGGTTGCCATTTCTTTCTCCAGGGGATCTTCCCAACCCAGGGATCAAACCCATGTCTCCTGTTTTGGCAGGCAGATTCTTTACCACTGAGCCACCAATGAAGCCCTTTGTTGGGTAATAGAGTGGGTCATCTAAGAACTGTAAAAATAATCATAAGGACAGATTTCCCAAGTTGTATAATGTTATTGCCTAGTTCATTGCACATGATTTTTTTAATGACAGCCATTTTACTCAATATTTGCGTGTCAGTAGTTGAAAGATTGAGGACTTCCCTAGTGGCTCAGACGGTAAAGCGTCTGCCTACAGTGTGAGAGACCCAGGTTCGATCCCTGGGTTGGGAAGATCCTCTGGAGAAGGAAATGGCAACCCACTCCAGTACTCTTGCCTGGAAAATCCCATGGATGGAGGAGCCTGGTAGGCTACAGTCCATGGGGTTGCAAAGAGTCGGACACGACTGAGTGACTTCACTTCACTTCAGTTGAAAGATTGAGACAAGCAGTGAATTTTTGGTTGTCACATTTTGGAAGGGTTCTTAGGAAAAATAATAGCCCTTTGGTTGGTTAGTAAGTGATGGGTTTCCTAGAATATATTGCTTGCTAATTTTATTAGACAAGCAAATAAATTCAAATGGTCAGCTAAATTCCAATTTGTATTCTTCTTCTAAAAGTCCTCCCCTTTTGCATTCTTGGATTTTGACACTCCTACACACAAGTTACTTGTTAGAGTGTTCAAAAGAAATTGTTGCAATTAATTTCCTGGTCTCTTCTCTCTTTGGTGTGTCACTATAATGCTTTGAATAATTTTCAGTGTCTTGCATTTGTCAAGGACAATTTCTTGTCTTGGAGGAGGGGAAGAAAAAATGAAGGAAAGAATGTATGTTCTTTCTTAAACAGGAGACAAAAATCATTTTTGTCTAAATAGCCTAAAGCATTTTGCTAGATAAGTGACAAAAAACAGATAACTATTTGGCCTAGTCAATTAGAAAAGATCTCTTTGGGATAGTCATGAAGGGCAGAATTAGACCAGCAGTTGGTAATATCTGACATGTCTAGGTTATCTTGCCCAAAAGAAATTCAGATAGATGAGCTTTGCAAACTGGAGCCATCTGAAGTTTTAAAATGGCTGCAGGTGTCTTAGTAGGAGACTCATTTTATTTTCTAATGATTAGAAAGAATGACCAGACCATAAACTCTAGGGTTATGCTTGGTCTCTCATGTCCTGCACAGGATGTTCTGAGCAGTTTCTATTTGTAATTGTACCGAGGGTCTACTCTTCCTGTTCACTCTGTATTGCATTTTAAGGTTTAGAGGTATTCTATCTTTCCTTGCTTCTTTACAAACTTGTTTTATTTTTTCTTCCATACTGCCGTTCCTAAAGTAACGACAAATTTTCAGGAGTGGGTAAGAATGGAAAGAAATGATAAAACTATTGATCTGGAGGAGTTTCTTATTCATGGCCTTGTTCACTTAATAATCAATACCTAGCACCCAGGAGGTATTTGGTCAGTTTTTGTAGGGTTGGATTGAATTCTTTACAGAGTAAACGACAATAATGAAAATAGTATTACAGAAGCTTTTCATCTAAGGGAAACATCAAGACTAAAATTTCTATATATCCTTCTTCTTTTGGATCATGAGCTTTACCTTGTAAAACAAACTACATTTAAATGTAACACTTTCCTTAGTGACAGATCAAGGCCAACAGAATGAACTTGAGAAATATGTGTTGAATGTTTATTTAAAAGTATGTTGTGAAGTATAAACCTAAGAATATAAGATTGTTCTTTTGTTCACATAAAGTTATTGCTGCTCTAGCTTGAGTAGGTTCAACTATATTGACCTTAAAAATTCAGATGTGTGAAAATTTAGTATCTCTTGCTTTCTTGGCAGACCTTTGCCCAACTTGGCTTCTCAGCAGCTTATCCATCTGCATTAGGGTCAACCTTTCATGTTCATAATGACCATGTTTTCCTCAGAAGGGTTGTATGTCTTTGGTCAAATGTAAACATCAACACTAAGAAGTTCTTCAGTGTTTCCAGGCAAATCAGATGTGTCTTCATCCTGTATATACTGTTAAACTTGAGTTTAACATTATGGAGATTCTTTTCATATGATACTAATATATTTACATAGATAATCCCATTTAATCCATTCACTTCGTGTTTCATTCAGCCAACAGGCATTCACTGGTTGCCTGCTGTGTAGAAATTGAGGAAGAGAAATACGATTAAGGCAGGGTCTCTGGAAGACCTCCCAGCTTAATGGACAGGCTAACATGTACTGGGTGTTCATTGGAAGGACTGATGGTGAAGCTGAAACTCCAATACTTTGGCCACCTGATGCGAAGAGCTGACTTATTTGAAAAGTCCATGTCATGTATGAAACGAGATGCCAGTCCAGGTTCAATGCACGATGCTGGATGCTTGGGACTGGTGCACTGGGACGACCCAGAGGGATGGTATGGGGAGGGAGGAGGGAGGAGGGTTCAGGATGGATTTTCTTTTAAAAAAAATAAAATAAAATAAAGAGAGGAAAAAATAAAAATAAAAAATTTATATGTATAACTGATTCACTTTGCTGTACAGCAGAAACTAACACAACATTGTAAAGCAACTATACTCCAATAAAAATTGATTTAAAGACAAAAAAAATAATAATAAATAAACATGGAGGTCTTAAAGGAAAAAAAAAAAAGAAAAGTCCCTGATGCTGGGAAAGATTGAGGGCAGAAGGAGAAGGGGATGACAAAGGACGAGATGGTTGGTGGCATTACTGACTCAATGGACATGGGTTTGGGTGGACTCTGGGAGTTGGTGATGGACAGGGAGGCCTGGTGTGTTGTGGTTCATGGGGTCGCAAAGAGTTGGACACAACTGAGCAACTGAACTGAACTGAACTGACCATGTACACACCACAAACAAAGAGCAGGTGAGGGCTGGAACTCAGAAGCCGTGGAGACCTGGGTCAAATCCCACTCTAACTTTGCTCCAGGGGATGTTACATGACTTTTATTTAGGAGCCTCTGTTTCCTTATTGGTAAAACAGGCTTTACATATAAAATGCTTATCTTAGTGAAAAGCATTTAGGAAGTGTTCATAGAATAGTCTAGAGCAATGCTTATCCAATAGAAATGTAACCTAAGCCACATATGTAACTTAAATTTTTCTAGTAGCCACATTAAAAAGGTGAAAAGGCATCAGTGAAATTAATTTTAACGATATCTTTTATTTAATTCACTATGTCCAAAATATTCAGTCATGTCCAACTCTTTGCAACCCCATGGATCATAGCCTGCCAGGCTCCTCTGTCCATTGGGTTCTCCAGGCAAGAATACTGGAGTGGGTTGCCATGCCCTCCTCCAGGGGATCTTCCTGACCCAGGGACTGAGTCTTCTGTGTTGGCAGATGGGTTCTTTACCACTAGTGCCATCTGCTGCTGCTGCTAAGTCGCTTCAGTCGTGTCCGACTCTGTGTGACCCCATAGAAGGCAGCCCACCAGGCTCCCCAGTCCCTGGGATTCTCCAGGCAAGAACACTGGAGTGGGTTGCCATTTCCTTCTCCAATGCATGAAAGTGAAAAGTGAAAGTGAAGTCGCTCAGTCGTGTCCGACTCCTAGTGACCCCATGGACTGCAGCCTACCAGGCTCCTCTGTCCATGGGGTTTGCCAGACAAGAGCACCGGAGTGGGTTGCCATTGCCTTCTCCAAGTACCACCTGGGAAACCCTTTATTTAATTCAGTATGTCCAAAATATTAGCTTTTCAACGTGCCATTAGTATAAAATATTATGAATCAGCTAGTTTGCATTCTTTGTTTTGTCTTTGAAATATGCTTTGAATTTTACACTTTTAGCATGGATGTTAACTTTTCATTGAGGGTATTTGAATCTGTATTTAGATTTCATAAATTTTAGGGTGGAAAAAAGTAGATTTACGTACCCAAGTAGATCCAAATAAAAGGTTTTTGCAAACTGAATTGAGCATCAGTTTTAAAATTGAGTCCAATTAAGATTAAGTTAAAAATTGTGGTCCTTATTCACACTAACCACGTTTTAAGTGCTCAACAGCCTTAGGGGGCCAGTGGCTATCATACCAGGTAGTGTAGTTCAAGCATGACAACTCAGTAAGATGAGGGCTATAGCAGAGGCATGAGCAAAGAGCTCTAGGGAGTTAAGGAAGGAATCTGTGAAGTGGATCTTGAAAACCCAATAGAAACTTACCAAGAAGAGAGGAGGAGGGAGAACACTTCGATGTGATCTCTTGGAAACATGTGAAGTAGCAACAGTAGACTCATTTAATCGTTTAACAGCGAGTCATCGAACACACATCATGTGAGATGCAGGGGCTAGGTGTCGGGGCTTCAGTTAGCTAGACATGGCCCTTGAGCTTAAAGAGCTTAGAGATTAACTATGATTCTTGGGCCTGTTTTTCAGAGAGATAGATGTGGGTGTCATTTTGGGTGTACCAAAATGCCTAGCCTCTGTAGCCCAGATTTCTAGCTTATCACCTTCAAAGGATCCTTATGAATAGGACTTTTTCAAGCTGTAAGCAAATTTACTTTGCTTATTCATTTCCAGTGAAAAAAGCTGTTTTGTTGTTGTTTTATTATGGCTTGTAATTGGTATGGCCTGTACTGAAGGTTTCCTGTGGCATCTAGCTCTAGTAGTCGTTTGCTTGTTGGCATTTCAACTGTCAGCTGTTGGGTTGAGCTAAATCTCATTCCTGTCTTTGGCTCTTTTAATACCCGGGCAGTGGTGGGAGTGGTTGCTGTTCTGTTAGCTGTGTCTGGGAGATTGGACCTATCCCTGAAACAAACAGAAGATGACTTAGATTCAGATGAATCATTTCTGCTGCTAGTGAAGACCCTCATAGAGTCTTCAGCACATTACTTAATTTTGCAACTCTGAGTCCTTAGTATGGATCAAGTCAACTCTCAAATTTGCAGATTTCTATCCAGTTGACTGTGTAGATTTTGCCTGTTGCTTTGTCTTCAACTTTCCCTGAACATTCGGCAAAACAAACAAACACACCAGCAAAACAGACAAGAAACAGCTTGGTAATTCTAGAAAGATTCTCAAGAAAAACTATTTTCTACAAGATAATTGTCTACTCCTTAGAATATTCAGTAAAGGAGACTTCCATGGCATCCCTGATTATGTTTTTCAGTATCTCATAATCCTTCTGGTTACAGGAAGCTTTTTCTAAAATCTAATCCGTATGTCCATTTTCTCATTGGATGTCTTTAATAAGGCTGCTACTGCTAACTCACTTCAGTCGTGTCCAACTCTGTGGGACCCCATAGACAGCAGCCTACCAGGCTCCCCTGTCCATGGGATTTTCCAGGCAAGAGTACTGGAGTGGGTTGCCATTGCCTTCTCCCTTAATAAGCCTTAATAAGGCTACTTCCCATCAGTAATAGAGCTCTCTTATCTTCTGAGAAATGGGCTGAGATGACATTCAAAACCAACTGTGAGAAATTAAAATATCTAAGTAGAATTCAATTTGGGAATCAAAACACTAGAAATAGCAAATTTGGTAATTGATTTTGGCATTGAAAACTAGGCTAAAGACAGCAGTTATAGCATCTATGTGTACAAATGCAAAGTTTTTTTTTAAATTTTATTTTATTTTTAAACTTTACAAATTGTATTAGTTTTGCAAAATATCAAAATGAATCCGCCACAGGTATACATGTGTTCCCCATCCTGAACCCTCCTCCCTCCTCCCTCCCCATACCATCCCTCTGGGTCGTCCCAGTGCACAAGCCCCAAGCATCCAGTATCGTGCATCAAACCTGGACTGGCAACTCGTTTCATACATGATATTATACATGTTTCA
>NW_011494720.1:1836641-1848936 GCF_000754665.1 Bison bison bison
AATCTTCCCACCCTCTCCCTCTCCAACAGAGTCCATAAGACTGTTCTATACATCAGTGTCTCTTTTGCTGTCTCGTACACAGGGTTATTGTTAGCATCTTTCTAAATTCCATATATATGCATTAGTATACTGTATTGGTGTTTTTCTTTCTGGCTTACTTCTCTCTGTATAATAGGCTCCAGTTTCATCCACCTCATTAGAACTGATTCAAATGAATTCTTTTTAATGGCTGAGTAGTACTCCATTGTGTATATGTACCACAGCTTTCTTATCCATTCATCTGCTGATGGGCATCTAGGTTGCTTCCATGTCTTGGCTATTATAAACAGTGCTGCGATGAACATTGGGGTACACGTGTCTCTTTCCCTTCTGGTTTCCTCAGCGTGTATGCCCAGCAGTGGGATTGCTGGATCATAAGGCAGTTCTATTTCCAGTTTTTTAAGGAATCTCCACACTATTCTCCATAGTGGCCGTACTAGTTTGCATTCCCACCAACAGTGTAAGAGGGTTCCCTTTTCTCCACACCCTCTCCAGCATCTATTGCTTGTAGACTTTTGGATCGCAGCCATTCTGACTGGTGTGAAATGGTACCTCATAGTGGTTTTGATTTGCATTTCTCTGATAATGAGTGATGTTGAGCATCTTTTCATGTGTTTGTTAGCCATCTGTATGTCTTCTTTGGAGAAATGTCTATTTAGTTCTTTGACAAATGCAAAGTTTTTTACACAAAGTAATTTTGACCTCTGTTGCTAAGCTCCAGCCATGCTTGAGCAGACAGTCAGATTCAGAACCTGTTGTCCACTCTTGGTTGTAATAATTTGAGCACTGAGGGGCTATGATTTTCAAGTATTGTTTCTATGATTAAAAATGATTTAAAATAGATAAATTGCACATTTCATGGGCTAAGTAGTTATTTTTAGAAAATCTATTTTTGAATACCTTGTTAGGTATAATGTAAAAGGCAAAAAATTAAAGTGCATGTGGGTATTATATTTTAGAAATGTAAGAGTCCCTACTTACCTTTTCTTCACTCCTTAATTAATCCACCAGTTCTCCTGGCAGCTATGAAAGTAAAAATGTCTATTGCTCAGTCCTGTCTCTTTGGGACCCCATGGACTGTAGCCTGCCACGCTCCTCTGTCCATGGAATTCTCCAGGCAAGAATACTGGAGTGCTTTGTTATTTCTTTCTCTAGGGGATCTTCCCAACCCAGGATCGAACCCAGGTTGTAACCCAGTGGTTATGGCCATATTTTAAATGATTTTCTTGTGTCTTTCCCAGCAAACTCAGAGTGCTGACTTCCAGCTTTGGAAGATTAAGAATATAGGTCATTTATTCTATCCCTTCTCCCTTCCCCTTTCTCCACCCATCGATTTTTGTTTCATGCACAAGTGTGTGCGCATGATCTTGTGTGTGTGTGTGTGTTTGTTATATGCCTACTCTTGAGTTTATTTTGTCTAGAAGATAGTTCAGGAAGAAGATAGGTCAGAGTTGCTGCCTGCCCATCTTCCTTATAGGGAAGGATTCTCATGCTGGAAACCTTGACCTTTTCCAGGAAGATCACTTACATTTCCTCGAAGATTGTTTCTCATCCTTCAGCCTAAATACTGGTGGGCTTTGTTGTGAGCAGTGGCCCAAGGATTTCAGATCTCTGCTAGGCTTCTGTTACCCTGCTTCATCTCATCCCACCCATCAGTCATTTGTCTTCCAGGAAATCTGTGAAAAGTGTTTGGTTGGTTAATGTTATATTCCTCCAGTTGGCAGCACTTTTAAGAATATGTCCCCCCCTGTATATCATTATCATTTTAATAGGCTCTTGGATTATTAGTATTAATTACAAAAACTATACCATATCTGTCTTTTAAGCATCTATTTCTTTGTTACTTGGGTGTCTCATAAATGCATATAGTAATTCTTTCCCTAAATAATGTGGAGAATCGAAATAAATGACTATCTTCTTTGCTTGCTGTGCTGTGCTGGGTCACTCTGTCTTGTCTGACTCTTTGTGACCTCATGGACTGTAGCCCGCCAGACTCTTCTGTCCATGGGGATTCTCTAGGCAAGAATACTAGAGTGGATTGCCATGCCCTCCTCCAGGGGATCTTCCCAACCCAGGGGTTGAACCCAGATCTCCCACATTACAGGCTGATTCTTTACCGTCTGGGCCAGCAGGGAAGCCTAAGGATACTGGAGTGGGTAGCCTTCTCCATATCTTCCTGACCCAGGAATCGAATTGGGGTCTCCTGCATTGCAGGCGGATTCTTTACCAGCTAACCTACCAGGGAAGCCCTCTTTGCTTGCTACTTGGGTTTATTTGTGAGGTCAATACAATTAAAGGCTCCAACTTCAGATAGTTGTAAAGAATATGCTTATATTTATATATGAATCTCCAAATATAATCTCTGGTCTCCTCTTTTTATTTTCTGGTGAGCACCAGAAACCGTGTGTGTGTGTGTGTGTGTGTGCGCGCACGCGCACGCTAAGTTGCTTCAGTTGTGTTTGACTCTTTGTAACCCTGTGGACTGTAGCCTGCCAGGCTCCTCTGTCCACGGGATTCTCCAGGCAAGAATACTGAAGTGGGTTGCCATGTCCTCCTCTAGGGGATCTTCAAGACCCAGGGATCAAACCCATGTCTCATTATGTCTCCTACACTGGCAGGAGGATTCTTCACTACTAGTGCAACCTAGGAAGCCCACAAGAAATCCTAGGCACATATATACCCAATAAAAAGTTGTTAAATTAAGATGGAAAATAGTCCTCCCAATAAAGTGAAAGCAAAGCACAAGAGCCCGCTAAAGTCCTAACACACTCCTCAAGCTGCTGATCCAGGACCTGTGGGTTTTAAACTCCATCCCACTTATTATCTCATGTGCGACAGCAAGCAGCTTCAAAAGCCCTCCATCAAAAGTGAGTCCAGGAAACTATGTCAAAATAAGTAAAGAGGCTTTCTTGTTTTCTCTTTATGCAGTAAAGTACACTGTGACCAGTAGTGGAAAGCTTACTAAATCACATTTTAAAAAAATCTTTGTAACCAGGAGAGAGATGCCCATTGAGAAAGAGGCAAGAGAGAGAACAGGAGAGAGACAGATTCATTAAGCCTGCCCATTTTTTGCTTAGGGTACATTTATTTGAGAATTTATCATTGAAAGGATCAATTTCCCCACTTTCCAAGGCAGGTTTCTTACCTTGACTTAAAATGAATCTTTATAAATACTATTTAAATAATGTAATTTTCCCAGATGCAAAGAAGAAATCTTTAGGCCTTTCACGTGCCCTCACATACCCTCAGCATTTCACAAACTCCAGCATGGGGTCTTGTTGAGGGGATACACAAGTAGAGAAGGCACAGATGGGCACACACTCGAAAGCTACAGTGTGCTCATGCATCACCTTCTGTATTCTCAAGGTCAACATCTGCATGAAAATTAGCCCTTAGCAGCAGGGGTGTTTGCTCTAGATACCTAACTCCTGAGTCTGTCAAAGGATTTTTGACTTCCCGTGCTGGAAAAGGAAATAACTCTTACCCTACTGATCAGCCTAACTGCTTGTCTTTCTTCCTTCTGACCATCTATCATCCATCCATCCATCCAGGATTTTTTGAGCACTTATGTGCCAGAGAAGGCAATGGCAACCCACTAGAGTGCTCTTGCCTGGAGAATCCCATGGATGGAGGAGCCTTGTGGGCTGCAGTCCATGGAGTTGCTAGGAGTCGGACATGACTGAGCGACTTCACTTTCACTTTTCACTTTCATGCATTGGAGAAGGAAATGGCAACCCACTCCAGTGCTCTTGCCTGGAGAATCTCAGGGACGGGGGAGCTTGGTGGGCTGCCGTCTATGGAGTCGCACAGAGTCGGACACGACTGAAGTGACTTAGGAGCAGCAGTAGCAGTATGTGCCAGAAGGAGCCTAGGAGATAGACAAGAGAATTGTATACACCTCTTCTAGGTGCATAAGCTCATAATTAACAGACAGTTTCAAATGGGAAATGCTGTAAGGTTATGATTTCAAATGTATGTCTATTATTTGATGAGAGCATTTTGAAGTTCAGCATTGAAATTCTAAATATATTGTGCTCTTAATTTAATTTTTTTGGTCAAACCTTCACAAACTGAATCATCCATACTGTTACTTTATTGGATTTATTTCACCTAACTGGCAAGAATTGTAGGGGAAACTGAATACCTTCGCAACAAAATTACTTGCATGGCAAACTGATTCTCTCACCTTGAATCCTAGTGAGTACTAAGACTATTAATAAGCTCCTACTTAATGAATGATTACCAGACACTGGACAGTATTTAAACACTTTCTATTTATTGGCTTGTTTCCTCATCATGGCAACGCTATGAGGAAGAGGCTTTTTTTTTTTTTTTTCTCTCTTCTTTTCAGATGAAGAAACTGAGGCATGGAAAAGTTAAGTAGCTCTCTCAAAGTTTCTCCACTATGAAGTTGATGAGTCAATATTCTAGAGGTCACATTCTTAAGTGCTCACATCTGTGTCACACTGAATATTATCTACTCTACTGAAGTTTCCTCTGGGGAAAGACATTGCCTATCAAGCATATTAATATCTTCTCATAAACAGCTCATCGTATTAGTCCTTGCAGTATGCTTGAACCAATGTACTTGTCTATAAAAAATGAGGGCATCATGACTGCTGGCCATGGTTACCACAGTGGTTACCACAGAATTGCATTAAAATTTCTCTGCACAGTATTGAGATGCTTCTCAGTTTGACTACACTCCCCTGGACAAATACTTCCTTCTCTCAGCACATACCCTCTGCTTTAGCCAGAGCAGCCACCTCTCTGTCATCTAAATGTGTTACTCTCATGCCCAGGCGCGAGTCTCTGCTTGTGTGGTTTCCATGTTGCTTCTTCTGCCCCTTTGTCTTCATTTGCGTCTTCACATTTTCATTTACGTCTCCATCATATCTGATGGGCTGCACCAACCCCCTCCGCTGAGTACACCCCTTCTCCATTGCTTTTCCTCTCCTCGAAATGCTTTAAGCTTGTAGGTTGTGCCTCAGGACTGGGTACCAAGTCTTGCAGTGCCTCATTTTGATCCTAAGAGACCATGTTACATATATAACTCTTTATAGATCATTTACTTTCTAGCAGTTGAATAATGAACATGTCTGTAGAGGCAAAATTAGAACTTTGGAGTCTATCCCAATATGCAAAATAAAGTGCACTAATTTCAGTCCCTAATACATGCCTTGAACATAACAGATCGTCAGTGAATATTTGGGGGAATCACATTTGTTGTATTGGTTTTTGTGAACAAATCTCATAAGTGTCACAGTTGGAGTAAAGCACAGAGAAGCTAATCCTTGGAATCATCTTAAACAGGTGGGAAGCCACTGTCTCCTTAGTAAAGACGAAGGAGATTTGAGTGACAAGAAGGTTTTCAGCCCATCCGAAGGTATTTATTCTAATACTTGATCCCAGCTAGCCAAATGGAACAAATAATCTTCCATAAGCAGGCGCTTTTTCTCCCTACCTGATGCCCTTCCTCGTCCCGGCCAAAGGAAGAGCAAGATGGTAACATAAAACAAGAAGACAATGTGAAGAGCATCTCCCTGTTTATTGTTTTGCCCAATCTTAGTTAATAGGACTAGATTTGATCATTCTTTGGGGACAATCAGTATTAATATATATTTGGTTCCTTAGTTTTCTCATAATATACTCATTTATTTTTTTGCCCACTCAATTAACATATAATTACCAATCAACCAGTAAATGAAAAGATCTGTGGTAGCCCATTCAAGAAATAGATATTGAGACATCAAATGTCTGTAAACCCAAACTGTTGTGCTCAAATTCGACAATTGTTTTTTGTTAGTAACCTTAGGAAACTTAGAATGCTTTTACACTCTGATCCAAAAAAAAAAAGTTGTTTTCTTCTTTTCAGTCTTAGTTCCAGTGTTGTACAATGAGACAGAGGACATAAAGTATCCCAGAGGGTTAACACTGTAGCTCGTAAGAACTTCAAATGGACAAGTATAACCCATTACAAGCTCTAATACTGATGCATCAGAAGAAAAATGTCCCCTGAGAAGTAATGTGCAGAATACCTATGATTGCTGGAAGCTGATTGATCCAGGAATTTAAGTTATTTCTCAACAAACTATCGTTCCACTGTCTGCCCCCTTCTTGACACTGGCTGTGCTTTTAGCAGGGCAAAAGTGATTTGAAATTTTTGTTAGAATTCAAAATTCAAATCAAGCTCACTTTGCTAAAAGTCCATTGGATGGGGTAGCAGAAGAGAAAAACATAGAAATAAAAGAAAAGGGAATGGGAAAACTTTAGAAATGCTACCACCATCCTGAAAAGATTAACAAACAGGCCACTGAAAGCCAGGGGGAGGAAAAGGGCACTTGGAGGTGTTCCTGAAGTCTTCTGTAAGTGCTGAGGGGATCCCAGCCCTCCTTGGTATTTGCTAGGATTTTGTTGTTAGGAAGAGTATTTGCTTTCAGATTATTGCTTTCATATTTTCTGTGTAGTTAAGAGTGTTCTTTTTCTCGTTGTTATTCTCTGAGTCATTCCAAAAGGGAGGTAGTAAATGGCTAGGCAAATTATATGTGTAAACATGCTATTTACATATAGCCACAAAGATATTGAGGCCTAGCCCAAGAGACTCTACCATTAGGATATTATAGTTGCCAATAAAATCAGCACTGTGTTTTTTAGTTGATTCCTAGACCCTTGCAAGGGGAATTCCCTGGTGGTTCAGTTGTAAAAAATCAACCTGCCAATGCAGAAGATGTGAGTTCCATCCCTGGGTTGGGAAGATCTCCTAGAAAAGGAAATGGTAACCCACTCCAATATTCTTGCCTGGGAAATCCCATGGACAGAGGAGCCTGGCAGGCTGCAGTCCATGGGGTTGCAAAGAGTTGGACACGACTTAGTGACCAAACAACAGCAACAAGACCCTTGCAAACGTTTACTCAGAATCTTTTAGAATGTTAGTTTTGTGAAAAGCACTGTTCTGGGTTCTTTGGGGGAAACAAAGATGAGTGAGCCTGTATCTTCCTCTCCAGTAAGTTCATGCATTAGAGGGGTGGTATCTTCTAGAACTGGACAAAGGCTGACAGAAAGGATGAAAAACCTGATGTAAAATGAAAATCAGTTACATTTTTCTGAAGGCATGTCATTAATCACCACAGTTTTGCAAACTTCAGATAAAGATGGCATCATTGGTCTACTTAGCCAAATATAATCAATTCTCCATATACTGAGAACTGTTTTTATGTCTTCATGTTTTTATGACTAAGAACTGTTTGCTTCCTGCCAGCTCACATTCTGAAGTTTAGGTATTCTTCACATTCTCATTGTATTTCAAGCAGAATCCTATCACACACCTGCATGTGTTTCAGATAATTTGGCCTCACTCTCAGTTTCTAGTCCTAAAATTTGAATTTTATTGGTGTCTAAGATGCCTTGGACAGAATATTAGAAGTCCTTCAAAGTGGACTGGGTGGCCATTTCTTACCTCATTTGTCCTGGCCACCCCTTACAATGGTTGTGGCAAAGTTAATGACCAAGTGGGTGGTCCTGTCCCCCTGGCCAATTCTCAGCTGGCCAGTTACATCTGGAGAAAAGCTCACATATCTGAGATGTCTCTATAAGAGATATGAAAGTTGAAGAGCATGTATTTTTGAGGTTTTGCCTATTTTGTGTATAACTTCATGGTCAGTTTTACTCTCTTAAAAATAAATAGAATGTGCTTTTTGATATCTCAAAGTCATTTTATAATTCACTAAATTGCCTCTTTATTTTAAGACCTGTCATTTACCTGTACTCTTCAAATCCTGATAAAATTTTCACAGACATTCTTTAGTTAAGTAAGTGTATAAATGGTTTCCCTTAGTATTAATAGCATATAAAGTAAGTCACTGAATGTGAGTCATTAAGGCCAATTCCTGTACATGCTTTTAAGTAGCAGTTTGTTTTTGTGTTTAATAGATCCATATGGACAGAGGAGCTTGTTAGGCTATAGTCCATGGGGTTGCAAAAGAGTCAGATATGACTTAGCAACTAAACAACATCTGTATTATAACTTGTTTCCTTATCTCTTTGTGTCTTATGCACATAGCATTCCAATAGTTTATAATCTTGCTCTTCAATAATGTTTTGAGAGCATTCCAAGAAAAGTGAAGGAAGAAAGAGAACTTCCCTGCTGTAATGTGATGTGCTTGAAATTATCAGCAGCCTCTGTGTATCTGGGAAGTGACTCACTGCAATCACTCCCCTACCAGGGGTTCTTAACCCAGGGTCCATGGGCCCACAGAGTTCTTAAAAAGAACTGAATGTCAGTATTGTTTTGTTGTTGAGTCCTTAAGTCGTGTCTGACTCTTTTGTGACTCCACAGACTGTAGCCTGCCAGGCTCCTCTGTCCATGGGATTTCCCAGGCAAGAATACTGGAGTGGGTTGCCATTGCCTTCTCCAGGGGAGCTTCCTAACCCAGGGATCAAACCCACTTCTCCTGCATTGGCCGGCAAATTCTTTACCATCGAGCCACTTGGGAAGCCCAATTTCAGTATAACAGGTTTTATTTTGTGATTTTTAAAATATCTTCTTTTATGTATTTAGAACTCTATTCTGAGAAGAGTCCATGGACTTCATCAGACTTCTAAATTGAGCAAAATGTTTAAGAATCTTGTCATAAATGTATTTCAACCTACAAATTTAGATGATGGAATGCATGGGCATGGTGTAAAAAGAAAATATGTCATAATATTTGTGGCACATTTTTTATCATTCAAAAGGAACCAAAGCAATGATAGCTACTATTTATTTGTCAACGGCCAGTATTTTCCAGACAATGTCAATTATTTTAGTTTTAACCAAAACATACTGTAGGGATAGTATCATTCTCATTTTCTAGGTGAATTAAGTGAAGCCCAGAGCAATTCAGTTATTGAAACAATACATTAAAAGCAGACATTATGCTAGGCATCAGGGATGAAATAATTCACATAAAGTCACATCACTGGGAAGTGGCGAAGCTGAGCTCAACAAAGCCTATTGCCCCCACTCCCGCATCTCACGTTGCATCTTCATAGTTCTAATTCTGCCTTGGAAAAGTAAAAAGTCCTATTGAAACACACAGACCTCTAAGAAAGTAGCCAACAGATATTTTTTTCCTTTGTATAAATACGAAACATAATTAAATTATCCTGCAGAATATTAGTAATTCTGCATATACTTTTCTTCGTTCTAGCATTGCCTGAGCAAACCAGATCCAATTAGCAGTTGGAATAAGCTCATTCTCTTTTAGGACCATCACTAGTCTGTCATCATGAGATGGAATGGTATGTCGTTTTCAGCGTTGGTATCTGTATGGCTGTGAATCCAAGAAAACCTTTCTACTCCTCTGCCTCACGAAATAGTCATAAACCTTGCCTCTGATTTGGCTCATGTGCGATTGGTTTGTGTATGGTGGGGAGGGAAAGGTATGGAGGAGTGGTTTTGAATTTTTTAGTGATCCCATGATTTTCTCTTTGTCATCTGGAACAGTTAGAACCAGAGATTTTACAGTCTTGAAGACAGATTATATTTTCCTTGTGGAGTGTTATCCATGTTTATGATGATAAACACAATTTTTTGGAATCAAAAGAGCCACTCCATGCTCTTGTCCAACTCTGGCTCAACTCTTCTTTGTGTATTGGCGGCTGATTTGAGAAGCTGATCTTGACACCAACAGCAGTTGAAAATATGATGAAGAGTTTTAGCCCATTATAACCTAGAGGATACCCTAACTGCTTCATAGGTGGTAGGAAGAGAAAAAGGGAAAAAAATCCTTTCTTTGGGTTTATGACAGGGGGTTATAGATTGGACATCTGACTAATCCAGACTTAGTGGGCATGGATATTCTCTTTAATTTTAATTTGTAAAAATAAAGACAACATCTCCATAAAAGTGCTTCCCAGCTGGCTCAGTGGTAAAGAATACACCTGTAATGCAGGAGACACAGGTTCAATCCCATGGACAGAGAGAGGAGCCTGGCAGGCTGCAGTCCATGGGGTCACAAAAGAGTCGGACATGACTTAGCAACTAAACAACAGTCTCCACAAGAAGAAGAAATAGTTATGTTCAAAATATGTTTAGTTCCAAGAATTCAAAATAGACAAAGCAATTTCGAGTTTCATTTTCCTCAAACATCATTCCAGATTGATACCTTGGTTGCCAGGTGTGTAAGAAAGAAACCATCCCATCAGCTCTGCCTGCTCCCCTCTGGGATGAGCAGTGGATGGCTCCAAGGCTGGTGGCGGTCAGACCATCTCTCTTGTCCCCAAAGAGGAAGCTGGTGCCGGGTCTGCTGGGAGGCATGAGGTGACAAGATTGCATAGGCTGGGACTGCATTTGCAGTCTAAGCGGACTTTCCTAGGGTCCTGGGGGAGGGAGAACACAGCTGCAGTGGTTCCTTGAGGCTGGGGTCCTGTCTGCCCTCAGGATTCCCTTGGGATTAAAGAAAAAGACCACGTGTGATCTTTTCATGCTCATCTCCTAATGTGAGAAAGTGAATGGAAGTGTTGCCTCTCAGCCAGCCACGACCAGGCAGCAGTGTATTTTATGCCGTTTTCAAATTTGTATTATTGAAAGTATTTTGATAAAAAGTCAAAAGCATGGCCAGAGTTTTTTTTTTTTTCTGGAATCAGTAAATAACAGATGTTTATTTTTCCCTTTCTGGACATCTGTTTAACAACTTTGAATATAGTGAGTACAAAGAAAAGAAAGCATATGCCAGTCCCATGCTGATTTTTATTTTCTTTTTTAAAGTTATCAAGTCATTGTTTTCAATATAAGGGAACAAACAGCTATCTTTTTGATGCACTGGCATTTTTCATGGCATCTTGGTGTCCTTTTCTCTGCACATCCTTTCTAATCAATACTATCAATCACATGATTTCACTTCTCACCTACTTTTTAATAAAACCCAAATTTATGATTTCAGGCTGCACCAGGCTTCTAAGCCTCAGACTCTTATTTCAGCAATCCACTAGACTTGATCCTTTCCTGGTGGCTCAGCAGTAAAGAATCTACCTGCAATGCAGGAGATGCAGGAGACCAGAGTTT
Organism: Bison bison bison; assembly: GCF_000754665.1. Classification (NCBI taxonomy): domain Eukaryota; kingdom Metazoa; phylum Chordata; class Mammalia; order Artiodactyla; family Bovidae; genus Bison; species Bison bison. The sequence continues at coordinate 1,847,725 of NW_011494720.1, forward strand.
GATCCCTGGATCAGGAAGATCCCTTGGAGGAGGAAATGGCAACCCACTCCAGGATTCTTGCCTGAGAAATCCCATGGACAATCCCATGGAGACTGGCAGGCTATAGTCCATGGGGTCACAAAGAGTCAGACACAACTGAGAGACTGCCCACCAGTAGATTTTTCCACATGGTTGCGCCTTATGAAGCTTAGACTAAGTATGTTCCACCTGGCGCTTTACTGCCTTCCCCTGTGAACCTCCTCTTCCTTCTGTCTGCCCATCACATGGCCAACTCCACTATCTTGATCCTCCGGAGATGCTGGGCCCCTCCTCTCCCTCTTTTCATCTCATCATTTGCTAATTCGTTTTATTCACCTTCCTTAGTATCTTCTCAGTGGGTCTCTTTCAGTTCATTCTCGTGGAATGAAGTCTTAACGAGTGAGGAAGACTCTTATTTTTAAAATCCTCCAGTGGCTCTTCTTTGCACCAGAGTGAAGCCTTAGCTCCGTGGCAACCATGTGGCCCTGTCTTCCTTCTCCAGCCCCGTTTCTGACCACACCGCCCTCTCCTCTGTGCCCCAGCTTATCTGGTCTAGGGACACTTCCAGGAATGTTCCACCCCCTCTAGTCCCTCTGTAGGTTTGCCTCCCCTTTATCAAGTGTGCCATCAAGACCTGAATCAGAAATACGAGGAAGGCTTGCCACTATGGATTAGCTGCCAGTCCTGTTGCGTCCAGTGAACCCTGGACAGCCCTCTAATGTGATCTTAGATATTACTTTTGTATTTTATTTTTAACCATTTTATAATTGAGGTATAGTTAATTTACAAAGTTGTATTAGTTTCAGGTGTATAATAGCAAAGTGATCCAGTTTTATTCATATATTTATGTATAAATATTTATGCATATATATACTCTTTTTCAGATTCTTTTCCATTATAGATTGTTACACGATATTGAATATAGTTCCTAGTTAAGTCCTTATTGTTTATCTATTTTATATATAGTAGTGATTGCAATCTTTTTAAAAATTGGACCGTCTTTCCTTTTAGCTTTGATGTCAGAGACCAAGACATTAAAATTTTTGTCCATAACATTAATATTGTGCCTGATACATGGTAGATGTTCAAAAAAGTGAAGAGATTCATTTTTCTGTAAATAATTTATGCTTGTAAGTACTCCAGAAATACTCTATGTGCAATGTGCATTGTTGTGGTTTTTTTTTTTTTTTTTTT
>NW_011494720.1:1849036-1866424 GCF_000754665.1 Bison bison bison
TATGGATGTTTTAAGACGTAAGCAACACTGTACTCAAAAGGACAGTTGCCCAATTAAAGGGAAAGATACATTTCTATTTTTTTTTTTTTTGGTATTAATCAAATGTTTAATTTTTCTTTCTGTAGGCAAAACTACAGAACGTAAGAAATAAGACTTTTCATTAGCTACATCATCCCAATTTACATGCTTCATAGCAAGAAATCTGTTTCTGTGTGTGCTTTGATCTTGCCATTTTATTTCATCTTACTAAACTACTTATAAAGTCTTATTAAATAGAAGCCTTGATACATTTCTATTTTACTCCATGATCATGTTTAGACTTATTTGTAGAGATTGGAAGGTCTAACAGGTAAATTCTCCAAGTATTCTTCTTGTCTCTTTAGCGCGTTCTCTCCCTTTGTCTCGGTCTCTGTTTCTCTCACAATTCCTCCCGCTCTGCTTTCTGCCTATTCCACAGCAATTATTTCAGTCTCCTGCCTTTGCTACCATGACACCTTGTCATCTCCTTCTCCCCGCTAGAGACTAGTTCCCCTTCTTCTTCCGTGAGATACTGGATACCTTCTTACAGGAAGTCCTTCAGATTGCTACCCCTACTACTGGAAGACAATTCACTTCCGCTCATTATCTCATTCATTGACTTGTCTCCCCACCCCACTCCGATTCATTGGAGAAATGTTTATTAAGGGCCTTTTCTCACAGACACTGCATGAAGTACTGCAGGTAAAATGTCATCAAGACATAGTCCCTGTGTTCGATCTGTTTCCATTCTGGTGAGTGATGCTAAAGAGCACAGGCATTCACACAGATAAGAGCAGCCCTAGGAATAAAAACTTAATCTCGATGCTGTGAGCACTGAAGTCCTTGGAAGAGTGTGCTGGGAGGAGGGGAAAGTGTATGCAGTAGCCCAAGGAGTAGCCTTCTCTCCAACCTCCAGAGATTAAGGTGTCTGAGTCTCAGATATTTTCCTATGTTTTAGTACTTGGCACCTGCTGTTATTATCATGTTCATTTTCTTTGCTTCCCCTGTAGACTAGGAGCTTTTTGAGAATGAGAACATTGTCCCATCTCTGTACCCACAGTACCCAGCCTCCTGCCAGGTTTATATATATTGGAGATGCTCAAGAAATATTTGGTGAATATTGAGCATAACCAGGTAAGAGGTAAACTATTACAGTTTCTTATTGCTGTGGGTTGAACTGCATCTTCCCCAAAAGATATGCTAAAGTCCTCACCCCCAGCACCTGTCAATATGACTATTTGAAAATAGTATTTTCAGATGGAATCAAGTTAGGATGGAGTCCTACTTGATTAATGTGGACCCTAATCTTCTAAGACTGGTGTCCTTATAAAAAGAAAAAAGACACAGAGACACACAGAGAAAACCATGTGATGGTGGGGGAAAGATGGGAGTGACCCGTCTTCAGGCCAAGGAATGCTAAGGATTGCCAGCGACACCAGAAGCTGAGAGAAAGCCATGGAACACTGCTGCCCCAGAGTCTTCAGAGGGAGCACAGCCCTGCTGCAACTTTGATTTCAATTTCTCGTTTCCAGAACTCTAGTTTTCTGTGTTTTGATTTTAAGCCACCCAGTTTGTGGAACTGTGTAATTGCAGCCTTAGAAAACCAATGCAGCTTCTCTTTACTTTCACTGGAAAATACTATTGTAGTTCCTGTTGTAAACCTTAGGCAGTCAACATTATTGATGAGACCCAATACCAAGCCATGGGCTGTATTGAGTTAGCATAAACATGAAATCATTCTTGCTTTGAAGGTAACTGGTATTTAGAGAATCTCTCTTTCAGGTTTTCTTAGTTACCCACTTTATTTATAGACTGATTATTTAATGGAGTGGCAAGAACGGCTATGCCACTTGCCATAGGATCCACCGTGGATGAAGGGAATATAGTCTCTGACTTTCTATCTCCTTTTGGCCTCTCTGAACACTGGTGTAGCTAAGGTCAGTGTTCATTGACTTCGGATATGGCGTGGAAGACACTGAAATCCGTTCTTTCCCCTTTTTGTTGCTTGTTCTCTCTGGGGCTGAAATTTGTGTAGGATAATGGAAAGATGTGGGCTGTGGGCACTTTGAGAAGACCGGAGGAGAGGGAGCAATCTTGTCTAAATAAATCCCCCCCACATGCTTGTGAGACCCTCAGGCCTCCACATCGCCAGACTTGCAGCCCTGCCTCTTCTTGTTATGGGGCCCTGGACCTTGGCCTCTGATTTCTCAGCAGAGGTATTCTCCTGTGAATTGATACTCAGCAGTTCTTTTACTTCTTGAAGATTTGGGCTTGCAAAACTCCCATTCTAACCTTCCAACTTAAAGCAAAGGGAGAATAAGCCTTTTTTTTTTTTTTTTTTGCTCCTAATTCATTCATTCTAGAACTAGATGTCCTTGGGTAATTGGCAACAACAGGTGTTCCTCTAGCTTTTAAATCAAGTGTGTACGTGTGTATATGTATGAGGAAACACCCCCCTACAATGATCAGGGTCAATTTGGGTTTCACTGAGGGATTTGAGCAGGGTGGATGTAGGAGGAAATCATCATTTTTCATGTGTTTGGGGGCCTTGCCCTTAAAAGGAGATTGTCTGCTTCCCTCTCAGTCTTTGTATTGATGACATTTGTAGTGTTTACTGGGAGCCCACGGTTATCCGGAAAACTCAGACTGATGACAGTAGTATTTGAAATGCTTCTGTAGGTCTGCTTCGAGGTAGACAGGAAAAAAATGTATGTTCCAAGGTACAAGTGCTTGTTGACTTTTAAACGCAGCCAGCCCGTGCTCTTTGTCAGGGAACTCAGAATTGCTCCACAGCGCTGCCCTTCCTGTCCATTTGACAAGCATGTCAAAGGACAGTCTTAAGTACTTTATAGTTTATTAATTTTTTTCCTTCTTTAGTTTGCCATCTCCTCTCAGAAACTGGAAAATAATTTCTTTGACTCCGCCCCCTCCACCTTTCTCATTTAAGCTGAAATTGATTTCTTTCTGAGCTTGGAAGGGAAAAAAAAAAATTAAGCTGTAGTTAATACAATTGCTTGGCTGAATAAAAATAAAAGACCAGTTTACTTTCAAGCTGTGCTGTATCAGAGTAAAAAGCTGTTTTGTCCCTCCGAGGAGGATTTCGATATGAGAGAGTGCAAAATTTTATGGCATCACTATAGGATATGGTTTTGTAGCCAATACAAGAGGTAATAGAATTGTTTACTTGGAGGATGCGGGGGATGGGATTTTTGTGTGTGTTGGGAAAATTGGGAAGCTAGGAGACACTCTTAAATCCATCAGCTTCTCCAGAACTCTTCTCAAATGCTTATTGTCATGACAACCATCTCTTCATGAACCGAAGCTTCGAGTATAATACAGATGGGATTGGTAACAAGGTAGAGCCGCCATCTGCTTTGTTTTCTCTGAGGGACGTTTTTTTTTTTTTTTGATCCCCAAGTATAATCCTCATATCTGAAAGTCTTGACTTATTTTTCTTTCTAGAGTCAGATATAGTTGTGAGATTAATTCTTTTCTCCTGACGAACAACTTATCATCACATACCTTACTTATTGTTAAAAATATGAAAAAAAAAAAAGGTAATTATTGTCTTTGGATATTCTGTCTCAGTGAGTAATCTACTCATTGTATGTAAGATATTTTCAGAGGAAAGACAATCTTCTGCATTTAGCCTTTCCCTCATGTGTGCATTGTAAGAGAGACATCTGGGAAATATCTCAGGTCCTTCCAAGCGAGCTCTCTGTGGGTTCTCTTTCACTTAGATAAAAATGGGGAAGACGTGTAATAGAATAACCACAAACAGCACTGTTTGTTTTCCTTTTGGAGGTACCATAAACAGAAGCTTTGAATCTGTGCGTATAAAAAGAATTCTCAGCGTAAGATGCATTCAGCTCTGTTGTCCTGTTCTGGAGGAAGTAATAATTATGTCATAGTGTCTTCATCATGTATGTTAGCTTAAACACAGAACCCTTGTCAGGCTGCAGAGTCAAAATTGGAAAGTTCATGGATTTATATAGATACCTTGACTTCCATCAGGCTTCCCTGGTGGCTCAGTGGTAAAGAATCCGCCTGCAATGCAAGAGATGCCAGTTCGATCCCTGGGTCGGAAGGATCCCCTGCAGGAGGAAATGTCAACCCACTCCAGTATTCTTGCCTGGCGAATGCATGGACAGAGGAGCCTGGTGGGCTGCAGTCCATGGGGTCACAAAGAGTCAGATATTGCTGAAGTGGCTGAGCGTGCACACGACTTGCATCATCTCTAATTCTTTCAATGTATGGCAATCTATCTGAGTAAGGGGTGTCTGAAGGATGCACTAGTTTGAAAAGGCAGTACCTTTGTTTACCCTAAAATCTCTGGACTGAATTCTTTAATCTTTACTCAAATTAATTTGGCTGTCAACTATGCTGAATGTGACATATTTAAAAAATATCAACTTTGTCACATTCAATTCTTCACTTCCTACTGGTTTTTACTGCCTGGCATTGCCTTGAGAACACGACTTATTTCCCAAGGCAGGCAGTTACCGCAGGGTAAGATCCATTCTGTCTACCCCAAGGTGAATAAGGGGCAGCGCAGTGTGGTTTTCTGAGTTCAATAGAAAATCATCAGCCATTTATTTTGGGGGTGCACAAAGACACCTGCATTCTGGATTTGCTAAACATCTTGAAATGCTTTGCATATAACAAAACCCCAAACGTGCTTTTTTCCCCATTTTTTTCCACATACGTATTTTAGGAGAAATATAATCCACATGCTCTTGTTCCCTCCACTTTTAAATCATGAAAATATTGTTTCATAAGAGCCATTTGATGTCCAGGAAGTCTTTTATTCTTTTTATTAGTTTTTTTTTTTTTACATATAAACAGAAAAAAATAAACAAAAAACACAATGTGCATGACTTAGGATGTACACAAAGTGCCCAGTTGAATTTCAAAGTTCTAAATCTACAATATCTTAGAGCCTATCCCTTTTCTTGGTGCTTTGCAAAAGCAGTCTTCCCTTCTATTGGATTGGAAGTTCCAGAATGTCAGGATAAAGTAGGGAAGAAAACAAATGTTCATTGAGAAGCAACTGTGGTACTCGGGAACATCTGCTAACTCCTTAATATTAACAGTAGCCCCCAGTGGTCATTTTACAGTTGGGAAGAGCTTTCAGAGACCTTAAATAACTGGCTGTGTGCCAAGGAAGAATTTTAAGCTAGGTCTGTGACTTTTCACTTTATACCCTTAATTAGTTATGTCCTCCTCATTCTGTTGCAGAGCATTGAGGAGGTATAACTTCCAGAAAGTCCCGTCTTGGGAGGTGACTTGGAAATAACTAATAACCAGGCCTGAGGATAAGGATAACCTCTGGAAAGCGGCCACTTGGTATTGGCAAGGTGGATGTTTAGGACAGTGTTTGCATAAGGGCTTTGGATACATGATATTGTGCCAGATAGGCCTGGGCACCTTGTTTTTATTATAGAGGAGGAAAGCCAGAATACACATGGGATGGGAAGTGGGGCAGGCTCGGTAGGAGGCCCATTTCTTGCACTGTGATTCAGTATCAAAGTGATACTCGATTACTTCTTATTTTGTAACCGTGGTACATATTTGGTAAGTGTGGTACATGACATTACTTAAATGGCTTAAACTCTTTTCTTTGAAAAGAATTTTTCAATGCTTACATCTTAAAGTATATAGGGTGAGGATCACAATTCTAATGAATCCTTCCATAATGAGGCCACATATAAAAGAGAAACCAAAATTTTATTTGGAGGGGGAAGATTATAGTCAGTGATACCGTGGGGTACATGATTCATAGTGTGGCATTAAGTTACTATCTTCTGGAGAAAAGGAAAAATAAAATTACAAAATGAAGGAGGTGAAGACTGCTTAGGGTTTGACCTAGGATCTAGGTTCTTCTGATATTATCTGTTCTATCCCAGAAATCCTGTTTTATTCAATGTGGAGCTGTTTTGTGCTACAATCTCATGTTCCATTACTTCCTTTCTTTCTTTTTAACCTTATATTATTTTGGCATCAAGGGGAAAAGAGATGAATTATTTAAATCTTCTTTCATTGAGATAGGGCAATACAGAAAGAATGCAATGGGCAATTTTATAACTGACATTTTGGAGAACATTGGGGTCATCATATGATTGAGAACATGATTAATTTTTTGAAGGTCAGGACACTAATATTTTTTCCAGTGGATTTACTAAGGGAACCAACCACCTGGTTTCAAGTTTGGAGAGAACTGCTCCCCAGGAAAAAGTTGCTTTTTTCTTTCAGGGAGATTCTACTTTGTTTTGCATCTAAATAGAGTGTATCCCATGGAAATAAGAAATATAATTACTGTAGCATTCTTTTTTCTTTTTTCTCATGCCTCTACTGAAGAGCCACGCTGGTTTATCTTTTATACAACCGCAGTGCAGAACTTAACCGGCATTCATATCACATTAGTCATTTTGCCTTAGGCTCTCAGCACACTTTTCAATGTCTTGCCACACCCGGTAAGAGTGGGTAAGGCTTTAAATGTTTCTTGTGTGCCAAGGCAAATTAAGCAATTAGTATGGCACTCCTTAGCAGAGTGGGGAAGAGGATCTTATGAAGCCCAAGGGAGGGGATGGGGGAGACATGCCACGAGCTCTTTTCACAGTCAAAACTCAGTTAAAAATCTTGGAGCAAGAACAGTTACTTTGCAACCAAGAAAGAAGGCAGGAATATCTTTACTTGGTGATGAGGCTGGAAATAATAAGCTGGTTGACTGTACAGAGAGAGTTTTTTTTCCCTCTGAAAGAAGGCTCCCTCAGCTTCATCAGATCTATGTCCACATAGCAAGTGGGAAACGGGACTTGAGGCATTTCTGTTTCCAGTATATCCTATCTGTGGGTACTCTACAACTAGACCTGCGAGTGCAGACTAGAGGAAAAGGCCCTTGTTCACTGTCTTTTGAAATGTCATTTCATAAAATGAGATTTCCTTGCATATGACTTCACCTGCTCTCAATCAACCATTGTTATTACTCTTGACACGTGCATTCTGTCCCACTGGTGTGGACTCCATAGCCCCAGGGGGCCCTTGTCACTGTCACTAAGATAAGGGTCCCCAAGTGACGGGTGTGAATCATAAGTGTCAACTGTAAGGAGCTCTGTCACTGACTCCTCTGTTTATATCCCGTAGATGCTACAAGCTCGCATTCATATTGGTAACACTTTCGAGTGTTCAAGAAAGGGATAGAAACCAATGCAGTACTCTAAAGCAATTATCCTTCAATTCAAAATAAAGAAATTGAAAAAAGCGACAGTAAAGCTCTTGGTATTCTACTACTTTTAAAAAAAGGCATTGTTGGATGTCTCTAAGTTATGATAGGAGATTTTGCTGAAGTTGCATATTAGATTATTCTTCCTTTTATAAGGAAAACAAGCCAAAGGATCAAAACTTGATGTCTATAGATAGTTGTTGTTTAGTCGCTGAGTCGTGTTCAACTCTTTTGAGCCCTGATGGACTATAGCCCACCAGGCTCCTCTGTCCATGGGATTTCCCAGACAAGAATACTGGAGTGGGTTTCCATTTCCTTTTCCAAGGGGTCTTTTCCAACCCAGGAACTGAACCTGCATTTCCTGCATTGGCAGGCAGATTCTTTACCCCTGAGCCACCTGGGAAGCCCCTTTAGATAAGTTGGCCCAGTACAATTTTGTGTGGGATTTATTAACATTATTTTTCTTCACTGGATATGAATTTAGAGTACTCAAGGACATTCATTCTACACCAAAAGAACATTTAGCTTCTGTGTGGTTAAAATAATATTGAGGTCAGTATATTGGAAGAAAGGAGACACTCCATCCAGTAACCCTCTTTGAAATCCCTCACGTTCATTGGGAAGGTTAATTGACAGTCCTTGCACACTTCCTGCAACCCTGCCCCTGGAACTTGCAGAGGATCCTTTGCAAGAGACACAGTAACCCTTGTCTGCAGGCAATATGCACAGCTGGGAAAGATAATTAAATCAACTATTTCTTTTTGAGAGATCTACATCATTTCAACAGAAGGACCCAGCAATTCTGCTGGATTCAGGCTGAACACTGTTACTAGCAGACATACTTCAGACAGATTTCATAATCACCAGACTTCTGTGGTACAAATGATTATGGTGAGCTTCTGAGGCTCCCCAAAGGCCACTAAAACTGTCTGACTTAAATAGCACTGAATTTTTGATGTGAGAATTAGAAAGTATGGTTCAGTTTAATCTGTAAGGTTGGATACCAGAAAATGCTCTTTTGGTTTCCCAAAGTTGAGTGGTTCAATGGCTCCCATTCTCTTGTGAGATGGCCCCTAAATCTCATCCTGTGTGATTACTGGGGGCTCATGGAGGGTATCGAATAACATGGGTTGGGTTTCATTATGGGTGACATTATCACATGATTATTTTCCCCCACATCAATTATGGAATGTCATGAGAAAAGAGAAAATACCTTTTGAATGTTAACATTTCTGAAAGTGAGTTGGATTTACCGGGTAATTTTTTTTTTTTAATGTAAAATAGATAGCCAATGGGAATTTGCTGTATGGCTCAGGAAACCCAAACAGGGGCTCTGTATCAACCTAGAGGGGTGGGATGGGGAGGGAGGTGGGATGGAAGTTCAAAAGGGAGGGGATATATGTATACCTATGGCTGATTCATGTTGAGGTTTGACAGGAAGCAACAAAATTCTGTAAAGCAATTATCCTTCAATTAAAAAAAAAAAAAAAAAAAAACTCCGAGAATTTACCCAGAAGATTGGGGTGAACTTTCGAAGAATTAAAACTTCCGTGTGAGCTTTCCTTTTAAGCACTGCTCACTAGAGTTCATTTATCCCATTAAATGTTGGGTACTGATAAAAAGTAGCCAACAGTATTCTTGTCTGGAAAATTCCATGGACGGAGGAGCCTGGTTGGCTACTGTCCACGGGGTCGCAAAATGTCAGACACGACTGAGCGACTTCACTGATAAAAAGAAGCATTTCTTGCTGCCCCAGACAGAGCTTCTTCCTAGCAAGGCTAGTCTATTTTGACCCAGTGCACACTGTGGGTGCAAGATTGCAGGGTGTAGGGGTTTGTTCCCCAAAGTCCTGAAACCCAGTCACAGTTTTTTAATCTTTTAGTTTTTCTTATGAACAAGAAAGGCCCATATTCTCTCTGGTTACAAATCATAAATGAGTGAAACCCACTTTTTCCAGGGAGAAGACTCTTTCTCTGGTAAATGCTACACTGTTATCGGACTTGGCGTGGCTGAAATGATGTAGCAGAAGGGGTAATAAATGGAGACTTTAAAAAGGCATAATTTGATAGAATCATGCATTTTGTGCTTCCAATGAGTACATGGTCTAGCAGAATTTACAGATATATGCATAATTAATGTGAATATAGTATAAGATAATGACCTGTTAGAAGCACATGAAAAGATGGGCAGTATCATTAGTTTTTAGGGAAATGCTAATTCAAATCATAGTGCCAGTGTGAAACCTCTGTATATCTACTAGAATGACTAAAATGAAAAAGACTGCCCATATCAATTACTGGCTAAAGAGGTAGAGTAACTTACTCTCATCTATTGCTATTGACTGGGGGCAGGGGGAGGGGGAGCGGGGAGGCTTCCCAGGCGGCCCTAGTGGTAAGGAACCTAAGAGATGTGGGTTCGATCCCTGGGTTGGGAAGATCCCCTGGAGGAGGGCATGGCAACCCACTCCAGTATTCTTGCCTGGAGAATCCCATGGACAGAGGAGCCTGGCAGACTACAGACTACAGTCCATAGAGTTGCACAGAGTTGGACATGCACTGCTGTTGGGGATGTAAAATGGAAGAATCACTTCTGAAAACAGTTTAACAGTTTCTTAAAAAGTTAAACATATACCTATCCCATACCTTCTACATACTGCAGTCATAGTGCATTTAATATTTACCCAGAAGAAATGAATGCATACGTTCATACAAAAAAATTGCGCATAGACTGCTCACGGCAGTTTTATTTGTAATAACCCAAAGTAAACAAACCAAATGTCCAATGAAAAGATAACAAAATTGTATTTACTGATTGGCTGTATCCATACAATGAAATATTCAGCAACGAAAAGAGTCACCTACAGTGCTTCTATATTCAACAACATAGGGAAGTCTCAAAACAATCATGCTGAGTTAAAGAAGTCAGGCAAAAAGGTGAGAGCCTCTTGGGAATTAAATAGATAGAGTAGTGGTGGACATATAGATTGGAGAAAAAGAATTTTATCGTTATTTGAAAGATAAAATTTATGAGGCTTGGTTATGGAATAGTGGCTAGAGGGTCTTTCTCTAGTTTGGGTTTTTCTCTATGGAGCATCATCTATTTAGTGGTAAGGATTTCATGAAAGAGAATACTTAAGTATGAAAGAAATGGTGAGTTAATTGTTGAGTGCTGATTCTTTTAACTAACATCCCCAAGAGGAAACATTGAGTAGGCAAAACATCAATACTGCTGCTTAAAGAAAATGAGTTACACTTTGGCTTTTTAGTAAATACAAGCATAGATGACTAATAGAAGTATAATATTAGTGAGAAAAGAATAAAGAAGACAAAGAAAAATGGAAATCCTAGACCCAGTCTCATGGATGAGAGAGAACAAAAGAGCTGAGGGCAGAGAGGGAGAGGAAAGAAATGTGATGGGATGTCCCCGGGCAAAAGCATAGGGAACTGATTTGGAAAGCAGCAGACTTTATGGACATCTCGTTTATGCAATGCCCCGGTCACTCACTCTGGCATGTCTTAATGTGTGTGGTTAGGTTTATTTAGCCACTTGATCCAAAGTCTATAATCACTTGCAGCTCACAAGATGTGGTGGCCCTTGTGGTCAAGGACAAAGGTTCTGGAGACTATCCCTGTCTCTGACCTCAACAGGTATCTAAGCTCTCTGAACGTTTGTTTCCTATCTGTAAAATGGTATCCCCGTGGGTTCCTATCTCTAGAAATTATTGTATTATTATTGTAAATACTTTTAAAAATTGGCGTGGTGGTACTTAGCATTGCTTCTAACCCATAGTGGAGGTTCAATGAATTAATCTTCCTCTTCTTTCTCCCTCTTCTCCTTCTCCTCCTCCTCCTCTTTCTCATTATTAGTAGGCATCCACCATATTGTCAGTGATGATTGGAAAAAGCTTTACTCTCCAATAAGCCATTAGAAAACAAGAAATCAGAATTTCCTTTTTTTTTTCATCTGATTCTTTCTCTCCCAAGTGATTTATGTACATAGCTATTTTATTAGTCTTTCTTTTACATGGTGTGAAAAAAAGAGCATGACTTAGTGATGCAGCAAAGAAGTAGAAATTGAGTGACTTTGGTCCTGCCTGTTCTTCAATACCTATTTGGTTTAGTGCAAGTAATTTAAATTTCTTACACCTAAATATCTTCAACTAAAACAGAAATGAAGTATAATAATCACATAAGGCTATTAGAAATGCCTAAGCAAAAAGCATACATATGTAAATACCATTTAAGTTCAGAACTTTATAGAAAGCTAAGTGGGTTACATCAGATCAGATCAGATCAGTCGCTCAGTTGTGTCTGACTCTTTGCGACCCCATGAATCGCAGCACGCCAGGCCTCCCTGTCCATCACCAACTCCCGGAGTTCACTGAGACTCACGTCCATTGAGTCAGTGATGCCATCCAGCCATCTCATCCTCTGTCGTCCCCTTCTCCTCCTGCCCCTAATCCCTCCCAGCATCAGAGTCTTTTCCAATGAGTCAGCTCTTCGCATGAGGTGGCCAAAGTACTGGAGTTTCAGCTTTAGCATCATTCCTTCCAAAGAAATCCCAGGGCTGATCTCCTTCAGAATGGACTGGTTGGATCTCCTTGCAGTCCAAGGGACTCTCAAGAGTCTTCTCCAACACCACAGTTCAAAAGCATCAATTCTTCGGTGCTCAGCCTTCTTCACAGTCCAACTCTCACATCCATACATGACCACAGGAAAAACCATAGCCTTGACTAGACGAACCTTTGTTGGCAAAGTAATGTCTCTGCTTTTGAATATGCTATCTAGGTTGGTTACATAAGTTAGTATATTTTTGTAAAGGTAACACTAAGAAAATGCCACATTAATGTTCATTGATATACAATGCTTAAAAAATAGTTGTTTGATTTTCCTAAGTGTGCTTCTAGTTTATGTTTTAACATCTTATGAAAAATAGACCCTAACCATTCAAATCCCTGGTTGCATTCATTTCACCAGCAATTCCTTTTCATTTGAGTCAGGGGAGATTTCTTGTCTAATTTCAGGATTTGTGGATCTGGCCCTCCATGATCAAGTCCACCTTTTGGAATGTGCCTGGCTAGAGATCCTCATGATTGGTCTTGTCTGGCGCTCCATGGAGCATCCAGGGAAGCTCCTATTTGCTCCTAACCTTCTCCTGGACAGGTGAGTGACCTAGCTGTAGCTTGGGGAAAGTACATCCCTGAGAATCACCAGTTTTATACTGAATACTTGTTTATTCAGCATTCCATGAAACTTCCAAGAACTTTATCAGATATGTTTACAAATGGGTGAATTCGAGTGAGGTAGGGTAATTGAGTTCGCAGATAGCTAAGGTTAACTGTCTGCCTGATGCCTCTGCAGGTTAGCTTTATCATTTCTAACATAGACATATGGATATTGTATATGTGTTTATAATATACATATATGGATTTATGTATACACATGTATTTGCTTGTATTTATAACATTATGAGGGTTTCTCAGGGGCTGCTAGGTAAAGAACCCGCCTACAAGTGCAGAAGGCCTAACAGACATGAGTTCAATCCCTGGGTTGGGAAGACCCCCTGGAGATGGCATGGCATGGCAACCCACTCCAGTATTCTTGCCTGGAGAATCTCATGGACAGAGGAGCCTGGTAGGCTGCAGTCCATAGCGTCGCACAGAGTCAGACACGACTGAAGTGACTTAGCGCGCATGCACATAACATTATGAACTGTCATTTTCTAACTCCGTCTTCACCTTGTGTTATATTAAAAAATGATGAGTAACTTTCCTGTAATTAAAATCTTTTTTTGGTTCATGTACATCCAAACCACAATAGTCTTTTCATTTCCTCTTCCAATTTTTCCATCATTAAATGAGGAAATTTGATCATAGTTCCAAAGGCCACTTCCAGTTTTATGAATTCATAAAAGTTAACTTGCTTAAATTTGAAAACGGAGAATTCAGTTTTCAAATGTGCTACCTTGTTTTATGTGTTTTATTTGGGTTGACTCGGAATGTGAGTCATTGTTTTTACGCAGTCATTACTTAGAGTAATTGGATTTAGGCATTATTTAACAGCAGCTACCCCTGACAGAGTTCCTACCCAGCACCAACTGCTGTGCTGACGGCTTTACAAACATGATCTCATGTAATCATCACGGCACTCCTGGGAAGCCTTATCACTCCCATTTTACCAGAAAGGAAGCTAAGTTTCAGACACATTCTGTAACTTGGGAAAGCATGGAACGAGCTGATGGTGGAGCCAGGATTGGAATTCAGGATCTGTCTGGCTCTGGCATAACACGTTGCCACGTGTTCTTCATATTCCCTCCTCATCAGTGATGCCATCTTTGGTCTGATGCTGTGACCTTTTCTTTCCAGGTATACCTTGTCTTTATGGATGCCATAAACATGTGAATGGGAAAGAGCCATTTTCTAAAGTTTCTTACTGACTTTGTATGCCTCTGCTCAGCAGTCCAAGGTCGCCAGGTTGCTCTCAATGCATCTCTGTGCTTTCCTTCCTTTCGGGGAACCAGACTGCCTCCCATCTCCTGTCATGCTCCAGCTTCCTTCCTTATACCTGCCAAACCCCCTGGAGCAGACTTCTGGCAACATTGATTTAACTCTGGAGAATTGCATAAGTATTGGTTACCATTTCATCATTTTGTATTATTATAGCTTTTGAAAAACAGTGATGATGCTATTCAAGAAGCAACTCGCTCTTTCCATTGAATATAATCCCATATAACAATTTTTTGGAATGACTGAGGATGGCCACTGGTCCTGTTCCATAGAGCTCCTCATGCAGTGTCTGTCTACCTTAAAGGATGTCTCTGCAGTGCTTCTCACTTCTCCCATCTTCCTTTTCTTTCCTTTCCCTTCTCTTCTCTTCTCAAGTCTCCGTTCCACTTCTTTTCTCCTTCTTCCTTTGCTTTCCTCTTACCTTATTTTTTCACCTCTCTCTTCCTTCTTTTCTCCCTCCTCCTCTTCCTCCTTCTTCTTCTACTCTTAAAAAAGTTTTTTTTTCACCTGTTACAGTCATGTGGTTCTGTGACTGAATTATAATAAATTTGCAAATGCAAATCACAGACCGCGTATAATGTTTCCCCGCTATAGACTGGAAGGTATCTTGAAGGTTGAGGATTTGGGGGACATTCATGACTGAAGTGATCTGCCTCATGATTTCATGGTGACTGCCTCGTCCGTGTTTATATTCTTGGGTACACACTTCCTAAAAGCAATCATCAATTGTTGCATTTTAGGTGTGAAAGTGTTTTTGACATCACTTCATCCCAATGAACTCACTTTGCCATGAGGTGATATGCCTAGTTTTATCATGCACCTGCTTATCTCTCTTTTCTGCATATTCTCACTGTGGTTAATTTTCTCCCCTGTCTCTGATTGCAGTGTGAGTGACTAAGAGTTCTCATCTCTCTCCACTCCTACTTTCTCTTTTTCCAGATGTGCGGTTCCTACCACCTCTAGACCAGGATTTCTCAGCTTCTGCACTATTGACATTTTTGGTTGGATTGTTCTCTCTTGTGAGGAACTGTCCTGTGTGTTTTAGGATGTTTAGGCGCATCCCTGGACTTGACCTGCTAGTTGCTGTCATAGCAGCATTCCTTTCCCTGGAGATAACAGCCCCAAACGTCTCTGCATGCGTGCCAAGTTGCTCAGTCATGTCTGACTCTCTGGACCCCACGGACCACAGCCTACCAGGCTCCTCTGTCCATGTGATTTCCCAGGCAAGAATACTGGAGTGGGTTTTTGTTTCCTTCTTCAAGAGCTCTCCCCAACCCAGGGATTGAACCCTTGTCTCTTATGTCTCCTGCATTGGCAGGCGGGTTCTTTGCCACTCGTGCCACCTGGGAAGCCCATCTAGACATTTCTAAATGTCCCCTGTGTGTGGCAGGAGAGGAGGCACAGAATTGTCCCTGGTTGAGAACCACTACTCTAGATTTTCCCATTTCAATATCCTTTAAACTCTTCAGACTCACAAGAACTCTCCCTGAATCGTCCTTATAAGCTTGTTCTTATTCTTTATTGCTTTCTATTAGTGGCATCAACATTCACCTAGACACTGAAGTTGTCAAGTTCAAATTAACCATGGATTCCACTCCCCCAACCCCCACCAGATTATCCAGTTAATTGTCAAGTCTTTCCTTCTCTGTTTCTGAAATCCACACTCCCCTTTGTCTCCATACCTCCACTAGCACAGGTCCAAATCAGCCCTCCCTGAAGTGTGGCCTGGCCACCACTATGTCTCTTTCTCAGCCATCAGCCCTCTTTCCTTCAGTCTCTTCCCAGAGGGCTGCCAGACACTTCTTTGTAAGGCACAGCTGCGATCCTGATGCTTCCTGACTCAGCTTTCATTGGCTTTCTCTCTTCTTTAGAAAGTACTCTCTAGACTTTTTATCTTGGTAATCATGAATTCCTGTTGCAAGTGTCATAGACACGAACATCTGCAGAGCCGGGCCAGTGACGTAATGGGGAAAGCCAGTGATTATGAGTCCGAAAAGGAGTTCTGGGGATTTAAGTGAGCCAGGTGAGCTCTTGTCCAGGCTGAAAACACCTGGACCCTGACTTCAGCCTGAGAGCCACGAACTTAATTTCACTCTTCAAGTATTTTTTTCCACTGCTTCTGAAAGGCCCTGGGCCTTTAGAATTGTCAGAATCTTGGGACCTTCTTTAAGGCTCTCTTTAGTTGCCACTCTTCTGGAGAAACCTTCCTTTAGAGTCTCTCCTCTTCAGCCAGAAAGTAGCCTTTCCTTTGTCTTAAGTTCTCTCTAGGTTTGATTTCTGCTCCTCTTCTTCTCCTTCTGCCTGTAAGTTGCGATCATATGTCTTAACTTCTCTTCAAGCTCATGAACTGCTTGTGGGCAGGAACCAGATCTTGTTTGTCTTTTTTGCTCCCTCCAGTGAATAAAGTCTTCATGATCCCCAATAAGTATCTGTTAATTTCACTGGCCAAGGCCCCTCGGGTGGCTCATGTCAGAGTCAGGAGAAACCACATCTTCTGATGGTCGTTTCGACCGTTCACGTCATCATACTCGCTCACCTCTTGTTCAGAGCTACTCAGCAATTCCTGGCTTAGTCCCTCCTAGACTTTGAAGAAATTAAGATACATATGTTTTGAGAGGATTTTAAAAATTACTAAATGCATTTGGTTCATGCTTACACTTCTGCTTTTATTCCGCAGACCTGTTAAATTCTGAATGAGGATAAAAAAAGGATCTTACTTTTCTTCCATCACTAGACCCACTATCGAGTAAAATCCTCAAGATCTACATACATTTACATATATGTTAGTGACTAGAAAAATATATAAGTAAATATAAATTATATGTGCACATGTGCTCAGTTGCTCAGTTGTGACTGAGACTCTTTGAGACCCCATGGACTGTAGCCCACCAGGCTCCTCTGTCCATGGAATTTTCCAGGCAAGAATACTGGAGCAGGTTGTCATTTCCTACTCCAGGAGATCTTCCTGACCCAGGGATTGAATCTAAGTCTCCTGTGTTTTCTACATTGGCAGGTGGATTCTTAACCACTGCGCCACCCCCTGGGAAGCCTCATGAGTTATATAAATAATTAGTACTAAATATGTTAAAAATTATGGCCTATAGTATAAAATTTTCTATACTTTTCTATTTATCATGTACCTAAATATGAAAAAAATTTCAATATTATTAAATTATTCCCTTGGTATTAGAAGATAACTCCTTTTGATGACATTGATATAGTCATAACAGTAAACAATATTGTAACCAGTAACTCACTTGAAATTTTATACATATGGAAGATGGCTTTTGAGTGAAAGCTGAGAACACTGTTTATGTTTTTGACTTGCAGGCTCCCAACCCCTCTGATAACATTCAGCTCTCTGATTAGCCTCAGTCATCCTGATCTCCCTTTTGTCCGTTTCCAATCCTTTCACACATTGTAAACACTTTTTGGTAACAAGCTGTAGAAATCCATGAGTTTCAAAACCAAGTGTTCGAGAGCTGATAAGCGATGAGTGTTCAGTTCAGTTCAGTTCAGTCGCTCAGTCATGCCCGACTCTTTGCGACCCCATGAATTGCAGCACGCCAGGCCTCCCTGTCCATCACCAACTCCTGGAGTTCACTCAGACTCACATCCATTGAGTCAGTGATGCCATCCAGCC
>NW_011494720.1:1866524-1878572 GCF_000754665.1 Bison bison bison
CCATCCAGCCATCTCCTCCTCTGTCGTCCCCTTCTCCTCCTGCCCCTAATCCCTCCCAGCATCAGAGTCTTTTCCAATGAGTCAGCTCTTCGCATGAGGTGGCCAAAGTACTGGAGTTTCAGCTAAGATGAGTGTTAGCTTCATCATTTTTGTTTTCTCTCAAGCTTGGTGATACCACCTTTGCAAAGTCAATCTTCCTTGGGTGCTTACATCTTCACAGACACAGGGACAAGTGAAAGCCAGAAGTCCCAGGGAGTCTCGTCACCCTTGGATTACCAATGTTGCTAACTGGAGACAGGGATTTATCTGCCATAGATCGTATTGATGTCCTGTTTTCTCAAACCTTCTTTGCAAATCCAGGCATTTGTGCTTTCCAAGGCTATCAAGAGGGTAGAATGTACCCCAGTCTTTCCTTATATTACTCCAATGTTAGCACTGGTAAGTGGGGATTAGTGATTATAGGAATATAAAAATCTGCTGGGTTGTCATCTCATGTTTGTGAGCAGAGGACATATTTCCTATCTTGCATCCATTTAAAGAGTTATTGCTTGATTTACTTCCTGATGACAGGCCATGATATCTTGATTCTGGTAGTTTGTAACTTTCCTGGTAGTCATATGCTCGAAGGCTAATTTTATCCTTGCCATGCTTAGCCTATCCACAATTTCCAGTTCTTCCCCCATAGTCTGCAGGAGTGAGTTCCAAACAGTTAATGCAGTCATCTCTTTCTGCGAAAACTAAGAAATAAAGCTTATTATAAGGTATTAATAGAGAACCCAGTAATCTCTCTTTGTGTGTGTGTGTGTGTGTGTGTGTATGTGTGTTTTACAAGAGGAGAGTTAAAGATAATAAGAACGCCTGTGAAAGTCATCAGGAAATGGAGAAAACTCATTTTCCATTCTAGCACCTAATCCTTTGGTGTGTTTTGGCACCAGAAAACACAAAATATGTCCTCTGTGTCAACTAGGAATGCGCCTCCTCATTGAGTCCTGTTTGAGCGCTCAACCTGGAAAAATAGAGACCAAAAACAGAAGCAAAAGCTTCAAGATATGTCATTCCTTGTGGGATCTCTTTGTTTTCGCAGGAGCAAAGTTTACTATCGCTGGAAGACAGATGTGATGTTAGAGGAAACAATGTGAATTGCCAGTTCAGTAAGACCATCCAGTTTGCAGAGCACTGTCTAATTCTGTTTTGCTGGCGCCATCCGTGCTAACAAATTCTGAGAAATATTTGTGGATTTCTCAGGGAGGCCAAAGCACTCTCTTTCAATTCCTATTCACTCTCAGGGAAAAAAAAAAAAAAAACCTATTCATCCATTTAAAAAGCAGAGTTTAATCCGACAAGCAGAATATTCTACCAAGTGTCTGGCCAGAAGGTTGTTGATCTGGCTGTTTCCATCACTCCTGAATCAAGAGGCTCTGCCTGTAGGAAATAATACTGGACAACAGAAAGTTCTTTGACTTGTAGGCATGGAATAGGAATAAGTTCTCTTCCTTAAGAGAAAAACAGGTTGCTGCCCTGGGAGAGGATATTTTGCTTCTTCTACTAAATAGCTGACTGTTTTCAGACCATAAATTCATTTTAAATAGAAAAACAAGCCATTTCTAGAAGCAAGAACATGCTCGAGTTATTTATTGTCAATATTTCAGAAAACAAAGCATGCAAATGAAACAGTGCTCCCAGCAACTTTTTTTTTTTTTTGGCCTTTTAAAATTTTTTCCTGTGTAAAACTTGATGTAAATTCTTTGCAGATTTTTTTTTTTTTTAACTTGGAAGAGTGAAAAAAGAAAGTTCTGGAATAAGCTGATAAATTCAGAATGTAACTTGTTTAAAGGTTTCTTGGGTATAAAGAGGAGGACCCCTCTTTATACTCCTGTTTTAAGATTTCTCTTCTCTGAAAAATGTGTCCTCTACTGAAGGGGGATGTTGTAGTAGCAGAGATAGCAAGTGGGTGGGGATGGCGGAGTGGTCGACTTAGCAGCAAAGTGAGTCCTGGGTTAGGGTTTTGGTTACTCCAGTGGCTTTGCTGGATTCCCTCATAACTTTCCAGGTGTGCAGTGGTTTGCATGCCTGTTTGGCCCATTCAGATCTCAAGGACTTAGTTCATAAATTTTTTTTTTTTTTTTTGCTCTACCTTGTAGAATTGGATGAAGAAAGAAAGGAAGCCAACATTTATGTAACTTCTTTAATCTGTACAGTAGTGTGTCTGGTTATCTTTTATATTGTAGTTTGTTCATGATATGAGAATACAGGGAGCAAGGGTTTTTACCGGTTTATATTCTGGCTCTGTATCCATTGGTTCTTTCCAGTTATGAGTCCTTCATTTATTCAACAGCAGATGCCACCAGGTTGACTTGTAAAAGTCTTTGGCGTAGCATTCTGACAAACTCTGGAAATATGAAACTGTAAACTGCAGAGAGAAAAATGGAGGCCAAAAGAAGAGAGAAATTAGAAAGGAATCAAAATATCTATTGGACTAAATCTCAGTTGCATTATACACTTTAGGTGGGTCAATTATGTGATATGTGAGTTATATCAATAAAAATATTAAACAAACACACATATTGGAGTTTTAGAAAAAATCAGTTTTTCCAACAGGACCTTCAGTCATGAGAGCACATGGTAGGGGTTCTACTGGAGAAAGGTGAAAAACAGAATATTCAAATCATGATTGCTCCTTAAAAACAAAAGCACTTGAACAGAACAGTGTTATAAGCCTGCTAAGCCACAAGTCTTTAACTCCTCAAGAGGAATAAACCTAAAAAGAGCAAAGATCTGTTTAATATAAAATCTCTACAGAGGAAAAGGCAAAATTCCAGCCAAAGAATTAATCCTGTGTAAGAGGCTTGCTTTGACTTCTCTTATGTGTTTACCTACCACATTGTTTTTGTATTTGCCATATGTTGTTAACAGTTAACCATTGCTGATTGATCTAAAATGTGATCAGCATAATGTTTTTGACAGTTTAGTTCTAAAATATCTTGATGTTATTTAAGTCACACATGCTTCTTAGAGGTAATCATGTAATCCCCCTATCATATCTGTTTTAATCTCAGCTGCCTTTCTATAGTTGGCATTGAAAAGATCCTCATTTGTTTGAATGAATGCAGTTAAAATCCAGTGACAAAAAGAGATAACACAGCTTCAACTCTGTTAGTTAGGAGTCAGTTTAAGTCAACTCAGTAGATACTTGTTGAGTTTGACCATGTCTCTAGGGTTCTGTCTGACACTGGAGGGTATGGAAAAAATGTGTAAGAGGCAGATCTGGCCTCAAGGAATTCACTCTCTGGTGGAGGAGTAATATTGGTGTACAAATGAATACAAGCAAAAGCAAGACGTTGTAAGCAAACCTCCACCACATCCCACATCATCCCTGTCTAGTTTATCCTCCTTCATCACTTTCTCTTTTCAACTGAGAGATAAGTGATATGACATTGCATTGTATAGCATATGCATACAACATATGATTTGATATATGTATATATTATAAAATGTTCACCATAATGAGTCTAGTTAACATTCCATCACCACAAATAGTTACAGTTTTTTTCCTATGATGAGAAATTTTACGTTCTACTCTCTTACCAACTTTCAACTATACAATAAAGTTTTATTAACGATAGTCACCATACTGTACATCGCTGTGCTTAGTCACTCAGTCGTGTCTGACTCTTTGCGACCCCATAGACTGTAGCCCACGTGGCTCTTCTGTCCATGAGATTCTCCAGGTAAGAATACTGGAGTGGGTTGCCATGCCCTCCTCCAGGGATCTTTCCAACCGAGGGATGGAACCCAGGTCTCCCATATTACAGGCGGATTCTTTAACATCTGAACCATCAGGGAAGCTCAGGGATGGAATGCTGTACATTACCATCCCCAGAACTTATTTATCTTATAACTAAAAGTTTGTACCTTTTACTGTCTTCACTCAATTTGCCCACTCCCCACTTCTGGCAAATACCGATTTGTTCTCTGTATTGTTGAGCTTGGCGGATTTTTTTTTTTTTTAAATAAGATTCCACTGTGATGTGTCTCTCACTGTCTGACTTATTTCATTTAGCATAATGCCCTCAAAGTCCATCCATGTTATCACAAATGGTGGAATTGGATTTCCTCCTTTTTGTGGCTAAATAATATTTCATTATATATATATATATATACACACACACACACACACACATACTTTTTCTTTATCTATTCATCCATTGATGGACACGTAGTTACTTCTGTATTTTGGCTATTGTAAATAATGCTACAATGAACATGGAGGTGCAGATATCTTTTCAAAGTGGTGTTTTCATTTTCTTTGGATAAATGCCCAGAAGAGGAATTAGTTGATCATATGGTAGTTCCATTTTTAAATTTCTGAGGAAACTCCATCCTGTGTTCCATAGTGGCTGCACCAATTTACATTCTCACTAACAGTGCACAAGAGGGTTCTCTTTTCTCCACAGCCTCACCAACACTTGTTATTCCTTCTCTTTTGAATAATAGCCGTTCTGACAGGTGTGAGATGGTAGCTCCAGGTTCTGATTTGTATTTCCCTGTCGGTTCATGGTGTTTGAGCACCTTTTCGTACACGTGTCGGGATATCTTCTTTGAGAAAATGTCTATTTAGATCTTCTTCCTATTTT
Source organism: Bison bison bison (assembly GCF_000754665.1). Taxonomy (NCBI): domain Eukaryota; kingdom Metazoa; phylum Chordata; class Mammalia; order Artiodactyla; family Bovidae; genus Bison; species Bison bison. Next base: position 1,871,159 of record NW_011494720.1, read on the forward strand.
TTAATCAGATTTGTTTTTTTGCTATTGAATCGTATGAGTTGTTTACACATTTTGAATATTAACTCCATATCAGATATGTGATATGCAAATATTTTCTGCTGTTTGGTAGGTTGCTTTTTCATTTCGTTAATGGTTTTCATTGCTGTATGAAAGCTTTTTAAGTTGGCCCAGTCTCTCTTGTTTAGTTTTGCTTTTGCTGCCTTTGCTCTGGTGTCAAATCCAAAAAAAAATATTGCCAAGACCAATATCAAGGAGCTTACCACCTATGTTTGTACTTTCAGGTCTTATGTTCAAGTCTTTAATCCATTTTGAATTAATTTTTGTGTATGGTATAAGGTAGTGGTCCAGTTTAATTCTTTAGCATGTGGTTGTTCAGTTTTCTTAACACCATTGATTAAAGAGTGTCCTTTTCCTGTTGTGTGTTGTTGGCTCCTTTGTCAGATTAATTGCCTGCATACGTGTGGGTTTGCTTCTGCACTGTCTCTTCTGTTCCCTTCATCTATGTGTCTGTTTTTATGCCAATACCGTACTATCTTGGTTACTATGGGTTTATAGTATAGTTTTAAATCAGGAAACATGATGCCTCCAGCTTTGTTCTTTCTCAAGATTGTTTTGGCTGCTTGGGATTTTTTTGTGGTTCAATACAAATTTTTGGACTGTTTGTTCTCTTTCTGTGAAAAATGCCATTGGAACTTTTATAGGGATTTCATTGCATCTGTGGATTGCTTTAGGTATTATGGACATTTTAACAGTATTAATTCTTCCAATCCATGAGCATGGATACGTTTCAACTTATTTGTGTCATCTTCAGTTTTATTCATCAGTGTCATAATTTTCAGTCCTTCACTTCCTTGGCTAAATTTAGTCATAGATATTTTATTGTTTTTGTTGCAATTGTAAATGGAATTATTTTCTTAATATCTCTTTCTAAATAGTTTAAGTCAACAGAGAAGCTCAACTGATATATTGAGTTTGAAGACTGCAACTTTACAGAATTCATTTATTCTAACAGTTTTTTGGTCTTTAGGGTCTTCTAAATATAATATCAGGCTTCCCTGGTGGCTCAGATGATAAAGAATCTGCCTACAGTGTGGGAGACCCGGGTTCGACCCCTGGGTCAGGAAGATCCCCTGGAGAAGGGAATGGCTACCCACTCCAGTATTCTTCGGGATTATCATGTAATCTGAAAATAGTGTTATTCTTACTTCTTCCTTCCTGATTTGAATACTTTTTATTTCTTTTCCTTGTCTAATTGCTCTGGCAAGGACTTCCAATACTACCTTGTATAAAAGTGACGAAAGCATCCTTTTCTTATTACTGATCCTAGAGGAAAAGCTTCCACTTTTTCACCATTGGGTATGATTTTAGCTGTGGGCTTATTATGGGTGGCCTTTACTATGCTGAGATACTGCACCTACTTTGTTGAGAGGTTTAATCATGAATGAATATTGAATTTTATCAAAAGCTTTTCCTGCATTTATTGAGACGATCATGTAATTTGTGTCCTTCATTTTTTTATTATTTTATTTTTTAACTTTACAATATTGTATTGGTTTTGCCATATATCAACATGACTCCGCCACAGGTATACACGTGTTCCCCATCCTGAACCCTCCTCCCTCCTCCCTCCCCATACCATCCCTCTGGGTCATCCCTGTGCACCAGCCCCAAGCATCCAGTATCTTGCTTTGTGAATGTTGAACCGTTCTTGCATCCCTGGAATAAATCTCACTTGATCATGGTATATGATTCTTTTAATATGTTATTGAACTTGGTTTGCTAACATTTTGCTGAGGACTTTTGCATCTCTGTTCATCAGAGATCTAGCCTTGTAATTTTCTTTTCTTGAGTGTCTTTGGTTTTGGTACCAGAATGAAACTGGTCTTATAAAGTGAATTTGGAATTATTCCCTCCTCTTATATTTTTTGAAAGAGTTTGTGAGAATTTGGTATGAATCTGTCTTTAAATGCTTGGTAGAATTCACCAGTGAAGCCATCTGGTCCCATCCCTCTGTTGGGATGTTTTTGATTACTGATTTATTCTCCTTAGTAGTAATTAATTTGCTCAGATTTACTATTTCTTCATGATTCAATGTTGGTACACTGTATACTTCTAGGAGTTTATCCATTTCTTCCAGATTGTCCTACTTGTTGGCATGTAATTGTCCACAGTAATCTCTTATGATTCTCCGTTTATCTGTTGTATCAGTTGTCCCTCTATCACTGCCTAACAACTATGAATTCTAAGGGGAAAATCAAACCCTGATTTGCACTTACATTTATAAACTGATTCATTCTTGACATTTCCATGCCATCATAACTCTACTCATTTTACATTTATCTTGCCTAAAAATGCATCCTAATATAGATAGCTCTAAAAGATCATTCCATATATTTGTCCTTTGGGACTGGTAGGAGGGCAACATGTGGTTTTAGCAGAGATTTGTCAAGTCTCTGTGCTTGATAATCACAATTTACACATTTTTGAAATATTACTTATGACAAGGTATTAATACTGCTAGGATATTTTTCTATGATTACAACTTTTAGTTTTATGACTGGCTAAGGATTTAGAATTTTACTTCAAAGCAAATGAAGTTAGTATGCCTATTTCCATTTCTTAAAGTTGTAATTGTTTTTATCATTAGTGTCATGGTTATATGCCCTTATGATCTATAATTGAGTTCCAGTCTCTTCTTTGGTATTATTGACTTCTCCCTATGGGCTCCTAATCCAAAGATTAAGGGTTGTATTTCTCTTGTGATTCTTCAAGAGACACTTCTAAATCATTTTATATTCTTATTCATTATTTTTACCTGTGTTTCTATTTTATCAAACACAAGAGAGATGAAAAGCTCACTGTCAGTATTTTCTTTGGTCTTTTGCCACAGCAGAGCATCAGTTGCTTAATCTGTTATATATTGTGGGCTTCCCTGGTGGTTCAGATGGTAAAAAAAAATCTGCCTGCAATGCAGGAGACCCTAGTTCGACCCCTGGGTCGGGAAGTTCCCCTGAAGGGAATGCCTACACCCACTCCAGTCTTCTCTCTTGGAGAAGCGCATGAACAGAGAAGCCTGATGGGGTCGCAAAGAGTCAGACATGACTGGCGACAAACACCGCAGCAATATTGACCACTGTCCACTGGGACAGATTCTAAGATCGATCATGACTTCATCATTGGAAAATATGATGCCACGGACATGTTACGATAATAAGGAAAGGTTACTCAAATCCCTGATAAGAAAGGGGCTTCTTCTGCATCTCCAGGTTTGATAGGACAAACTTAATACTGTGTGAAGTGGAGCCAGTGCCTGGTCCCTCTTAGCCTTTGAAGAGAGCAAAGCCTGAGGGAGAGCTTAATTTAGTGTGGGTGTGGTGGGAATTTTGGGGAATGAAGAAAGTTTCAACATATGTGGTCCTAGGAATTGAAAGGGTGGCTATGCTGTTGATATAAGACTGAAAAAGAATAGGTGTTGGAGAAATCTGATGAATTTTTCCTTATATATGTTGGACTTAAGATACAGGGAGGGTATACTGAAGGCTGTGTCCTTCAGAAAATTGGAGCTCAGAATAGAGATGGAGATTAAAAGCTGGAGATAAAAGATTTGAATCATCTCCTTAGTTGAAAGTGTGGAATGCATGAGACAAGTAGGCAAAATACTGGAGAAAGTAGTATCCAAAAGGTTGAGGAAAAACTTCTTAAAATGCTCAGCTTTAAGAGTTATAAGCGAAAAAGAATCCTAGCCTGGGGTTTGAAGCAGAGTTGTTTTAGAGGTAGGAGCCCAAAGTCTCTGATTCCAAGGGAAGGATGGCTTTCCAAAAAGGTTTTTAAATTTATTGCATTGAGTTGGACAAAGTAGTTTCTGATGATTTAGAAAATTTTTTTCTCTAGGTTGATGGTTACTTCCACCTTATAATTTATTTTGTATATTTATCTTTTTTTAGAACTTAGGTCAGCTAGTGGTTTCCCCATTTTGTCAATTCTTTTCCCCTTATTTTTTTTTTTTATTAGTTCTACTGGTTTTCTACTTTCTAATTCAGTTATATTTTTAGATTACTGAGACCTTCCTTTTGCTTCCAGTCAGTTAACCTTGTAATTCTTTCTCTAGCTCTTTGAGTTGATATTTAACTCATTTATTTTCATTTCATAGTATAGGTAATTAATGCAAAGAATTTTCCCAGAGCTCTAGTTTTGCCTTAATTATGTATAGATTCTGATATACTTACTCACATTTTTCTTAAGTAACTTTTAAATAATTTCTTCTTAATTTTTTTGTGTGTGGAAATGCTGTTGTCAAGAAGTTGGGTGGCAGTCTGACTTACTTTCCTTTATTAGGGATTTGGACTTTTATCTGAATGCTTAGATAAAGTTTGTTTTTTCATAGACTTAAATTTCAGTAGTATTTATTAAGATATATTTATTAAGTTTTATTAAGATACAGCCTCTTAATGGTCTCTGTGTTGACCGTTTTAAGTTACTTATCCCAGGTACATGGTATGTCTTTTTGAATACATTGATTGAAATCTTATTTTACTTCTCAACTCTTGATTTATAGTTTTGAGTAACTTTTGCTATATTGCTTTTTCAGGGGCTCATTTATACATACAATGGGGATCCTTTACTGTACTCTATAATTAAGACTTTATTCTAAATATTTTTATTCTTTTTTTTTACTCTTTATCTTTCCATCCTTTATTCCCCTCACTGTGCTGTCCATGGTGTCTATTTCCTGTTATACCCTCCTTAATTTAGTCTATCTTTCTGAATGTTTTTCTTTTATTTTAAAATTTATTTCCAAAATGTCTCAGTTCTTGTTTATTTTTTTTCTGTTGCCTGATCCTATCATTTCTGCATTTTCTGTTTCTGAAATGTGCAACTCTTCCAAAGCTTTGATTATTGTCTCCAGTAGTTTTAATTTATCCTTAAAGATTAGGCTATAGTTTTCATCTGCTTTGTGGATACCAGTACCTAAATGTGCTGAATTGTCAAAGCAGACCCCAATGAATCGTAGATCTCAATCACACCAAGTTTTTACTAACAACTAGCAAAGATACACGGAGAAGGCAATGGCACCCCGCTCTGGTACTCTTGCCTGGAAAATCCCATGGACAGAGGAGCCTGGTGGGCTGCAGTCCATGGGGTCGCTACGAGTCAGATACGACTGAGCGACTTCACTTTCCCTTTTCACTTTCATGCATCAGAGAAGGAAACGGCAACCCACTCCAGTGTTCTTGCCTGGAGAATCCCAGGGACGGGGGAGCCTGGTGGGCTGCCGTCTATGGGGTCGCACAGAGTCGGACATGACTGAAGTGACTTCGCAAGAGCAGCAGCAGCAAAGATGCATGTTAAAAATGGGCATTAAACAAACATATCATCATCCTTCATTAGAAGGACTCTGAACCATCAGATGGAGCTTTCAAAAAACCCTTTTTCTTTTCTAAAATGTGTTGTAAATTTTGGAGCAATAGATGATTGCTATATGCGTGGTAGAAGTTCACTCAGGAGAAGTCATTTAGATTTCAGGTTACTCGGTTTTTATATTTTTTTAGGCAGATAGAAAGCCTATGAGATTAACTTCTATTCTCTAGTAGCTGCCTCACATAAAATTGAAAATTCCAGATTTTTTGTTTAGCCATGAGAAATTTAGACAGACTTGATTTATCTGGTTTAAAACATCCCTAGATAAGAACTTCCCATGCTATCTTTCTGCTGTTCAATCCCATCAGAATGTTTACAAGAAGGTTTAGTTCAGTTCAGTCACTCAGTCCTGTCCAACTCTTTGTTACCCTATGGACTGCAGCACATCAGGCTTCCCTGTCCATCACTGACTCCCAGAGCTTGCTCAAACTCATGTCCATCGAGTCAGTGATGCCATCCAACAATCTCATCCTCTGTCATCCCCTTCTCCTCCTGCCTTCAATCTTTCCCAGCATCAGCATCTTTTCTAATGAGTCAGTTCTTCACACCTGGGGCCAAAGGATTGCAGCTTCAGCCTCAGCATCAGTCCTTCCAATGAATATTCAGGACTGATTTCCTTTAGGATTGACTGATTTGACCTCCTTGGAGTCCGAGGTACTTTCAAAAGTCTTCTCCAGCACCACAGTTTAGTTAATCAATATGAAAAACCCAAGTCAATTTGCATATACCAGCAATAAATATAAAATATAATTATATAGATATATAATTATATAAGCATTTAATATAATTATATATACTTTTTACAGTAATAATAGGATGTTTAATGTATTTTGGAATAAATTTCATTGAGAGATTTCAGGAGTTTTATAGACATAATTAGAAAATTCTGTTGAAATATACTGAAACATAAAGCATTGAAACAATATACCATGTTTATGGCTAGGAAGATCCATTATTGAAAATATACCAGTTCTCCACAAATTATTATTATTATTATTAACTAAGTTATTAATTAAGTGAATTTATAATCAAAATTTCAAGTTACTTCTAAAATTTATATGGTAGAGGTCAAAGACCAAGTATAGCTAAATGTTTCTGAAGACTGAATTAAGGTGGGGGAGATTGGGTTAAAAATTATAATAATTGAGTTACAAAGTCATAAAGCTATTATAATTAAGACAATGTGGTACTGGCATGAAAATAAGCACACTGACTAATGAAATAGAAAAGGGTGTTCAGAAACTGACATTTATGAAAAATTGACATCAGATAGAGCATTGAGATTGGGAGGGAAAGCAAGAAAGCATTAATTGTTCTGAGACAATTGGTCATTTACACAGGAAAAAAAAAAAGAAGGAAATCTGATTTGATTTCATAGCATGTGAACAAAAGAATTCCAGATGAATGAAGGATTTAATTGAGAGATAACATTTAAAGTTTTCTAGGAAAATGTAGGAAAATATCTATTTCAGATTTGAGAGTGAACTTGAGAACTCAAGAAGGACAGTCCTAAGTGTTCTGTCTAAGCAGGGCACAAAAACTACTATTGCTGGAAGAAATATTGCAATGTTGATCTCTCTAAAATGAGCAACTTTAAAAAGAAAATAAAAATAAGGTGGGTTGCTGGAGAAATGGGTATTTATTTTTTTAATATGTTTTACCAAACATATATGATCAAAATTCTGTTGTCTGAATCAAATATTAGGCTGAAAATGAAGTCAGGAAACAGAGAATAACCTAACAGCCCAGAATGAGCACCCCTTTACATCCATCACCAGCTCAGTCAGGAACCTGCGCCACTCTTCAGTTTTCTGAAATGTGAAATGGAAATCCTTGTGAAGGACCCTCACAGATGCATTTAGAAATGTATGTTCAGAAAATGGAATTGAAATGTTTTAGTAAGAGTCATGGGCTCAATCCTTGAAATAGATGATGGTTGAATTTCCTATAGTATGTAATTACAACACAATAAGACTCAAAAGCAGCTTCTATAAAG
>NW_011494720.1:1878672-1892262 GCF_000754665.1 Bison bison bison
AGTAATATCGTTATGGGTGTGGTGGGTGGAAGAGAAGCAGCCTGCTTCTAGGGCTTCATTAGCTTCTGCCGACTGGAGCTCTCCAGGCTATGGGGAGGAACCCTGTTTACCTTGGTTCAGAATCAATTTTAACCATCACTGAGGCCCTGGGGGTCAGAGTGCAGCACGGAGTCCTTGGGAATACACCAGGCCAGGAAAGAAAAGATGAAAATGGTTTTTGAAAAGCCCCGAGACGGGCTGCAGTTTTGTGGACCAGTTATTCCCAGAACAATGTGTTGTAGTGCCAGTCACTGATGAAATGATACTTAGACCCCTACTTTAGTTTCTTCAAGAAGTTTCTGGTAAATTAGAGCAATGCCATTGGCCTGATTTAGGCTATTCTGTCTAAATATAATTTCTACATATTCTGCAGCCCTGGGAATATTTAATAAGGGGAGAGAGGCAGCAAAAAAGAAAGGATCATAAAAACAAATGAACAACAGAATAAGAAACAAAACCTTGCCCTTTATGGTAAGGATGCTGAGAAAGACGCACTTATCCGTAAAGGACATGTAGATAATTTCTCATTTCTCTCCTGAGAATGCTAGCACACATTGCTCTGGTTGGAGTAGAATAGGTTCATCTGGCCTTTGAGGTCACACTGATGATGTTGTGCCTTGCTGTTAATGAAACTTTGTGAATTATTCTTAATTTTTATTTCAGTTTCTAATAAGTATTCATGAGCTATAACCTTTCCATCTCCTAGATTGCATGCTTCAAAAAAAATCCTTAGAACCATGCTTCTAGAAAATAAGGTTATGTTTTAAGTAATAATTATAATTCTACAGTGTGTCATACTTGTGGTTTCTAATGTGCTAACCTCCACATTCTCTCATTATCCCTGAAATAGCTCTTTGAGGATATTAAGATAGGCATTATAATGTTCACCTTTCCTCTGGGAAAATGAGGTTTATAGCTGTTAATGTATCTACTTACCGTTGTAAGGCTCTCTAGTGGCAGGAATCAAAACTCCTTACTCCAGCGTCAGTGTTTTTTGGTTGTTGTTCAGTCGCTCAGTCGTGTCTGATTCTTTGTGACCCCACGAACTGCAGCATGCCAGACTTCCCTGTCCTTCGCCATTTCCCGGAGTTTGCTCAAACTTATGTCCATTGAGTTGATGATTCCATCCAACCATCTCATCTTCTGTCACCCCCTTCTCCTCTTGCCCTCAATCTTTCTTAGCATCAGGGTCTTTTCCAGTGAGTCAACTCTTCATATCAGGTGGCCAAAGTATTGGAGCTTCAGCTTCAGCATTAGGCTTTCCGATGTATTTTCAGGGTTGATTTCCTTTAGGATTGACTGGTTTGATCTCCTTGCTGTCCAAGGGATTCTCAAGAGTCTTCTGTAGCATCATATGGTGCCAGAATGTTTTTTCACTCTACCATTAATGATCTAGATTAATAAGATCAACATTTACCTGGGAATTAGAAATATAAGATACAACCCTGTCCTCTGATAGCGTATAATCTATTAGAGGTGTGGGGTGTAGTAGGACAGTTACATGAATATATATGGCTTAACATGAGTCAGTAACACGTAGCTAAGTGCCAAATGAGGCTTCCCTGGTAGCTCAGCCGGTAAAGAATCTGCCTGCAATGCAGGCAACCCAGGGAGTCCCTTCTGGTATGTAAACTGGCCTATAGGTGGAAAGTGTGAGAAACCTCCCCGAAGCCTGAGTTAGGAGAATCCCCTGGATCCCCTGGAGAAGGGAACAGCTACCAACTCATAGAGGAGGTAAGTGCTGCCTATGGGTATACACTTAGTTCAGAATTCATCTTGAGAGAACCGCTAGTGGGGAGTGGTAGATGGAGAAGCAGAAGGGATAGTTGCTGTAGGAAGATGCATGGTTCACTCCCCAGGAACAGGAAGAAGATGGAAGTGCAGTGGAACCTTCGGTCCACGAATTTGGTGCCAAGCTCCCGCGTCTTAGTCCCAGAGCTGACATGATGTCCTTGACACTGAACAAACCTTTGGAACCTGTTGAAAAGAGAGTTGTAGGAATTTGTGAAGTTTCAGAGCAACAGAAGCTTCTCCAGGCTCATGTTCAGATACATTGGTTCGAGGGGAGTCACAGAAAGGGAGGTCCCTCTGGGAAGGGTTGGATGTGGGCAGGGGTGCAGCAGAGATAAAGGCATGTAAAAGTGAGCCTAACTGGAGAAGGGGATGGTCGGGGGTGGGGTGGGGGGTTGCTATTCAGTGTGCTGTTTGAGAGCCCAGGCTCTGGAGCTAGGTTGCAGGTTGACCACCCACCAACTGTGACTTTGGGTAGTCACTTAACTTCTCTGTGCCTCAGTTTCTTTCCATGGAGTTTTTGATTTTTTTTTTTTTTTTAGATTTATTCATTTACTTGTTTGTTTATTTTGGCTGCACTGGGTCTTGGTTGCTGCACTCGGGCTTTCTCTGGTTGTGGTGAGTGGGGACTGCTCTCTAGTTGCCGTACACGGGGTCCTCATTGCAGTGGCTTCTCTTGTTGCAGAGCATGGGCTCTAGGCACGTGGGCTTTGGTAGTTGTGGCTCATGGGCTTAGTTGCTCTGCGGCATGTAGTGTCTTCCTGGAACGGGGATTGAACTGGTACCTCTGTGTTGCAAGGTAAACTCTTAACCGCTAGACCACTTAGGGAAGCCGTCCATGGAGTTTTATAAGGATTCAAGGTGGGAATGCCAAGTTTTTAGACCACGTTTTTTATCACATGGTGAGAATGTGATTGTTAGGACTCGTAGTTGAGGTAAGTTACAACGTGGTCCAACCTAGGAGACTTCATTGGCGCCAAGAGTAGCTGTATTTTAAGACGTTTCATCACCAGAAGTGAAGCTTAGTATTATAATTAAAGGGCTGAGTGAACCCTTTTACTTTCTCATAGAGGTTAGTAAGTGTACAAAAGGTTGATTCTGTGAAGTATGATTTTGGAGACTTATCTTGTTTGCATTTGGAACTGAAGTAACATTTAAGACCTAGGGCACTGCTTTTCAAATTGCCCTCTGTGGGTCTTTCCAAGGAGGTAACTAAGAATTTGCCTTGGAGGAAGGAAGAAGATGTGGTCTCCAGGGCACCCTAGAGTTCTTCCAAAGAAGATGCACTTTGTTCTGCCTTATAATTGAAGTTCCACATAGTATTTCATATAAGAAGTTTGAATACTATTGATTCACTCCAGCCTCCTTGTTTAAAGTGAAGTCGCTCAGTCATGTCCGACTCTTTGTGACCCCATGGACTGTGGCCTACCAGGGTCCTCTGTCATGGGATTTCCCAGGCCAGAATACTGGAGTGGGTTACCATTTGCCTAAGGTTATACAGCCAGCTACTGCCAGAGGGTGGCCAGAAACACAAGGCCACTCTTTCTGGTACCGTGCTTGTCATTAGTTATATAATGCTACCTACTGCGTAATCAAAAGAAAACTTCAAAAAGAAATCAGTACCTATATGTAAGAGCTACACAAAACAACTCCAATCAAGAGGGCGTTAGTATTAGGACTTCCCTGGTAGTCCAGTGGTTAAGACTCTGCGCTTCTACTACCAGGGGCATGGGTTCAATCACTGGTGGAGGAACTAAGATGCTATATGCCACGTGGCATGGCCAAAATGTTTTTTCAAAAACTAGCATTTAACTCCACGCATACATATCCCAGCACACTGGAAACAGCTCTCAGTGTCAATTTGTTGTTGTTGTTCAGTCACTCAGCTGCATCCGACTCTTTGTGACCCAAGAACTGTAGCCTGCCAGGCTCCTCTGTCCATGGGATTCCCCAGACAAGAATACAGGATTGAGTTGCCGTTTCCTTCTCCATGGGATCTTCTCAAGCCAGGGATCAAACCTGCATCTCCTGCCTTGGCAGGCAGATTCTTTACTACTGAACCACATGAGTTCAGGGTCCATTCAGATCAGATCAGATCAGATCAGTTGCTCAGTCGTGTCCTACTCTTTGTGAGCCCATGAATCGCAGCACGCCAGGCCTCCCTGTCCATCACCAACTCCCAGAGTTCACTGAGACTCACGTCCATCGAGTCAGCAATGCCATCCAGCCGTCTCATCCTCTGTCGTCCCCTTCTCCTCCTGCCCCCAATCCCTCCCAGCATTACAGTCTTTTCCAATGAGTCAACTTTTCACATGAGGTGGCCAAAGTACTGGAGTTTCAGCTTTAGCATCATTCCTTCCAAAGAAATCCCAGGGCTGATCTCCTTCAGAATGGACTGGTTGGATCTCCTTGCAGTCCATTACCCTTCTTCAAATTAATGTTTTCTATCTGTATTTTTATTTGGCTAAACCTTAGATTGAAATACATGAAATGAAGTTAGAAAGTAGAAAGTATATGGTGAAGTCAAGGCAAAGATCATCCGTAATAAAAGAAAAGATGAAATTTTTAAAATTGAAGTAAACCAAAGAGCTCCAAGTGAGTTGTCAACATTAAAGAAAGATGAATTGTATCAAACAGGATTGGTTCCAATGTGGGCTAAGAAGTACCACCGCCACCTGCTGTAGACTGTTCATGGGCTGAGTTTGTGAACTGGCTACCAGGGAAAACCATTGTTCTCCTAACAGTTGTAGGTTCAATTTTAGCGTGAAAAAGACTGGAACTTCTAAGAGGAAGGCAGTGTTCTGGCCACCTCTGATTCTCCTTTTTCAATTCCAGTTTCTAGGATTATTTGGCACAGTGCTTGGTCTGTGTAGATCTGCCTTATTGGGTTGCAAAGCCAGAATACTTTTTCCTAGCCTTAAAAACAACCATTAAAATGACTACCTTAATTCTTATCCTGATGAAAAACACTTGAAAATTTTCTCTTCTAAAATTAGAGTCTGGGTTATCTCAAAACATCTTGTCACTTGGGCCTCAGTCCAGATGTCACCGCCCGGAGAACAAGCTAGCTGGAGGTGGCCCTCTGCTATACTATCCCACTGCTCCCTGGTTTAGTTCCTGTGAAGGCACTTCTCACAGTTGGAATTATCCTGCCCATTATTTACTTCTCTTTATCTGTCTTTACCATGTGAATGGAAGCTCTTGGAAAGTGGGGACTTTGACTAACTTGCAGAGTGCCTGGGATCTAAGTAAGAGCTTGATAAATCCTAATGAAATGACTCCAGAATCCCCATGAGAATTCCTAGGTCATTAGTTTAGTTCTTGGCTTGTGTATTGAATATGTGTCATTTGTCTTAAAGGATAGTGAACAGATTAAGGTTTTCCATATAAGAAAGGCGAGGCCCTATAGCTCAGGGATTAGAGCACTGGTTTTGTAAACCAGGAGTTGCGAGTAAAAGAGGATAAGAAAGGAATTGCTTTTTCTTCGGACATTTCAATGGCTGATTATGTTGCATTTAATTTCTGCACCATAAAGCAGCATTTGGTGGTGCATTTTGGTTTGGTTTTTTGTGTGTATGTGTGTGTGCTGCAATTAGAATGGTGAGGATAAGAAATATGAATTTTATATTCTTCTTGCCAAGAATCTGCTGCAATTCAGGAGACCTCGGTTCGATTCCTGGCTCGGGAAGATCTGCTGGAGAAGGGATAGGCATCCCACTCCAGTATTCTTGGGCTTCCCTTGTGGCTCAGCCAGTAAGGAATCCACCTGCAATGTGGGAGACCTGGGTTCAATCCCAGGGTTGGGAAGATCCCCAGGAGAAGGGAAAGGCTACTCACTCCAGTATTCTGGCCTAAAGAATTCCATGGACTGTATAGCCCATGGGGTCACAAAGAATTAGACATGATTGAGAAGGCAATGGCACCCCACTCCAGTACTCTTGCCTGGAAAATCCCATGGATGGAGGAGCCTGGTAGGCTGTAGTCCATGGGGTCGCTAAGAGTTGGACAGGACTAAGTGACTTCCCTTTCACTTTTCACTTTCATGCATTGGAGAAGGAAATGGCAACCCACTCCAGTGTTCCTGCCTGGAGAATCCCAGGGACCGGGGAGCCTGGTGGACTTCTGTCTATGGGGTCGCACAGAGTCGGACACGACTGAAGCGACTTAGCAGTAGCAGGAGTAGAGCAACTTTCACTTTCACTTCATAGAGACTTGGGGCTTCCCTGGTGGCTTGGATGGTAAAGACTGTGCCTGCAATGCAGGAGATCTGGGTTTGATCCCTGGGTCAGGAAGCTCCCCTGGAGAAGGGAATGGCTACTCACACCAGTATTCTTGCCTGGAAAATCCCATGGAAAGAGCAGACTGGTGGGCTACAGTCCGTGGAGTCATAAAGAATCAGACATGGCTGAGCAATAACACTTTCACTTTCTTTTCGTAGAGACTTGAGGAAATAATACCCCCGTGAGTCTGGTCTTTGAAAAACACTCTTCTCTTAAGTTATCCTCGGAATTCTCTTAAAACTGCAATGGCCTCTCTTGGCCTGGGGCTGAAGATCACCCTCCCGCTCGAAGCCTGAAGGCCTTGTTTCTATGGCTGCCTCTTTAGTCTCCTCAGGACCACTGTGCTTGAGATCACAGTGAGTCCAGCATTCCAAAGTGCTGACCTTCTTTTTAGTGTCTCAAACTCATCAAGCACTTTGTTTTCGCTTCCTAAACCTATGTACACTTCTCTCTCTTTGATTCACTCTTCCCAAAGTTTTTCCTGACTAATTCCAAGTTCTGTAGGTTTCAGATTAAGTGTTACCTCTTCAAAAAGGTCTTCTCTGAGACCCACCTTTCCTCTGAGTTAAGGCAGTCAGTCCTCTTGTCGCTCTCTCATAAGACCCTATACTCTTCCTTCTTGGAACTGATTGCAATTACTAGTTTTATTTTGTTGTTGCTGTTGTAGTTGTGTGTGTATGCACTTAATACCTGTCTACCTTACTAAATTGTACACTGCAGAAGCACAATGTTTCGCTTATTGTTAAACCCTCAACACTCAGCTCAGTGCACGGAGCATAGTAGATTCTGATGTAGTAAATATTCACTGAATGAATAAAGGAATGAATACATTTGATCTTTGAGTTCCTAGCACTGAATCCGACATATATAATAGACTTAAAAAATAGTGTATAACTAAAATCAAGTTAATGAAGAAGTGTTTATCATACACAAAGAAACAATTATTGGTTTATCAAAAATAGAAACCCTGCTCTCATACAAACCACATGTTCTCTGTTAATTTGTTTGCCTTCATTTCAATTAAATAAATCTGTTCATTGAAGTACATGCATGAAAAACTACCTAACTTCTTTGTGTAATTATAGTGGTTCCAAATGAAAAGTGGATAACCAGGGAATTCTTCCCGATGTTTTACATACTTGATGTGGACGTCTTAAAAGATTTAAAAGATTGATCGACTCTCTTTTCAATAGGATATTTGAATAGACACAACCATTAGAGAATTTTCTTCTAGGAACTTACTTTAGCTCTTAAACTGTATACACTGAACAAGCAAACTCAAGTGGATCATTATCTATAGAAGTACAGAATTCCATCTCCCTTTGGGAAACCATTCAAACCCAGAAGTGTGTTTTACACATTCTGACAGAAGCACCTATAATAGCCAAGTGTAACCTTCTTTCTTGCTATGTTAGTACCCAAAAGTATATGAAAAGAGTGCACGTTAAGGCTTTTTCTGTTTATTAGAAAACATCTCTTGGCTTCAAAACTCTTTTGACTATCAACCTACTAATGTGAGAAAAGTAAGTAAGCAACAGATTCCATAGAGTCTTACTCCTGTGTGAGAGGTGGCTTAATAAAGATAATTGGATATTAGATGACTAAGTGTGTGACGCTAATATACAGACACATCTTTCAGATAGGCCATTATAATGTTCGCTGTGTAATTTTCATGACTACCATTTGCACCAGTATGAATAGAAAGGGTCTGGATCTTTCTGGGTGAGTAATAGGCATGTCAATTATCTGTACTCTGTTTCCAGGATTAGAGGAAGGCTCACAGTGACTCTTTTGAGGCTGAAGTCCCCCCTTAATGACTGAAATGAAGGGAGAGGAGAGTCCTCTTGGCCTTGTGTCAGGGCATGATGTTGGGGGTGGGGTGGGGTGAGGAGCATGGGTAGAGTCTTCCTTCTGTAAAAGATTGGATATATGGTTAGATATGTGTGGCTGGCCAGTCATTCTAAGACTTCAGTCATCAATGAGTTAATGTCTCAGCAAGGCAAGTCTCTGAATGACAATGACTTTTCTCTTTTTAAAAATATTTATTTATTTGACTGCATGGGATCTTAATTGCAGCACATGGAATCTTTGTTGTGGCACAAAGGGCTCCGGAGCTCATGGGCTTGGTTTCTCCGTAGCATATGGGATCTTAGTTCCCCAACCAGGGGTCGAACCTGCGTCCCCTGCATTGGAAGGTGGATGCTTAACCACTGGACCACAAGGGAAATCCTAAAGAATTATTTTTTTCTTGAGCTGAATGTATCCTCCGGACACTGCTTGAAAGAAAGCCTCATTGATTTTAATGAGCGTGGACTTCCTTATGCTGGAAGAATCTTTTTGGCATTTTTCCCAATTTATTGGAAGTCCATTTACTGGGGACCAAGGTTGACTGGCTTCTCTTAGTAGATCCTGTATGTTTCTGAGGAAATCAGCAATAGCAGCAAAGCTTAATATGGATTGAAACTGAGAAAAGCAGAGTCCTGAAAACCTTCTTCCTACTGTTAACCTCTCCTGCTTCTTCAGGAAGGTCTACTTGCAATGTGCCTTCTGAGAACTTTACGTTTCTAGGATGTTCCCAAATTGTCCCATGCATTTAATCCTCCACCTCTCCATGAAGACAGCACTGGCTTTCAGTCTCATAGCAACTCTCCTCAAGGTAATGGACCACTTGAAATCCAGTTCTTTCAAATGAGTCATAGAACATAGTTTTTATCTTTGTTTTCTCAGAGTAACTCTAAGAAGATGATGTATTGGCCATATTCTTAAAATTTCCCCTATTGGTTTTTATCGTATTCCGCTTTTCCTTTCTCTGCCTAAACACTATCCTTTCTAAGAGGAATGACGTTTTTGCTAGTTATCATTATGTGTTCTTAGCTTATTTGCCTTGACATATAGCCTGTGATCGGTAAAGTACACTCACATATAAAGCACGGACTTTGATCCAAAGCCACGTGGGTTACATGTTCTCAGGTGCACAGAGGGGTGGCTGAGCCCTGAGAGAGATATGCTCTCCTTCTAGTGAGTTTGTTCAGCACATCCTTGCAGACATCAGATCATTGCTTTTGTTCAGAATCATTTTCAGAAGAAAAGCCTTCAAACCAAGGAGGTCTTTGAAAAGTCAGAAACAAATGAGTCCTGGGTAATTTTTCAAAACACTCAGACCTTTGGTCAACTCTAATTGACCAGTGACCAGTCACTTAATACTGGGCTTTGTTATAACGATAGGAACCTTGATCTCAGTGTTCATAAGATTCTTGTTGTTGTTGTTTAGTTTGCTAAGCTGTGTCTGACTCTTTGAGATTCCATGGACTTTAGCCCACTAGGCTCCTCTGTTCATGGGATTTCCCAGGCAAGAATTCTGCAATGGGTTGCCATTTCCTTCTCCGGGGGATCTTCCTGATCCAGGGATTAAACCCAAGTCTCCTGCTTGACAGGCAGATTCTCTACCACTGAGCCACCTGGGAAGTCCTTGTAAGATTCTACATTTCAGTTATTTGGTTTCTTCACTCCTTGAGTGGATGTCACCAGCAGTATCATATTTTGGAGGCTCCCTCTCCAGGAATACAGCCCCTGGAGCCTCAAATTTCTCCATCCCTTATGCCACATACTCATCAACCTCTTTCCTAATGATACCAGCTAGAAGTGTCTGGTTTCGCTAAAGCAAGATGTCACAGAGATGCACTCTTTATATCCCTTTGGTCAGTTATTAGTAGTCGCCGTGTCTCAGAAGAGCACATCTTTGCATCCTAAGTATTTGTGTGTCGGTGGTTGTGTCCCGAGTGGCTTGGAGCACAGAGGATGCATCTGTGCATCTATTCTGTGTCATGGGGTAGAGGCTAAATATTGTCACGGTTCTCCCTAAAATGTCTGCTGTTCAACACAGTGAAAATCTGTTTCTTACTCAGGTTGCCATCAATGCAGGCATCTTCCTTGGCGGGTGACCTTCCAACTCAAGGCCCCAGGGCCTTTCTGACCTCAGGCTCTGCCCTCTACTAGGTCTGTGGACTGCTCTGTATTCAGGCAGTAGGTGGGACAGGGACTGGAGAGGCATGTCTGTTTCTTTTCTCTCCACTTTATCACAGAAGTGGTCCCAGTTGCTTCCCCACACTTTTCACCAGCCAAAACCCAGTCCCATGTCCACTTTAACTTCCAGGGAACATTGGGAAATGTTTGTATGTCTAGGAGGAAGCCCAGGAGGGAAAGGAAATGCGTTGTGATCAATTCAGCAATCTTTCACTTCTGGTCACCAAATATCTACTCCCCCATACCCAAAATTCACACTGTTCCTCTCCAAGAGAGAGAATTCAGAGCTGCCTCCAGCCACGTGCTTGGTTCCAAGTCAGTCCTGCACACTGATTTCTCAGGAATGTGTGGTCCCCTCTGTCCAGCACAGATATGGCTTATCCTGGTTTGGTAACCTTGATCCACAAATATATTCATTATCGCACGGTGCAGTAGGGGCGAAAGAACAGCAATTAAAAGTCAATTGAGAAACAAAGAAGTAGGAATATCCTGTGTCATTTGTCAGACAATAGTCGATACCGAGACTGCAAAAAACCAAGAGCTTTATTTCACATCTTAAGAACTGCAATTCAGGAGATATGGATTCAGATAAAGGGGAGAGCGTTCTGGGGAAGAGAGTCAGGAATTTCTAAAGGCAGAAGTCACAAGAAAAGTATTTATTTTTAAGGGATAGGCTGTCATGAGTTGCTTCAGAATAAGAATCTGATAAACATTTTGAGTTTCTGGCAAAGGTTCTGGATATCTTCCTTAGGATAGTGAGTAGTCAAATGTCAGGTTCCATCCAGGCTGAGATGTGCTCAAGTTCCACTTCCTTAGTGGCCTCCTGGCTCCATTGGTCTCTTAGCAATACTGGCTCCATTTTGATTTTCTTGTCACATACTCTTTCATACCAGTCATAACATCGTACTGGATAGAATGTGTATGCATACTAAGTCACTTCAGTCATGTCTGACTCTTTGTAACGCTATGGGCTATAGTGTACCAGGCTCCTCTGTCCGTGGGATTCTCCAGGCAGCAATACTGGAGTGGATTGCCATGCCCTCCTCCAGGGAATCTTCTTGACCCTTTGATCAAGCCCATGTCTCTTAGGTCCTCCTGCACTGGCAGATGGTTCTTTACCACCAGTGCCACCTGGGAAGCCCACTAGACAGAATGTGGAGGTTTCTACTCTGAGGAGCCTGCAAGGAGTTTCTTTAATTAGTTTCTAAATTTGCTATCTGGGGAGAAGGAACTTTCCATTCTTCGAGAACCCTGACTTCACCTTCTGGGAGGTTCTTTCTTTCCATCCTCCACACTGGCTACAGCTGAATGAGCGCGGGACTGCTTCTCCTTCCAGTGTGCTCTGCCCTGTTCATAGCACATCCTGTTGGCACGTGTTCCGAGTCTTCCTGAGTCCTTTCTCCATCTCCTGTCTGAATGAAGAGCACTTCAAGGACCTCTACAGGGCAGAGCTAGAGGTTAGAGGGATCCTGAGCCCCTGCATGGGAAGTTCGTTTACCAAGGAAGATGCTTACATTGGACAATGACCTGAGACGGGAATGCACTTCTATTGTGTTGAGCAGCCTAAATTTTAGGGTTAGAGACTTGAACGATCAAAGGCTTTTGTTTATTAGTTCAGACTTGTGATTTCTTTGGTAGTACAGTTGTCTTAAAAAAAAAGAAGAAGAAGAAGAGTAGGCTTCTGTTCCATTTGCCCTTGTCAGTTTCATCTGCTTGTAACCACACCCGAAGTCTTTCCTCGACACATTTCTCAAGTCTGATGTTCTCATTTGCTTCTTTGTCCTTTGGCCTCTCATGATTTACTGGTGACAGCCTTGAGGCTATTTGAAACCACAGGCTTGGATAAAGAGGTAAGACCCACTTGATGTCACCCTTTACCACCTGAGGTGCTTTAAACACTCTAAAATCTAAACCTTGTAAATCAAAAAGTCTTACAGGGCCTTCCAAATACAGAATGCTTTTTGACTTCGCCTCTTTAATATTTCATAGCCAGGAACATTTGGTTTTTCCAAATTTGTAAGACTGTTTATCATTGGGATTTCCCCATTTCCTTCAGTTTCTGCTTCAGAACCACTTCATTCTTGCCTGAGTTCACTTCTTTTTTGTATGGACAGCCATATACCATTACTTGGACTCCCTCTATCCACTTCTCCAGGTGAGTGGTCTGCCTTCCAAGTTCTTTCAGACCATGGTTTTACCTGATAATTTGCTGACAGGGCTCTCTAGCTTGCTCTATCTGTTTCTTATTACTCAGTATCAAGGGGGTGCTATGCTATGCTATGCTAAGTCACTTCAGTCGTGTCCGACTCTGTGCGACCCCATAGACGGCAGCCCACCAGGCTCCCCCCTCCCTGGGATTCTCCAGGCAAGAACACTGGAGTGGGCTGCCATTTCCTTCTCTAATGCATGAAAGTGAAAAGTGAAAGTGAAGTTGCTCAGTTGTGTCTGACTCTTAGCAACCCCATGGATTGCAGCCTAACAGGCTCCACCGTCCATGGGATTTTCCAAGCAAGAGTACTAGAGTGGGGTGCCATTGCCTTCTCAGATCAAGGGGGTAAATATTTCTATATCTATACCTCACTTCCAGGGCCAATTTCATTATTGATCCTCAGAAACCAACCACTATATCAAACAATAATATATTAATGACTTACTATTTCTTATTCAACCTACAGTCCACTGTGAGTATATACTCATTCAGGCACACAGAATTTAAGTAACTGGTTCAAGGTGACATAATTGGTAAATAATGGTCTCAAGATTTGGACCTGGCAGTCAGATTCCACAGTCTTAGCCACTTTCCTCTCAAGTAATCAGTTTTAAGATATGGCCATTCAAATGTTGTATCTCTCAAGATACCTTACAATTTGCCATCTTCAGTATTGTGTTCCATACATCAAAGCGTTGTATATGCAAACCTCTTGATCATACAAATATTTATGGAGTCATAGCATGTCAGAGCATGTGCTGAGAGATTTTGTAGCATCAAAGATACAGAAACTCTTTATTTTGTTATTGGAGTATAATTGCTTTACAATGTTGTGTTAGCATCTGCTGTACAATGAAGTGAACATATATCCCCTCCCTGTTGGAGCTCCCTCCTACCCCACCACCCCCACCCATCTAGGTCATCACAGAGCACCAGGCTGAGCTCTCTTTGCTTTACAGCAGGTTCCCACTAGCTATCTTACACGTGGTAATGTATACATGTCAACCCTAATCTCCCAGTTCGTCTCACCCTCTTTTCCCTACTATGCCCACATGTTCCTTCTCTACGTCTGCATCTCTATTCCTGTGCTAGAGGTAGGTTCATCTGTGCCGTCTTTCTAGATTCTACATATATAAGTTCAGTTCAGTCGCTCAGTCGTGTCCGACTCTTTGCGACCCCATGAATTGCAGCATGCCAGGCCTCCCTGTCCATCACCATCTCCTGGAGTTCACCCAAACTCATGTCCAT
>NW_011494720.1:1892362-1899823 GCF_000754665.1 Bison bison bison
TGGTGATGCCATCCAACCATCTCATCCTCTGTCATCCCCTTCTCCTCCTGCCTCCAATCCCTCCCAGCATCAGAGTCTTTTCCAGTGAGTCAGCTCTTCGCATGAGGTGGCCAAAGTATGGGAGTTTCAGCTGTAGCATCATTCATTCCAAAGAACACCCAGGACTGATCTCCTTTAGATGGACTGGTTGGATCTCCTTGAAGTCCAAGGGACTCTCAAGAGTCTTCTCCAACACCACAGTTCAAAAGCATCAATTCTTCAGTGCTCAGCTTTCTTCACAGTCCAACTCTCATATCCATACATGACTACTGGAAAAACCGTAGCCTTGACTAGGGGACCTTTTGATATTCAGCAGCATCTTAATTTGTAGCCTTTTTCTAACCATGTTGTAATTTTTCAGGATAGCTAAATTGAATGTCTTATGTTGATCTCCTGGGTTTTCTGTCTCCATCTATCAATGTTCATTTATACATAGAGGCTACAGGGTGGGCTTCCCTAGTGGCTCAGTGGTAACAAATCTGCCTGCCAATGCAAAAGACGAGGGTTCAATCCCTGGCTCGAGAATAACCCTTGGAGAAGGAAATTCCAATCCATTCCAGTGTTCTTGCCTGAGAAATCCCATGGATACAGGAGCCTGATGGGCTACAGTCCAAGGAGTCGCACAAGAGTCAGACATGACTTAGCAACTAAACAACAATAACAACAAAGTCCAAGGGATAGCTTTACATTTTAAGATTACTTTTGAAGATATGCAAGTGCAGGTTTGAGTTGTATATCCTCATTAGAGCTCTTTATTTCACCTGTGGAGGAATGAGTACTTAAGGGCTTCCATAAAACGGGCATTCATTTCTGTAGAGGAGAACCTCCCATGAACAAATGCGCTTTCCAAACCTGTTTCTTTCCCCATAACTTAAGTGCACATGGACTGCATTGGGAGAGGGTAAGGAGAAGAATGAGGTTTTCCATCAAGGCAATTCTGAGGTGCTCTGAACAGCAGACTGTGTGACGAGGAGAGTTCGTCACTGCAGGCTGATGTGTCTCAAAGTGGGAGTCATGGGCTGGTCTGCTTGGTAAACTACTCGTGATCTATGCCTGAAGCTGGGCTCCTTTAAAAAATATATATCTTGTTCTTTAAAAGCCCACATGTCTCTCAGGCTTAGGCATACCTCAGGGATTTCGACTAATCCTGTCTTATTGTAGTCAGGTTACCTCCAGATTCTTAGCAATCACCCCATTGCTGCACCATTGACTCATCTGTTCCTCTGATATTGAGTTAACTGTGCTAGTCTAATTGGCTCCTCAAAGTTAGTGCAGGGTGTGTTGTGAGGGTTTGAAAATGAATCACCGACCCCAATGTGTCATGACCTCCGTGGATAGTAAATGATACCTTTGTGTCAGGCAGGTGACGAGCATCTGTTAACCTTCCAAATCCATGTGGATTTGTACCTGATCTTAGGGTGAGAAATCAGCTGTTCACTAGCTCACTCAGCAAACCTTTTCACCTGGTGGCAATGCCGATGGGAGACCCTCACCTACCATGTAATCAGTCATTTCCATGCAGCTGACATTCTAGTGATTCACTGAAAATATCATCAGGGCTCTCAGAGTACATGCTTTTTATTTATTACACAAATAACAGATTGGCTAAAGCTTTTAAACCAAATGAAGTTTTTCCACTGAAAGACAGTGAGTTCATTCTTATGGAGACATCAACGTCAAGTTTTTCCAGACTCTTAGAGCACGGCTTAGAAAACTGCAGCTTCACTGCAATGAATGTTCCCCCAGGAGCCTCAGAGTTGACACTCACACCAGCCCACATGAAGCACTTCTGTTTGCTTGGAAGATTAGACCCAGGGTCCTTCTATCAAATTGTCTCAGTGATTTATATTTAGTGTATGCTCCCTCCATGTCCTCTAAAAGAGAATGTGCATGTGCATGCAAACACGTGCAAATACACACACACAGATACACATTAAGAACTGAAGTGAGAGTCGTGTGTGTGCGCCATGGCTGAGGGCTTGGTCCTAAAGTGTGCTGAAGTGCCAGCATTGTGCTGTGGCCAGGTAATAACTGCTGCTTAGAAATGCCAGGATAGCATCCGATGAGAAGAGGCTGAAAAGAATACACTCTCACTGGCAGAGTGAAGAACAAACTCCTCATGAGAAAATGTAGGAGACTGTCGTAAGGGGATGAGAAGGAAAGAGGATTGTTAAGACTCCACTATCTCCGTTTCTGAACTGAACTTTTGCTCACAGCAGGCAAACACAGGCTCCCTCCCACACTGAGAAGCCGTCCCCTGCCGGTGTGCAGTCTGTTAAGTAAACAAAGACTTTATACTGAGAAAGGAACATTTCTCTATTTTGGCTATGAGTTGTTATTTTTAAAGTTTAGCCTCCAAACATGTCCCCCTCTCCTTGTTTATTTTTTCACTAGAAAGAAAAAAAAAAAAAATCAGCTACAGGACAGGAAAGCTCACTTGTAGATTAAGGCCACTTTAGGTTTAAGGCTCACTTGGGCTTGAGGCCCACTCACCTTTTGGGGTAACACCAGCTCATTCCTCCCGTGGAGCAATATATCTTTTCAAGATTCCCCTCTGCTAATGTCGAGCTCTCACGCACCCAGATTTCCACAAAGCAGAAGGCACTTTGGGAATTGTTTCTTGGATACTTCAGGTAAAAAGGCCAGGCTCTACCCTGATATCTATGACTCTACCTATTTATCATTGTCTGTAGCTAAGACTTAAATATGGCCCCTATGGTGTGCTACATGCCATTTAAGTACTTTACATAAAAACTCATTTACCTTTAACTGAGAACTTTATGACAATTGCTTCAATATTGGTGTGGGTTAAATTCGGAGAGACTGTTATTCAATGTAATACACCTCTTCTGGGGAATATACCCTGTATTGCACTCATCTTTTTCCTTGTCTGTCTTGACTCTGTTTTGAATCTCTTTATTTAAAATTTATATTGAAGTAAAGTTGATATACAATATTGCATTAGTTTCTGGTGTACAGCAAGTGATCCAGTTATATATATACACATATATATTCATTTTCAGATTATTTTCCATTATAGTTTATTGCAGGATATTGAATGTTTTTATACTCTACTGTGCTATACAGTAAGATCTGGGTTTTTATTGTATATATAGTAGTATGTATCTGCTAATCCCAAACTTCTAATTTATCTCACCCCCTCCATCCCAATCTCTATATTAACAAGGTCCATGGTTTTCCTCCCTGTACCCTAATGTTAACACAAAGCCTCATATATAATGGGCCCTCAATAAGTCATTTTGAATGTGTCTAGACATAAACATAAGTATAGACATTGCATGAAATGTTTGTAACGGCACAGTACTTGAAATCAAACTAAAAGTCAAACAACAAAAAACTGATTAAAGAAATAAAACCATTTTGTTTGGTGAAAAAACTGTGACGCTGTTAAAAACAATTGATGAAGAACTCTAAAGTATATCCATTAAAAACAAAATAAAGTGCTGGACAAGGTGTTAACTGTTCATGTTTTAAATTTTTATATATGTTACAAACATAGGTTTGCATATGCATAAAATATCTTAGCTTCTTCCTATGCCCCAAGCTCATCATGCCCCCAATTCAGTTAATGAATAACTAGATGAATGCATTCCTTTCAGATGTATCATCTCTGCATTTAGTTTCTGTACCAATCCTATTGAAAAATATACTAATACTTTCTTTTGAAGATGTTGCATGTTTTGAACCTTTGAAAGTGAAAAATGAAAGTGAAGTCGGTCAGTCATGTCTGACTCTTTGCGTCCCCACGGACTGTAGCCCACCAGGCTCCTCCATCCATAGGATTTTCCAGGCAAGAGTATTGGAGTGGGTTGCCGTCTCCTTCTCCAGAGGATCTTCCTGACCCAGGGATCGAA
This sequence comes from Bison bison bison, assembly GCF_000754665.1. Taxonomy (NCBI): domain Eukaryota; kingdom Metazoa; phylum Chordata; class Mammalia; order Artiodactyla; family Bovidae; genus Bison; species Bison bison. The sequence continues at coordinate 1,896,277 of NW_011494720.1, forward strand.
CCCAGGTCTCCCACATTGTAGGCAGACACTTTACTGTCTGGGCTGCCAGGGAACTTCCCTTTGGGTTTGCTTATTTAATAGTTACAACTACTATTAGATCCGTGACACCAAAGCTTTTTTGTACAGGGAAGATGCTTAAACTTCTTATAATGATGTAAGATGTCTTTCATCTTCTTTCCTAGACTACTGCCCTGTCTCCTCCTCCCGCCAGATTTTTTCACACTGTTCCTCCTTTCCACGTTTGGGAGCTCTTCCACTGATGCTTTCATACCTCAACCCAGTGAGATCCTACGTTTTCTTAAAGTGTCCACTCAATGTCCACTCATTAAAGATAAATGACATCTTCACCTGTCATCCTAGGCAACATTAATGGTTTCCACACAGCTACAGCTCATGGTTTTCATAGTTGGTCCTGTATCTCCAAATCATTTTAATACATTTATTAATACAAATTGTATTATCTCAAGGTCATGAGCATATTGATATTAGAAGCCCTATTTTTATTCTTATTATTATCATAACAACTAGAATATCATAGGCGATTGATAAATATTTATTAGAAAAAATGTTTTTACCTGAATTAAAATCATGTTTAATTATCCATAGGTTGAAGAACTTCATATTTAACATAACAGATTTGGGGACTGAATAAGACATCTTTTCTAAGAATTTGAAATGGAAGTCTTTTTATGGATGGAAAATCTTTTTCCATCTTCCCTTCTAGAATTCAAGTGAATGTTCATGCTCCATGAAGAGAATGGGCTGTGGTTTTTTGTTACAGATTTGGAATCAGTAGATTTTTATGAATGTGAACCTTATCATGTCTTCTGGAATTTTTTTGTGCTTTAATATTTTTGTCTGTGTGTGTTTTCATAGGAACCAGGGAAAATGTGTGGAAGGCATGGTGGAGATCTTTGACATGTTGCTGGCTACTTCGTCTCGGTTCCGTATGATGAATCTCCAGGGAGAAGAGTTTGTGTGCCTCAAATCCATCATCTTGCTTAATTCTGGTGAGTGAATCACATGGGAAAATTTAATGCCAAGTTACTGGAAGAAACATTTATTTGTATTTTTCAACCAGATACAAGCTACCTATTACAAAGGCATAATCACAAATTGAAAACAGCAACTGATGTACATTTAAATTAGCTATCTTTTTGGCACTAGGGATAAAAAATCTGCCTGCCAATGCAGGAGGTGCAAGAGATGCAATTTTGATTCCTCTGTCAGGAAGATCTCCTGGAGGGGGAAATGGCAATCCACTCCAGGATTGTCTGGAAAATCCCAAGGACAGAGGAGCCTAGTGGGCTAGAGTCCATGGGGTCGCAAAGAGGCTGGCACAGGTGAGCATGGACACATCTTCTTTGTAGATGACTTATGGAGGCAAAACCATGCTGATCAAATAAGATGAATGAAAGCAAAAATTCAACATTGAATCAGGTGGCCTTGTTGAAATAGTAGCATCCTTCCACAGATATGAGTTTATTTATTTATATTTTATTAAAGTGACACATGTATATGGACATAAGTCTGTTGTTAGTTGTATGTGTCAGAAAGTAAGTAGAGTGGTTGACCCTGTTAGGATACTGTGACCAGTTCCAAGCTTCAGATCATAAGGAAAGAGACTTATTTGAGACAGACTGTGTTTCTGGTCAAAACTGATTAGCTGAAAAATACCATTGACTCAGAGATAGAAAAACCTAATTCTAAAACCAAGGAACATGGAATTTGGTATGTTGGTCCAGCTAAAAGAGTGGTTTTCATTTGATCCATGGTATCCAGTTCAACTGTCCTTTCCTATTTATTCATTTGAGAAATCTTAGCTGAGAGTGGCATCCTTTTTTTCTTTTCTTTTTTTTCGCTAGTGAGGTTGGCTGTTGCATAATGAGTCACTCCAGGTCATCCAGATGGAAACTATGGCTCAGCCTGAATTAGCACCCTGACTCGTCCCAGCCTCTTCAGCAGTCAAATCTAAGCACTTGATCTCCAGCCTATAACACCTGATGCTTGACAATGGGGTGTCAGCTGCACAGTTTAGATGCCCTTAACCTTGACCTTAGCCCCCTAGCCCCAGACCTGCCTCCTGCTGGAGACCTCATTCTCACACAGAAATCACAGCTACCTTGAAGCCCTGGACCTGATTTTAGATTTAGCTTCTTACACCCTTCGATATGGTCTCAAATTTCCCAGTAGCTGAACTAGAGTCTTTGTTGATCCCCATTTGGGGAGAATTGGCACTTGCTTGTCTTTTGAGGTGTTTTGCTGATGAATGTCAATCCCTTCCCACCTCCCCTGACAATTTTCCACTTCTCCCCACCAGTGCTTGTAATCTGTATTGCTTAATGGTTCTGATAGTAATCATTCTCCCTTATCAACTGATAAATGGAAATCTGTACCGTTACACTAGGCAAGGACTGAATTGCAGGATGAAGTTGTGTGAAAAATAACGGCGTCTCTACTAAGGAAGTGATTACCACGGCATTCAAGTTTCAGTTTCCACTCACATGCATTGTGCTTTTCATTTGAGTCATTTGTCCTGTTGGTTGAAGGGTCCAGAGCCCACAATGGCTCTTTATTGGAGGAGAGTTCTGGGAGCAGTGCCACTCGGCTGCACCGTGCCAGGTCCCGAACCTGCTCCTTCTTCGCTGGAGGGCTGGCACGCGCCAACGGCTCTCGTGTGGACGATCTGTTAATTTCAGGGAAGGCAGGCCTATAAAGTGCTGGGACTTTTTTCCCTACTTTTACCAGGAAATAATACCCTGGACAGGAAGTGAAATTAACCAGAGTCATATAATCAATGGAAGTAGATGCTCTGACCTTGATGATCAAAAATATTTCCTTCAGATGTGTATCTTATTTTCCTGCATTACTGGTCTGTGCCTGTGAGAGGGTGTATTTTTTTTTCATATTATATAATAGAAAAGGGGGAACTTTTGCCATCAAAATATTGGATTTATAGGCCTGAGTCTTTTAAATCCCAGAGGGAAAAACTTTCAGCTCTCACAAGAAAGTCTTTTATGAAAAGACTGGCACTGGCATCTCAAAAACAGTACTTCTTGCCACAGAATTTGGACCTTCACCTGCTGCCTCCTGACACCAGTTAAACTTGCCGCCTCCATCCTTGTTCCTTCAGCTCTTTCTCAGGATATTCTGTGAGCTGCCTTGCACCGGGAGGGCTGGAATGCTATTTTGGAGAAACAAGGCACCATCTCAGTGACAGTTTATGGTTGTCTTTTTTGTGAGACGCCAGTAGCTCATCTTTTCTCTCAAGAGCAGTACTGCTGGCTCATGGGCTGTAGCAAAACAGAAGCTGTCTCTCAACCTGGGAAAAGTGAAATCACTCTTTCCACCCCCAGAGTGATTTCTGTTTTGGAAAAGTGGATCTGCCTGCTGAGCACAGCTCCCGACGTCTCACATTGTTCCTGAAAAAAACAGAATCGAAAAGGACTTGACTGCAAAACACAGGGGTGTGGCACTCCGGGCCTTTTTCAGAGCAGTGATCAGTGATACGAGGGTCACCAAGATCAACACCTTTTTCCAGCTACCA
>NW_011494720.1:1899923-1909477 GCF_000754665.1 Bison bison bison
CTACCAGAGGTGTGGGCTTTTCTTAAAACCCAACCACGCCATAGCTCGGATCAGGGGCCATTCTTCACCTGTTGTGAGACAAACTACGAAGTGACGCTAATTCCTGGACTCTCTGACAGAAGGCAAGCTAGAAATGATTCAGGACAACTGTGCTAGAAGATGCTTTCTTGATACTTGGGAAACAAAACCTCAGTGTGTAGAGAAACCTGGCGTTTCGTGTTGAGCCCCTGTCACTAAAGTCTGAGAAGGGTGTGTTTACATTGGCCTTGACTTTGGCACAGAGGCACAGGGGGAGTTGAATGGTTGTTATGAGGACCTGCTAGGAATGTGTTTCTGGAAGCCTTGACAAGGTCTCCCAGGTGCCAACGTTTCCATGAGAAGGCCTCCTCACAGCTATTTGGGAGTGGGAGATTTTCATCATTTCTGTGACAGAAGAATTTATTCCTTTGCTTGCAAAAGTCTCCAGTCATCCACAGGATAAGCAGTTTTTCCACTCTCCACCAAAGGACAGAGGCCTTTCTGGTTAATCTGAAGATGTCTTCGCCCAATCAGTATTAGTGTCAAGGGATTCTGAGAGCCAGCTGGACAGGGTTCAAGGTAGGACAAATGCAAATAGGGCAGATGAACTCAGGGTAAAAGGCTGTTGAGGGAGCAGCAGTGGAAGAGGAGGATGGAGCTGGAGCTACATCGGGGAGGAGGTTCTGGGCCCATTTACAGTATTCTTGCTATCCTGTGGGACTTTAGTTCTTTTTTGTAATTCCAGTATTTCAAATTCTTCAAGCCCAGTTCAGATCTTACTTCATTCAGGAAATCTTGCTATGACCCCGTCCGTAATGAGTTTTTCTTCTCTAGACTGTTTTAGTTCTTAGAGCTAATACCTCACATCTAGCATTTAGTCAGTTGGTTGGCTGATTTCATTCATTGATTCAGTCATTTCATTCATTCATTCAAGAACTCATCAGTGATGGAATTCCCACTGTGAACTTTATACCAAGTATACGAAGATGTATAGGGCTTCTCTGGTAGCTCAGTTGGTAAAGGATCTGCCTGCAATGCAGGAGATGGGGTTTGATTCCTGTGTCGGGATGGCAGGAAGAAATGGCCAGAAGAAAATGGCAACCCACTCCAATGTTCTTGCCTGGAGAATCCCATGGACAGAGGAGCCTGGTGGGCCACAGTCTATGGGGTCACACGAGTTGGACAGGACTTAGGAACTACACCACCACCAAATGAAAATGGGTGACATGCTTTTTTGCTTTTGGTTTTCCAGTTGTTTTTTTTTAACCCAGGTGGAGTCTTCACGCATGTGTACTAATTTCTCTATAAATCATTAATGCCTTTTTGTATTCCTCAGAGCCTGTAAACTGCCATAAGTATTATACTGTCAAGTCACTTAATAGATGCTTGTTTGCTGGGTGTGACCAGAGGGACCTAAAAAGTTCCCATTTTTCCTGTGCTGTGCCCACCATGATGAAACATGTCATCCTTTTCAGTTTATTAAAGATCTAGATAATGGGAAAAATAATGTCTGTCTCCTCAGGTTTTTGTGAGATCTAGGGGAAACGGTGTATAAAGTGTGTAATGCAGGGACTTCCCTGGTGGTCTGGTAGTTGAGAGCCCACCTTCCAATGCAGGGGACACAGGTTCGATCCCTGGTGGGGGAACTAGGATTCTGCATGCTGCAGAGCAGCTAAGTCCATGCCACAACTAGAGAAGCCCGTGTGCAGCAGCGAAGACCCAGCATAGCCTAAATAAATAAAAAGTGTGTAATGCACTTCCTGGAACATAGTAGGTCCTCAGTCAGTGAGAATTGTCATCATCACTTATGAGAATCTCCCACTTAAAAGGAGTCAGCTCATGCCTGTTTTCAACATAATTAAGTTCTTTGGGGCTTCCCAGGTGGCACCAGTGGTAAAGAACCCACCTGCCAATGCAGGAGACATAAGAAACAAGAATGCGATCGCTGGGTTGGGAAGATCCCCTGGAGGAGGGCTTGGCCAACCACTCCAGTATTGTTGCCTAGACAATCCCATGGCTAGAGGCACCTGGTGGGCTACAGTACATAGCATTGCAGAGAGACACGACTGAAGTGACTTAGCATGCAGAAGTGCTTTTAGTTTAAAAGCCTCCCTCTCACTAGGCTTAAAAAAATATGCAAGGACAGGAGGGTAATAACAATAGAGTTTGCAGCTGTTCTGAGGCTTTGTTACTTGTGCTATTTAATTTTATTTAGAGAAAATTTAGAGCAAGATTTATCTGATAGATAATAATGGATTGTTATTTAATTTTGGCTAACCTTAATGAAAACTGGTGGTGTCCCTATTCCGTGTCGGTTGACTGCTTCTTTGCATCCTCTCTCCCCACATATGTGATCCTCACAAAGCCTTCAGAACCCACTCCCATTCGGAACACCACCTTTTTAGGGAATTTTTCAAGACTTGGAAAAATTCAAGAGTCAAAGCTCAATATGTATAAATCTACAGTCCCTGATAAATGTTGGATTTGGCTTGCAAATTCAATTTAATAATTATTTCTATCCATTTTCTTAACTTTCTTCTGACCACTATTCTTTATATGTCTCAATAATTCTGAAGAGCCTCACCTACTTTTCTCCCTGGTAATTTTATCCAGCTGGCTCCCTGGAGAGCCTGTCAGACCCCTGACTCCAGCTCCTCTGCCTTCTCTGTGTTACAGTGGATCTCTTTTCCTCTCCTGATGCACGAACTAACTCTAGTTACTCCAATTCTGTGTCTGCTGGATCCCCGTGGTATCTTTGGCAGGCCTGTTGGTTACTCCTGGACAATCTCCTGTTATAGAAACATACCCTTCATTACCTGTTCATCCAAAATTGATCTTCAGACATTTCTCTTTCAATTGATGGAATATTAGAGAGCAGAAAAGAGCCAAAACCATAGGGACTTAAAACCCAAAGCAAAAAATAAAAGGAAAGTGAAAAGCCGAAAAGGAAGAATTATGACAACATCTCTAAAGTGTGTATCTTGGTGTTCATCTGAAGAAAAAAGGGTGTGGAATATCACACAAGTGCGTATATGTTAAGCATAAGCATAAAAATGGTGCCAGCTCCTGTGCGTCACTCAGCTCTTTGTTAATGTGGCGCACCTTGTCGTCTTGATGACTTGATGAAACATCTGGTGCTGAAGGTGATGACATTTGCTTTGTGTATGTTCACCAGAGGCTGCGCTCTGCTCAAAGAAGCATTTATAATCATGATTAATTACAACAGGCTCCCATCTCACAGAATATTTCGTCTTTCCAGACCCGAATACTTTGCACTCCTTCTGTTAATTATTAGACATTAGGACACTTAAGACACATACTGGCTGTAAATATTAAGGATCATTATTTCTTTAACTGTTAAAGTTCTCCGATAGGAACAAGCCTTGGAATCTCATATAGACGCATTGTCAGTATGCCAATGGCTGCCACAGTGGAGAAGATTTGATTATATTGTCTCTTGAGTTCTTTGTAATGCCAAACTTCCTGTCCAGGGAGCCTGCCTATTGTCTTGTCGTAATTTTGAGATAAATGGCTCTTTATAGTTATTAAGTTGTTCACTGTCTTCTTGCTGGCTGATGGATTCTGTTGGCAGTAGATTCAACTCTTGAGCCTTTCCTTGCTCCCACCTTCTGGTGTGGCCTTAAGCCTCATGGTCTCGGTTAATTTCTTTCTTTTTTTTTTTTTTTTTTTACTGTTTATTTATATTTATTTATTTGGCTACACAGGGCTTTAGTTGCATCCTGTAAGATCTTCAGCATGCAGATGCTTAGTTGCAACATGTAGGATCTAGTTCCCGGATCAGGGATGGAACCTGGGTCCCCTAATTGCGAGCATGAGTCTTATCCACTGGACCACCAGGGAAGTCCTTGCCTTCATTAATTTCTTGAACACTTGGTGTGCCATGGACTTTGTCTTAGAAAGGCCAGTCATTCAAGAGAAGCAACACTGCCACTTAGCAGATAAGGGATGCCATTTCATAAGCCACTTCCCTGAGACATATCTGTACAATGGATATAATGATACCTAACAGACAAATAGGTATCATTATTCAGACAAATTGAATTATTCTAACAAATTCAGACTTAAATTGAAGAAAGTAGGGAAAACCACTAGACCATTCAGGTATGACCTAAATCAAATCCCTTATGATTATACAGTGGAAGTGAGAAATAGATTTAAGGGCCTAGATCTGATAGATAGAGTGCCTGATGAACTATGGACTGAGGTTCGTGACATTGTACAGGAGACAGGGATCAAGACCATCCCCATGGAAAAGAAATGCAAAAAAGCAAAATGGCTGTCTGCGGAGGCCTTACAAATAGCTGTGAAAAGAAGAGAAGCAAAAAAGCAAAGGAGAAAAGGAAAGATATAAGCATCTGAATGCAGAGTTCCAAAGAATAGCAAGAAAAGATAAGAAAGCCTTCTTCAGTGATCAATGCAAAAAAATAGAGGAAAACAACAGAATGGGAAAGACTAGAGATCTCTTCAAGAAAATTAGAGATACCAAGGGAACATTTCATGCAAAGATGGGCACAATAAAGGACAGAAATGGTATGGACCTAACAGAAGCAGAAGATATTAAGAAGAGATGGCAAGACTACACAGAAGAACTCTACAAAAGAGATCTTCACGCCCCAGATAATCACGACGGTGTGATCACTGACCTAGAGCCAGACATCCTGGAATGTGAAGTCAAGTGGGCCTTAGAAAGCATCACTATGAACAAAGCTAGTGGAGGTGATGGAATTCCAATTGAGCTCTTTCAAATCCTGAAAGATGATGCTATGAAAGTGCTGCACTCAATATGCCAGCAAATTTGGAAAACTCAGCAGTGGCCACAGGACTGGAAAAGGTCAGTTTTCATTCCAATCCCAAAGAAAGGCAATGCCAAAGATTGCTCAAACTACTGCACAATTGCACTCATCTCACATGCTAGTAAAGTAATGCTCAAAATTCTCCAAGCCAGGCTTCAGCAATACGTGAACCGTGAACTTCCTGATGTTCAGGCTGGTTTTAGAAAAGGCAGAGGAACCAGAGATCAAATTGCCAATATCCGCTGGATCATTGAAAAAGCAAGAGAGTTCCAGAAAAACATCTATTTCTGCTTTATTGACTATGCCAAAGCCTTTGACTGTGTGGATCACAATAAACTGTGGAAAATACTGAAAGAGATGAGAATACCAGACCACCTGATCTGCCTCTTGAGAAATTTGTATGCAGGTCAGGAAGCAACAGTTAGAACTAGACATGGATCAACAGACTGGTTCCAAATAGGAAAAGGAGTACGTCAAGGCTGTATATTGTCACCCTGCTTATTTAACTTATATGCAGAGTACATCATGAGAAACGCTGGACTGGAAGAAACACAAGCTGGAATCAAGATTGCCAGGAGAAATATCAATCACCTCAGATATGCAGATGATACCACCCTTATGGCAGAAAGTGAAGAGGAACTAAAAAGCCTCTTGATGAAAGTGAAAGTGGAGAGTGAAAAAGTTGGCTTAAAAACAGTCTTATGGACTCTATGGGAGAGGGAGAGGGTGGGAAGATTTGGGAGAATGGCACTGAAACATGTAAAATATCATGTATGAAACGAGATGCCAGTCCAGGTTCGATGCACGATACTGGATGCTTGGGGCTGGTGCACTGGGATGATCCAGAGGGATAGTATGGGGAGGGAGGAGGGAGGAGGGTTCAGGATGGGGAACACATGTATACCTGTGGTGGATTCATTTTGATATTTGGCAAAACTAATACGATTATGTAAAGTTTAAAAATAAAATAAAATTTAAAAAATAATAAAAAATAAAAAAAATAAAACCAAAAAAAAAAATCAACGTTCAGAAAACGAAGATCATGGCATCTGGTCCCATCACTTCATGGGAAATAGATGAGGAAACAGTGGAAACAGTGTCAGACTTCATTTTTGGGGGCTCCAAAATCACTGCAGATGGTGACTACAGCCATGAAATTAAAAGACACTTACTCCTTGGAAGGAAAGTTATGTCCAACCTAGATAGCATATTCAAAAGCAGAGACATTACTTTGCCAACAAAGGTTCATCTAGTCAAGGCTATGGTTTTTTCCTGTGGTCATGTATGGATGTGAGAGTTGGACTGTGAAGAAGGCTGAGCACTGAAGAATTGATGCCTTTGAACTGTAGTGTTGGAGAAGACTCTTGAAAGTCCCTTGGACTGCAAGGAGATCCAACCAGTCCATTCTGAAGGAGGTCAGCCCTGGGCTTTCTTTGGAAGGAATGATGCTAAAGCTGAAACTCCAGTACTTTGGCCACCTCATGCGAAGAGTTGACTCATTGAAAAAGACTCTGATGCTGGGAGGGATTGGGGGCAGGAGGAGAAGGGGACGACAGAGGATGAGATAGCTGGATGGCATCACTGACTCGATGGATGTGAGTCTGAGTGAACTCCAGGAGTTGGTGATGGACAGGGAGGCCTGGCGTGCTGCCATTCATGGGGTCGCAAAGAGTCGGACACGACTGAGCGACTGAACTGAACTGAACAGACGGGAGTGCTGTGACTATTGAAACTATGCCCGCCTGGCACATCATAGGTCAGTTTGTAGACTCGCCAAATACAAAAACTGTAACCATGTTGTTCTTCAGTTCAGTCATTCATTTGTGTCTGACTCTTTGCAACCTAATGGACTGCAGCATACCAAGCTTCCCTATTCATCACCAATGCCTGGTGCAAGCTCTAACTCATGTCCATCGAGTTGGTGATGCCATCCAACCATCTCATCCTCTCTTGTCCCCTTCTCCTCCTGCATTCAATCTTTCTCAGCATCAGGGTCTTTTCAAATGAGTCAGTTCTTCACATCCTGTGGCCAAAGTGTTGGAGCTTCAGCATCAGTACTTCCAATGAATATTCAGGACTGATTTTCTTCAGGATTGACTGGTTTGATCTCCTTGCAGTCCAAGGGACTCTCAAGAGTCTTCTGCAACACCACAGTTAAAAGCATCAATTCTTTGGCACTCAGCTTTCTTTATGGTCCAACTTTCACATCAATACATGACTACTGGAAAAGCCCTAGCTTTGACTAGATGGACCTTTGTTGACAAAGTAATGTCTCTGCTTTTTAATATGCTGCCTAGGTTGGTCATAGCTTTTCTTCCAAGGAGCAAGTGTCTTTTAATTTCATGACTCAGTCACCATCTGCAGTGATTTTGGAGCCCAAGAAAATAGTCTGTCATTTTTTCCATTTTTTTTCTCCATCTATTTGCCATGAAGTGATAGGACCGGATGCCACGATCTTAGTTTTTTTAAATGTTGAGTTTCAAGCCAGCTTTTTCACTCTCCTCTTTTACTTTCATCAGGAGACTCACTTCCTCTTCACTTTCTGCCATAAGGGTGGTGTCATCTGCATATCTGAGGTTATGGATATTTCTCCCGACAATCTTGATTCCAGCTTGTGTTTCATCCAGCCCGGCATTTCGCATGATGTATTCTGCATATAAGTTAAAGAAGCAGGGTGACAATATACATCTTGACATACTCCTCTCCCAATTTGGAACCAGTCTATGTCCAGTTCTAACTGTTGCTTCTTGACCTGTATACAGATTTCTCCAGAGGCACATAAGGTGGTCTGGTATTCCTGTCTCTTGAAGAATTTTCCACAGTTTGTTGTGATCCACACAGTCAAAGGCTTTGGCATTTGTAGAAATAGATGTTTTTCTGGAATTCTTTTGCTTTTTCTATGATCCAACGGATGTTGGCAATTTGATCTCTGGTTCCTCTGCCTTTTCTAAATCCAGCTTGAACATCTGGAAGTTCTCAGTTCATGTACTGTTGAAGCCTGGCTTGGAGAATTTTGAGCATTACTTTGCTACTGTGTGAGATGAGTGCAATTGTGCGGTAATTTGAGCATTCTTTGGCATTGCCTGTCTTTGGGATTGGAATGAAAACTGAGCTTTTTCAGTCCTGTGGCCACTGCTGAGTCTTCCAAATTTGCTGGCATATTGAGTGCAGCACTTTCACAGCATCATCTTTTAGGATTTGAAATGGCTCAACTGGAATTCCATCACTTCCATTAGCTTTGTTTGTAGTGATGCTTACTAAAGCCCACTTGACTTTACATTCCAGGATGTCTGTCTCTAGGTGAGTGATCACATCATCATGCTTATCTAGGTCATTTGTATATTTTTTCTGTGTTTTCTTGTCACCTCTTCTTAATATCTTCTACTTCTGTTAGGACCATACCATTTCTCTCCTTTATTGTGCCCATCTTTTCATGAAATGTTCCCTTGGTGTCTCTAACTGGACACAATTTTAAAAGGCTAAGAGGCAATTTAGTACCTTTGAGAATCCACATTTAATTCTCAGAGGTGTGTGGAAATTAGTTTGAAAACTACTGCTATAGATAAAAAATGTTACCTAATTAAACTGGTTCTCTGGTATATTTAAAAATGAACCAGTTTGCAAACCATGAGGGAAAACTGCTCAAAAGGGTGCTTAGCACTGGGGACAGAAATTGTGGGCCTGTCTTTCACAGGCTGGTTTGGGCAGGGGACACAGGCAGTTAACAGATCATTTCCATGTCAGGAGATAAGGGGATGTCATGATGAAAGGAAGCAGAGTGATGCAGAGACAGATAGCAGGGTCCTTACCTAAGAAGGAGGCTTCAGCTTTAGGTTGAGTTGGACTTGGCTAGAGGCAGAAGAAAGGCATGGGGTTGGGGGGACTTCCGGCTGCATCATTAAACTAACATGAAGCCACTGGACTGCTCTTCCCTGGTTGCCTCAACTATAAAATATGTATAATAATTCCAGGAGCTTCCCTGGTGGTCCAGTGGCTAAGACCCTGCACTCCCAATGCAGAGGGCCCAGGTTTGACCCCTGGTCAGAGACCTAGATCCTACATGCTGCAACTGAGAGTTAGCATGCTTCAAATAAGACCCAGTGCAGCCAAATAAATAAATATTTTTTAAAAGGCATAAAAATTCTAAACAGTCCTATTAACCCTATAGGTTTGTTATGATATAACAAGATAGCTTTAAAACATGAGCTAATATCATCATTACTAATATAGTCTGTTACTTTTAATAGGGAAAACATTATGTAACCTAATACTGTACAGGGATTTTGGTGTTCAGGATCTCCCTGTTCTAATCATAGGATGAGAATTACACTCAGGCCCTATATTTGGAAGGGCCTTAAGTGTCCTCTGTCTGCCCTCATGCCTGGAACACTGAACTGTAAATCTAAAAGTGTGTCAACACTTGAACTGAGGGAAACCATGAGGAAACAACAATAAACCCCTACTCATTTATTGAGCTCAGAAGGAAAATGCAGTATTGTTTTTTAGTAGAGTTTTCTTTCCCTACATGTTACTCACTGAACAAGTAAAAGCCAAAATGGAATATATATGTTTCCTTAAATCTTTCTATGGAAATCCAGACTATAAAGTTTTCAGTCTAAACCAGACATCCCTACACTTAGTTGGAAGACCTACCTCTGGGCCTTGACGTTCATGCATGGGTTACATCCACCTGCTTCACTTGATTTGAAAGAAAGATAGAAA
>NW_011494720.1:1909577-1915249 GCF_000754665.1 Bison bison bison
TGGATGGCTACTTTTGTATGTTGGGGTAGCTTGAGGGTTGCCTCAGTTCTAATTTCTCTGAGTTTTTAACTTTATGTCTACTTTTCTTTCCATTTTTCTTCTAATGAAATAAAGACAGAGATCTCCTGGAGATGGAAATGGCAACCAACTCTAGTATTCTTGCCTAGGGAATTCCATGGACAGAGCAGCATGGCAGGCTACAGTCCACGGGGTCCCAAAGAGTCATACATGGCTGAGAGACTAACACGTTCACTTTCATTGATTTATAAGCTACTATATATTAAGGTCTGCCCAGATGGCACTAGTGGTAAAGAATCTGCCTGCCAATGCAGGAGAAGTAAGAGATGTGGTTTCGATTCCTGGGTTGGGAAGATCCTTTGGAGGAGGGCATGGCAACTCATTCCAGCATTTTTGCCTGGAGAATTTCATGGACAGAGGAGCCTGGCAGGCTATAGTCCTTAGGGTCAGTCGCACAGACGCACAGAATCGGACACAACTGAAGTGACAGCACCACACATATACTAGCTTGCGTTTCTCTGGTAGATAAGTGGTAAACAGCCTTCCTGCCAATGCAGGAAATGAAGGTTTGATCCGTACATGAGGAAGACCCCTTCAATTCAGTTTAGCCGCTGAGGCGTGTCGGACTCTTTGCAAGCCCATGGACTGCAGCTTCCTTGCCCATCACCAACTCCCATAACTTGCTCAAACTCATGTCCATCGAGTCAGTGATGCCATCCAGCCATCTCTTCCTCTCTTGTCCCCTTATCCTTCTGCCTTCAGTCTTTCCCAGCATCAGGGTCTTTTCCATTGAGTCAGTTCTTCACACCCCATGGCCAAAGTGTAGGAACTTCAGCTTCAGCATCAGTCCTTCCAATGAATATTCAGGACTGGTTTTCTTCAGGATGACTGGTTTTATCTCCTTTGTAGTCCAAGGAACTCTCAAGAGTCTTCTGCAACACCACAGGTCAAAAGCATCAATTCTACAGTGCTTAGCTTTCTTTATGGTCCAACTTTCACAATACATGACTACTGGAAAAACCCTAGTTTTGACTAGATGGACCTTTGTTAGCAAAGTAATGTCTCTGCTTTTTAATATGCTGTCTAGGTTGGTCATAGCTTTTCTTCCAAGGAGCAAGCTTCTTTTAGTTTCATGGCTGTGGTCACCATATGCAGTGATTTTGGAGCCCAAGAAAATAAAATTTGTCACCGTTTCCACTGTTTCCTCATATATTTGCCATGAAGTGATGGGACCAGATGCCATGATCTTAGTATTTTGAATGTTGAGTTTAAGCCACCTTTTTCACTCTCATCAAGAGGCTCTTTAGTTTTTCTTCACTTTCTGCCATAAGGGTGGTGTCATCTGCATATCTGAGGTTACTGATATTTCTCCCGGCAATCTTCATTCCAGCTTGTGCTTCATCCAGCCTGGCATTTCACATGATATACTCTGCATATGAGTTAAATAAGCAGGGTGACAATATACAGCCTTGATGTACTCCTTTCCGTATTTGGAACTAGTCTGTTGTATGATGTCTGGTTCTAACTGTTGCTTCTTGATCTGCATAAAGATTTCTTAAGAGGCAGGTCAGGTGGTCTGATATTCCCATCTCTTTAAGAATTTTCCACAGTTTGTTGTGATCCACATAGTCAAAGGCTTTGGCATAGTCAATAAAGCAGAAATAGATGTTTTTCTAGAGCTTGCTTTCTTTTTCTGTGATCCAACAGATGTTGACAATTTGATCTCTGGTTCCTTTGCCTTTTCTAAATCCAGCTTGAACATCTGGAAGTTCATGGTTCATGTATTTGTTGAAGCCTGGGTTGGAGAATTTTGAGCATTACTTTACTAGCGTGTGAGATGAGTGCAATTGTGCGGTAGTTTGAGCATTCTTTGGCATTGGCTTTCTTTGGGATTGGAATGAAAACTGAGCTTTTTCAGTCCTGTGGCCACTGCTGAGCTTTCCAAATTTGCTGGCATATTGAGTGCAGCACTTTCACAGCATCATCTTTTAGGATTTGAAAGAGCTCAACTGGAATTCCATCACCTCTGCTAGCTTTCTGAGTAGTGATGCTTCCTAAGGCCTACTTAACATTACATTCCAGGATGTCTGGCTTTAGGTGATTATGATTATCTGGGTCATGAAGATCTTTTTTGTATAGTTATTCTGTGTATTCTTGCCACCTCTTCTTAATATCTTCTGCTTCTGTTGGGTCCATACCATTTCTGTCCTGTATCGAGCCCATCTTTGCATGACACGTTCCCTTGGTATCTCTAATTTTCTTGAAGAGATCTCTAGTCTTTCCCATTCTATTGTTTTCCTCTATTTCTTTGCATTAATTGATGAGGAAGGCTTTCTTATGTCTGCTTGCTATTCTTTGGAACTCTGCATTCAGATGGCTAGGTATATCTTTCCTTTTTTCCTTTGCCTTTAGCTTCTCTTCTTTTCTTGGCTATTTGTAAGGCCTCCTCAGACAATCCATTTGCCTTTTTGCCTTTCTTTTTCTCGGGGGTGGTCTTGATCCCTGTCTCCTGTACAATGTCACGAACCTCTGTCCATAATTCTTCAGGCACTCTGTCTTTCAGATCTAATAATCCCTTGAATCTATTTGTCACTTCCACTGTATAATTGGAAGGGATTTTATTTAGGTCATACCTGAATGGTCTAGTGGTTTTCCCTACTTTCTTCAACTTAAGTCTGAATTTGACCATAAGGAGTTCAAGATCTGAGCTACAGAAAGCTCCAGATCTTGTTTTGGCTGACTGTATAGAGCTTCTCCATCTTTGGCTACAAAGAACATGACCAGTCTGATTCCGGTATTGACCATCTGGTGATGGCCATGTGTAGAGTCTTCTCTTGTGTTGTTGGAAGAGGGTGTTCACTATGACCAATGTGTTCTCTTGGCAAAACTCTGTTAGCCTTCCCTTCTTCATTTTGTACTCCAAGGCCAAACTTCCCTGTTATACCAGGTACCTCTTGACTTCCTACTTTTGCATTCCAGTCCTCTATGATGAAAAGGACATCTTTTTTGGTATTAGTTCTGGAAGGTCTTGTAGATCTCTATAGAACCATTCAGCTTCTTTGGCATTAGTAGAAGAGTATAAGGTTCATTAAATCTTTTCATACATATTGCCTACTGCCCAGAAAGCTTTATTAAATTACACATTTATATAAATGTAACCTTATCATGTATGCAGAAGACAGAAGTGGGGTATCTCCTGGAACAGCAAAGACAGTAGACAGCTTGCTCCCCTCAAGCTACTGCCCTCAGCTGTGAAAACCCCCAGGCAGGAGTTTCTACACAGAGCATATTATAAACATCATATTGCAAACACCCCAAGCTCACTCCTTTTGAAGCAATTTATCGTATCAGAGAATGTGGTCATATTTTACGATCTATTATGTATGTAGTTGTTTGTTACATCATTTTTCAATTTTATGACTTGCACAGACACTGTGCTGGTGAACTGCTCTTATTCCAGGCAGTCAGGATGCACAGAGGGCTGGCATTTAGTTTCTTACCTTCTGTCTTTGATCCCTTTGCCACTGTTTTTATTGAGGGATATTTACAAACAGAGAGCCAAGAGGTTGAATGGCTGTAAGTTTAACCTCCCTTTAAAATCTCATCTCTGGAAGGAGAACCTGGTCTCCCAAAGCTTTCATGTGCTCTGGGTTCTGGGTTTGTGTGATTGACATGACTTTTCCTTGTCAATAACCAGCTCGGACGAACAGCTTACCATGTGACCCCGCGGCTGCTCTGTGCCTAGTTGCTCAGTTGTGTCCGACTCTTTGCAACTCCATGGACTGTAGCCTGCCAGGCTCCTCTGTCTATGGAGATTCTCCAAGTAAGAATACAGAGTGGGTTGCCATGCCCTCCTCCAGGGGATCTTCCCAACCCAGGGATCAAACCCAGGTCTCCCGCATTGCAGGCAGTTTCTTTACCATCTAGGCCACCAGGAAAGCCCCTCTAGCTGTGCCCTTCTCTAGTGATCAAGAAACTGCTGGTTCCAGGAATGCCCTGTCTGATCTCATGGATCCCAAGGACTAAGTGTAATCTAGTCTCCAGTTCTTACAACTGGAAGCAGTCAGATAATGGGCTGTTGGACCAAGGAGCTAAGCATGACTGCAGGAGGGGGCACTGGCAGCAACAATTTGTTTAGTCTTTAAAATTGGCAGCAACAGTACTGATAAATTCAATCCAGAATGCAAAATTCATCTTCATCTAGATGGCGAAGCATCTGCTCTTACTTATTTTGGTAGAGCAGATGTTACTCTTTAAGTGGGAGAATATAACCTTCACACTCAGTGAAAGCCAGGCACTCAGCTCCTTCTAGTAAGACCTTAATGCTCTGCTTCCTTTGCAATTTAGCTTGCCAATCCTGGAGGAAGATGGGCTACCAGTCTTTTGAGGCTAATCTTTTTTTGTACTTAGATAAGTAACTCAGGTTACTGATGACATGTTGGAGGTATTTCCAACTAAGAAAATTTTTCTCAGAAGCTTTATTAACAAATTTGTTAGTTCCATTTTCTGCCAAAATGGCAAACTTAGAAGTTTCAGAAACGTGAACAGCCTTACCGATGATAGAAATATTATGAAAATAGTAACAAGGAATGTCTCTACAGCAAGCTCCTTAGTCCTTGGGAGATCCATTCGTCAGCTTGGGTTTCCCTCCCATCAGTCCAGGCATTGGCAAAGCTTGTGAAATAATGGAAGTGAAAGACACTTTGATTTTGTATTTGCAATAGCATTTTCTTTCACCAGATTATGAAAGGCAGGCATGCATGCCCAAGGCAGGGAACTTGGAAAACACAGAAAAGCCACCAAGAAAAATAATCTCCCAAGTAATCCGTTTCACCACACAAATGTGACCGTTGGTAACATCTTGATAAACATTCGTAATTAAAGAGGCAGAGGCCTCAGTCCATCAGCACCTCTGCTCAGCCATCTTGCACCTAATGTTTTGAAATTCTGGAGTGCTCCTAAATCATCCCAGGGGAATTGTTAGTTTTCTCAAGTATCTCTGGAGGCGAGACTGTTGTTGGCAGTCATTTCCAGTTTTTCACAAACTGGAAGTTAGGAAATTCTTTGTGTGGCCTTTGACCACTGGCTGGGAATGAGGAGTATTGGAGTGTTAGTTCCAGCTTTGCCATTTATACCCACAGGGTGACCTCTGGCAAGTCCAGCCTTATGTTCTATCTGAACACCCTCCCAGCAACAGCATCCACCAGCCCCAGCTCTCTGAGCCTTTGTTTCCCAGCAAGTAAAATAATGAGTGGATCAGTAGGGGGCCTTTTTACATTAAAAATAATTTCTTTTTGGTCGTCCAGTGGTTAAGACTTCCCGCTTCCAACACAAAGGTCATGGGTTCCATCTCTGATCAGGGAACTAAGATCCCACATGCTGTGCAGTGCAGACCAAGAAAAAAATATAGAAAGAAAAGAAAAAATATTTAAAGAACGTACTATATTTGTTTACCTGAGTCAATTTGCTGTGCAGCAGAGATTGGCATAACATTGTAAATCAACTATACTTCAATTTTAAAAATTAATAAAAATATTTCTTTATTTAAAGAATGTCTATATGTGTTTATCTGAGTCACTTTGCTGTGCAGCAGAGATTGGCATAACATTATAAATCAACTATACTTCAATTTTAAAAATTAATAAAAATATTTT
>NW_011494720.1:1915349-1923475 GCF_000754665.1 Bison bison bison
TAAAATTTATTTTTTAGAGCAGTTTTCGGTTCATAGCAAAGCTGGGGGAAGGTACAGATTCCCCATGTAACCCCATCCCCACCCCACCCCCAGCTGCCTTCACTATCAAAATCCCGTACCAGAGATGTATCAATGATTTGTTTGAATTGATAAACTTATGTTTACATACCTTTATCACCTAAAGCTTGTAGTTTAATTTAAGGGTCCCTTTCACATGCACGTGCTTGGTGTTCTGCATTCTGTGGGTTTTGAAAAATGTAAAATGACATGTATCCTTCAGTACAGTAATGTACGGAGTGGTCTCCATATTGTATGATATTTAAGACATTGAGGACATTCTGCCCTAAAATTCCTCTGTGCTCTATTCATCCCACCCATTTCCATAACTCCTATAAACCACTGATATCTTTTACTGTCTTCTTAGTTTCATCTTTTGCAGAATGTCATATAGTTGGAATCATACATTATGTAGTCTTTTCAGATTATCTTCTTACACGTAGTAATATGAATTTAAGATTCTTCCATGTCTTTTGATGCCTTGATAGCTCATTTCTTTATAGCCCTGAATAATCTTCCATTGTCTGGATTTACCACAGTTTATCCACTTACCTTCCCTGGTGGCTCAGAGGTTAAAGTGTCCGCCTGGAATGTGGAGACGCGGGTTCGATCCCTGGGTCAGGAAGATCCCCTGGAGAAGGAAAAGGCAACCCACTCCAGTATTCTTGCCTGGAGAATCCCATGGAGGGAGGAGCCTGGTAGACTACAGTCCATGGGGTCACAAAGAGTCGGACATGACTGAGGGACTTCACTTTCAAATCCACTTACCTACTATATGACATCTTGCCTCCAAGCTTTGGCAGTTACGGGTAATGGTGCCATAAATGTCCACATGAAGATTTTGTGTAGACATAAATGTTCAACTCATTTTGGTAACTATCAAGGAGCATGATTGATGGCTTATATACAAAGAGTATGTTTAGTAAAAATTGGCCAAATTGTCTTCCAAAGTGGCTACACCATTTTTCATCTCTTCCAGCCATGAGTGAGAGTTTCTGCTACTCCGCATCCTCGCCAGCATTTGCTGTGTCGGCATTTAGATTTTGGTCCTTCTAATAGGTGTGTAGGTGCATCTCCCTGTTGTTCTCATCAATTCTCTACCTGATGCGAAGAGCTGACTCATTGGAAAAGACCCTGATGCTGGGAAAGATTGAGGGCAAGAAGAGAAGGGGGGCAACAGAGCATGAGACGGTTGGATGGCATCACCGACTCAATGGACATGAGTTTGAGCAACCTCTTGGAGATAGTGAAGGACAGGGAAGCCTGGCATGCTGCAGTTCATGGGGTTGCAAAGTGTCGGACACAACTGAGCGACTGAACGACAGCAACAACAATTGACATATGATGTGAAGGATCTTTTTATTGGCCTATCTTCTATCTCTTCTTTGGTGAGGTCTCTGTCCAGGTCTTTTGCCCAGTTTTTAATTGGGTCATTGATTTTCTCTTTCTTGAGTTTCAAGTTCTTATTTATTTTGCTAAGAGTCCTCTAGTAGATGTGTCTTTTGCAAATATTTTCTCCCAGTCTGTGGCTTGTCTTCTCATGGTCCTGAGATCAGTGGTTTGTAAACCTTCTGCTCGAGCCCTGTGTGTCAGAAGGAGCCTCCGGTCATCAAAGGATCGGGGCGTGAATCAGAGAGGGAGAGGCTGAGGGACCAACCTCTAGTCTCCACTTTCCCATTTCTTCTGCTTTAATCAGAGAGATTTGACTTCATTCAGTTTATATGTGAAGGTTTCACAGGAAGTTCACTCTTTTAAAAGGATTTTGTTCCTCCAAATGGTGCGAAAAACCATGAAACTTAAGTTAAATCCACAATTCTAGAATTCTGTGTCTCCTTTTTTACGATGTAATACATCCTCTCACAAGGCTCTGTTAAGGAGAAATGAGACAGACCTGTCACAGTCATGTGACACTTTTTCAACACAATTTTCATCTAATGCAGAGCTCTCTTGAAATGATGGAACTGATACATCTGAAGAATAGGTATCATCTACATGTCCACTTATCTTTCTGAAACAGTAATTTTGGACAGTAATTATCTTTTTCAAAATAATCAGTGAGAAGTGTCAGCCATTTCACCATTTTCATTCTCTATCTAGGAAAAGGGGAGAGAATATATCTGCATCTCTGTGGCTCTGAAGATAAACATGCAAACCCAAACCAGAAGGGGTGGCCTTTACAATCACACAAGAAGGTGTCACTTCACAGTGACCAGCGTAGATCATCACAGGATTTTTAAACAGCGCTGTTCAACTCAGAATGACAAGAACATGTGCATTCAACGTGCTGTATATTCTTAGATCATATATCGCCTTTTTTTGGCTTTGCGGTTGAGTCAGATGAATGTTTAATGATGTTTTATAAACATTTGTATTCACGCTAACCCTGTTTATTGCTTTGACAGAGGAGGGCGGCATGTTCTTTATTTTGTTTATGTATTGCCTTTGTTCCACAAAGGATTTGAAATGGCCTACTGAATTTCACGCGATGCAAAATGAGGAAGGCAGTAATTGACACAATCTGAAAAAAGGGGAAATAATGTGAAGAAAATAATAAATTCAGGAGTCAGATTAGCACACAGCAGTCCATCTGTACAGTTCCTAGGAGTGGGCCACAAATTTGGCTCTCAGCTTCTTCGCTGGGCCAAAGCAGAGAGAACACATTCCATTATAAGGTCTACCGGCTTTTAATAAAAATAAAATAAAATAGACTAGTTGTTCAATGTAAAAACTCTCCTTTAGGCAAATCTCTACAAGGTCTATTTATTACAACCTGATAAGGATGCTGCAGCTGAGAATTTGAGTGTCCTCTTCTCTTGCCATGCTCTCCTCCAGAGGATCGTCCTGACCCAGGGATCGAACCCACGTCTCTTATGTCTCCTGCATTGGTAGATGGATTCTTTACCACTAGCATCACCTGGGAATTCCTCTGATAAGAAAGTAGGGTGCCGATATATATGAGGTTGCCAATTAGGGGAAGATCCATTTATTTTGATCATCAGCTGGGCAGTTGTTAGGGGTAAATACCTCCTATGAAATTTGTTAACTGTGCATAGCGTCTGATAGGATGAGCTCAAGCCCTGACCATTATACTAACCAGAGTGGAGATTCAGGGCAGGGTTGAGGCATCGGGAGTTGGGAGGATTCCACATGTGGAGCCGGAAGTACTCAAATGCTGGCTCATTTCATGATGTACCAGATCAGGAGTCTAGTCTCTACTTTGCCTGTCTCGTGCAGACACCCAGGTGTGCTCTGTGCTCTGCTGCAGTGGAATAAATCACCTCAAAATTTAATGGCTAAGAGAAGAGAAAAAGGGGTTTGGATTGTCTCAATCATGGATTTGGATAGAGCACAGAGGGCATGCACTGTTCCTTCTTCATCATGTCTGGGGCCTCAGGTGAGGGTCATCCACTAACAGTAATTTGATAGTCATTGGCTAGAGACATCTTAAAGGTCTTTGCTCACATACTGCCTACTGATGCTGGCTGTTGGCTGGCGCGTCAGCCAACAGTCAGCTGTGGTGCTTATCTGTGGCCTTGGCTTCTTCGTGGCCTGTTGCACTGTGCCTCTTACAAGGAAGGCAGTGAGGGCTCCAGAAGCAAGTGTCAGTTGACAGGCAGAAGCTGTATGCCTTATATGACAAGCATATTGTACCTTGGAAGCCAGGCACTGTCATCTATCCCATTCTATTGATTGCAAGCAAGTCATGGGTCCACCCAGCCTCCAGGGAGGGGCATAACTCACACATCTCCATGACAGGAGTGCCAAGATCACATTCTGGAAACCCATGTTGGATGAGAGATATCATTGTGATCATTTTTGGAAAATAAATCTGCCCCCATGTGTGTAAAGAGCTGCTTCCAGCTCTGTGCTATTGCTCCATTGTCTTTGAAACGGCAAGTGACAAAAGGTGAGATGCAGGGAAACAAATCCATCCAGACTGCTTTAACCTACGTTTTCTGGGGAAAAAAAAAGAAACCCTCAAGACCTTTTGAGACCAGGCCAGCTCACCTGGACTAGGAGTTCCACATGGAACCGGTGAACAAACTCCATTGTATTAGACAGGCCACCTGTTTTCCATCAAGTTATCTCTTCTGACTGTCTTCTTCTTGATCTCACAAAGGTAGTAATTGACTGAGGAATAGGAAAATCAGAAACCTGGCTGTTTCTTCATATATTACAGACATAACTAACAAAAAGGAGGCCCCTAAGCAACATAGGGCTTCCTTGATGGCTCAGATGCTAAAGAATCTGCCTGAAATGCAAGAGACAGGGCTTTGATCCTTGGGTCAGCAATACAGATTCATAATGGCTTCATCCTAAAAGGTATAAAGCTAGGGGGCTATTTATTACAAAAAGTAAAGACGGTGATTTTATGTATAGGAGTGAGACACGTGGATACCAGTAAAATTATTTTATTTTTCTTTTAACATTGTATTTATTTTGGCTGTGCTAGGTCTTCGTTGCTGTGCATAGGAGCACAGGCTCTAGGCGAGGGCTTTAGTGCTTGCGGCACATCGACTCAGTAGTTACGACTCATGGGCTCTGGAGCGTAGGCTCAACTGTTGTGGTGCACAGGTGTAGTTGCCCTGAGGCATGCAGGATCTTCCCGGATCAGGGATTGAACCCATGTTCCCTGCAATGGTGAATTCTTAACCACTGGACCACCAGGAAAGTCCTAAAAAAAAATTTTTTTTTAAATACACTTTTGAGATTTCTTTTCAGGTCAATTAAATCAAGTCATCAGTTTCACCACCTGAAATCATTTAGAGGTTTGTCCTTTGAGTCAGCTTGAAGGCATATAAGTGGATGTCTATTAGATTTCACTAAAAATTACGCTAAATTGATAAATGTCACTGAATCATTCGTGACTGAGTTTATAGTCATCCGTGCCACGGGACTACTTGTGGGTGTTATAGTGATGCCAAAATGAAAGGACTGCTGTGGTCCCTGTTGTGCTGTGACGAGAATACTTATCTTCACTGTGAGACCTCACTATGAGACCACTTAGAAGATGATTGGAGGAGTGTGTGATCTTACAAAGACTAGAGTAATAGTGAACATTTGCTCAAGGACTGGGAGTTATGAAAAGTTCTTCACCTTTTAGTAAATAATCACACAGTGCTAGAAGGATGGACGTTTCCTGCCTCTGGACAAATATTGCTCAAGGCAATACTCTTTTTGTTCAGTTCATGAAATGAGAAGTCAGTTCCTGCATGGTACTCTGCAGTCTTTGAAAACTTAATAATGTTGGGAGCAGCATCTTTGAATGATGACTAAACATTCTGACATCCTGGGCTTCCCTCTTGATTCTTTGAACTTATTGGTTGCTATGAATTATGTTAGTATTCAGAAGGAATGGTTAGCATGACAGGAGATGATAAGGTGGTTCTAGAATCTACATCATTCTTTCTATGACAAAATGTGGCAATATTGGCATTTGGGAAGAGAAATGATTTATATTGCCACATTTTGTTATAATTTATAACTATGCAACCTAAGGACTTCCCTGGTGGCTCAGTCAGTAAAGAATCTGCCTGCAATGTAGGAGACCCAGGTTCGATTCCTGGGTCGGGAAGATCCACTAGAGAAGGAAATGGCAACCCACTCCAGTATTCCTGCCTGGAGAATCCCATGGACAAAGGAGTCTGGTGGGCTACAGTCCACGGAATCGCAAAGAGTCAGACCTGACTGAGTGACTAACACTTTCAGTTTCATGCAACCTAAGGCCTTAGGAATGCAGAAAATGGCAACAAAAGGAGGTGTACCAAGCATCACTTGGACTTTGTCTGATTTATACAGTTTATTCATTGATACAGTCAGTAAGTCATAAAATACTTCTCATCTTGCCTTAGAGTAGAACAACTATAACAAATAGTCTCCAAAATGTATAATGTTGCAAACACATGAAGGTTTGTTCTTGTTTACTTAATATCACTGGGTGCTTGAATAGGTTAGTGCCAGAGCCTTCTTCCATGTGGTTGTACAAGGACTCTGCAATATTAATTGGGTGACTTCCATGGTCATCCTAAGAGTTATCTCCATTCTAATCAACCCAGCCAGAAAGGGGAAAGAAGCATAGGGGACCACAACATGGCGAGGAAGTTGGAAAGGAAATTCTCAAAGTAGTTTCAGCATTGGGATAAGACACTTTTCACTGAAGATATAGTCCGTGTTTCTAAGAGCTTACATAGTAGTGGCCATAAAAGAGCAAATCATGGTAATCATGTGATTCTTAATCCTAGCTAGGCATCAGACTCCTCAGTGGGGAGTTTTTAAGAAGCACAGATACAAGAGCTCGAATTCCAGCTTTTGGTCAGCAGATTTGGCTGGAACCTGAACAGCCACATCTTGGAAAACCCCACAGAAGAGACTGAGAGACAGCCATGCTTGGGAATCACAAACTCTGGAGATAAATCTCTTAGAATTGCCAGGAACTTCAAATGAAAACCTATTATATAGCACAGGGAACTCTGCGCAGTGCTCTGTGGTGACTGAAACTGGGAAGGAAACCCAAAACAGAAGGGATGTATGTATATCTGTTTCACTTTGCTGTACAGCAGAAACTAATACAACATTGTAAAGCAACTATACGCTAATAAAAATTAATTTAAAAATAAAATAAAACTGTGCTTAAGGAAAAAGCCATTAAATATACAATTAAGCTTGAATGCAGGGAAAAAAAAAAAAGAATTGCCAGGAACCAACACCAGTCCAATAAAACATGCATATTCCTTTGACTAGCCTAGAATGAAATAAATAATAGTCTATACATGTATATCTTTTTTAAAAAATATAATTTCAGATAATTTTGAAATAGTCATAAAGGAGGGATAATATTAAACTAATTTAAAATAAAATGCTGTATATTTCAATG
Organism: Bison bison bison; assembly: GCF_000754665.1. Lineage (NCBI taxonomy): Eukaryota > Metazoa > Chordata > Mammalia > Artiodactyla > Bovidae > Bison > Bison bison. The sequence goes on from NW_011494720.1 coordinate 1,922,281, forward strand.
CAGATGCCCAGGCTTGACTACAGTACAAAAACTGATAAAGTAGTAAAATGCTTACATGTATTTATAATGCATGGGCTTCCCAGGTGGCACCAGTGGTAAAGAAACTGCCTGCCAATGCCTGAGACATAAGAGATATAGGTCCGATCCCTGAGTCAGGAAGATGCCCTGGAGGAGGGCATGGCAACCCACTCCAGTATTCTTGCCTAGAGAATCCCATGGACAGAGGAGCCTGGTGGGCTATAGTCCATGGGGTCACAGAGAGTGGGAGACGTCTGAGTGACTAACACTTTCACTTTTATGCATGTGTGCATGTGTGTGCTCAGTTGTGTAAAGTAATTATCCTCTAATCAGAAATGTTAAAAAAGGAAAACTCGGCCACAGAACATACACACACACTCACATACACACACACAAAGAAACTGGAACTCAAAATCTTCGATGGTTAATGCATCTGTAATGATGGATGGTATCTATTTTGGTGAAGTGAATTTCTAACTTTAAGTATGAAATTATCTGCCCTTTAAAAAAGAAAGAGAAAAGAAGTCCTTCATTCTGTGGGACTGTCCCACATATTGTAGGATATCCAGCACAGCCCTTCTCACTAACTAGCTTCAGCCACCACGAGCCATCCAACATCCTACAGGACCCACAGTGCCAGGAGGAGGAGCAGCCATCAGACGTGATGCCTAAAACGAATGTGGCACTGGTAAAACTGTCCACTGAGAAGGCACTTAAGAGCAAACATACCAGTTTGACTGTGGGAGCCATGCCCAGCAGCACACCTAAGAGTCTGATCTGCGGACGAGTCACTGAGTCCTTCATGTGCCGAGTCCCCCCAAAAGTTCCTTTTTAATTCCAGCAGAGCAGCAGCTTTCAGGTCTAGACCACTTACAGCTGGGGGTTTCTTTTTTCCTTTGAGCCGTTCCCTTTGCTTTTCTGGTCGAGCTGCTGTGGACACAAGGACCCTCCCAGGGTCCACTGTCATATTCGTCCTTCTGGAAAAGAAAAGTAAACAAAAAGTGGCCTTACTTGAAGACTTTGCTCTGAAGCATCAGCGTCTTCCTTCCTCACTTCTCCGAGAACAGCTGGATGCGCCCCCCACCCCGTGGAGGTCAGCGCCCGGGCGTGTGGCCCCGGGTCCTGCTCGTGTTTCCTCTGGATACAGCCACGTGCAGGTGTGCACCGCCGTCTCCAT
>NW_011494720.1:1923575-1924960 GCF_000754665.1 Bison bison bison
CATTCTTCCAGCTTCCCGAAGAGAAGACTGCACCATCTGGGAAAGTGATGAAGGGGCAACAAGGGTGTTCCTGCGGGACGGAGTGGAAAAGAGGAAGGAAGGAAGGAAGGAAGGAAGGGAGTGTCTGAGCAGAGCAAGAGGAGGAAGGAGAGCGCAGAAGCTCAAGGCAGTGAGAGCCAGAGAAAGGCTGAGCTCTCTTCTCTACCGGGTGTCCAGGTGCTTCTGCTCCCCCTTCCTTTCTACCACCAGATTTTTCTCCATAGAGTCTTCCCGAGACTCCCAGTGTTTGGCCGCAGGATTCAGAATACGTAGAAGCTCGGATTTGCCAACAGCGCTTTGAGCCTGGATAATGACATACAGATTGTTTTTTCCATCTTGGGGATTTGGAGCAGCCTGGGGAGTTGCAAAAGCCTGCCTTGTTGTAAGACTTTCTGAAGGCCCGCACTGTCTGATCACTGGCTCTGTGCTGCTGGGAACAGTGGCACAGCTGTCCAGGGTGGCAGGGACCACCTGGGGTAAGAAAAGTACCAGAAGCCGTAGTTTGGCTCTTGCCAGAGCACCTGAAGCCTTCTGGGAATTAGGATTTCTGTTGTTTCTCTCCACTGGCCCCTTAGGAGCAATAGATAACAAACTGGGACCACTTGTTTTTTTTTTTTTTCCTTGCCAGAAAAGCCCAGAAAGAAGATGGCTGCTGTTGTCGATTATTGGCATTCCAGCAGGACTGTATGTTTATTTCTAAGTATATTCGCACAGCTAGGAAGCATCTGCTGACAAGGATGAGATGATAAGCTGTGTTGGTGCCAAAACAGGACTAGAAAAACAAGCTTGTTCTGAGAATGGCAGGTATCCGGAAAGTCAGTTAAGAAAAGCAACCCTCCACAGGCAGTAGCTGCTCTTACGACATTAACACCTAAGAGAAGGCTTGGAATCCCTGTCTCCTAGCGCAGTGCACGCACACCTCTCAGGGAGAGCAGGCTGGAGGGAGGACGAGTACAGGAGGGGGAACCAGCAGTGGGAGGTGGGCTGCACTTCCAGGAGCCTGCGTGCCAAGGCTCTGGCCTCCGCTGGCGAGGGGAGGGTGCCACGCGGGGTCTCAGCACGTCCGCAGCTCTGTACCAGCCGCTCTCACCCCGGGCGCACAAGCAGGACGAGCAGGTGCAGAGGCGTGGAAGCTCCTCCGTCCTGTGGTTTCCTTGAACAAGAATGGGATGATTGGTGAGTGAGGCCAGCATCCTGGGTGGTAACAACAAAAAAAAAGGAAATTGGTAGAAAATGCATCATCCAAGTTGGATTCAGTCAGCTCTGTGGCCTGGGCAGGTTCCCAGGGTATTCCAGCCAGACGGCAGGGCTTCTGAGAGACACCAGGCTAGAATGTGTGTGTGATG
>NW_011494720.1:1925138-1925926 GCF_000754665.1 Bison bison bison
GGCAGGGCCGTGGGGCTCAGCAGGGGCTGTCCCGGGCCCCCCAACCCACTGGTGCACACCTCCCTGGCCACCCGTTACCTCCGGGTCCACCCCAAGGCACTGGACATGTGCCCTTTTTTCTAATGAGCACAACCTTTCTCTATCAGAAGCCCACAGGGAACATAAGTAATCCAGCAATTTCTTTCTCGTCCCACTGCCTGTCCACTGCTTACTTATGCTGGGCTCTGTTTCCTTTGGACAAGAACGCCTCCGGGTACCAAAAGCTACATTATTCTACAGCCTGTAAGCCAGGAGCCTGGCCGTTCTGGTTTTGTTGTTGCTGTATTTGTTTTGAATATTAGCTGTTTCCCATTCTGGGCAGTTACAACTGTGTTTACTATGAGTTCCTCTGTGTGGGCGTTTTCCCCATTTTCATCCTACAGGCTGTGGCGTGAGCAGTAACTCATCACTGCGCCACCAGCACAGAGTCAGGGATTCATAAACTGGGGGGCCTTTAACTTGAAAATACCCAGTGAGGATGGGGGGAGGGGAGAAGGAGAAATATATTTATGGGAGGGCCAGTGGACTAATAAGACCGAAAATAATGTTGTTAAATAGATGTATGCTAAGTCACTTCAGTTGTGTCTGACTCTGTGCGACCCCATAGACGGCAGCCCACTAGGCTCCCCCGTCCCTGGGATTCTCCAGGCAAGAACACTGGAGTGGGTTGCCATTTCCTTCTCCAGTGCATGAAAGTGAAAAGTGAAAGTGTAGTCACTCAGTCGTGTCCGACTCTTATCGACCCCATG
>NW_011494720.1:1926026-1928794 GCF_000754665.1 Bison bison bison
CACTCAGCAGGGGGCGCCTCTCCTACTGGGAAGGTGGCACTTACAAGCCCCATATCCTCATCCTCCAAGCACCTTCCCCCTAGAGGAAGGAATTTGCATCCACAGCTTCCGTATTTGTTGTTGTGCTTAGTTGTGTCCAACTCTTGGCAACCCTGTGGACTGTAGCCCACCAGGCTCTTCAGTCCATGGAATTCTCCAGGCAAGACCACTGGAGTGGGTTGCCATGCCCTTCTCCAGGGGATCTTCCCCACCTAGGGATCAAACCTGCGTCTCCAACATTGCAGGCAGATTCTTCACCATCTTAACCAAGGAAGCCATATACAAGCTCAGAAAAAGCTCTGATTTTCCAGTGCGAGGCTAATGCTATCCAAAGGAATCGAGTGACCCGATTGTCTAATTTTAGTCTGAAGACTACCTGTGGCTCCAAGAGCAGGGGTTTACTACCAGAAGAAAGGCAAGAGGGCACACTTGGCGATGAAAAACAGCACTTCCCAGGGTCCTTTCGCCCTTCCTATCATAAACCTTTCAGCTGAGCCTGAAAAGTACGAAGGCCCCAAGCCTGACCTGAAGTGTAGCAGCAGATTAAGTCCTACCTGCAAATGTTACCTGTCAATCACTTAGTAAATCCCTTTTACTCACTCTGTGCATCTCACCTAGGGTGTCACGTGTCTTCTGAGAGTTTCCATTATAAGACTGGATGTGGAGTCGGCACACTGGGGTTATTCTCAACTCTGCTCTGTCCCGTTGAGTTCACTCCACAAGTTAATACAGTTTTTTTGCACTTTGGTTTCTTCGTGTGAAATGGAGCGATAATGCTGCCTTCCTGGAGCTGTCATCAGCGTTAACAGGATAGTTAGCACTGGCGAAAGGCCTGTCAGAGAAGAGATGGCTGGTATGACTGTCACGGCCCCAAAGCAAGCAGAGCCTTTCTAGGAAATCTGGATGACAAACCCTGGAAACTGACTCACACACAGGAGGTGACATGAGTTTCCTAGACACATGCTCTCAGACATGTATATTCATGAGGAGTTTGCATAGTTGCCTGGACCAAACAGATCCTCCACTTCTCAGTGGTTGGGCGTGGAGGGTGGGGGCTTCAGAGGGGCACTGTCTCAGTATCACCCCTTATCCTCTTTGAGTTTCTCTCTCTCTTTCTCTGCACATTCAGGAGTGTACACATTTCTGTCCAGCACTCTGAGGTCTCTGGAAGAGAAGGACCACATCCACCGCGTCCTGGACAAGATCACAGACACCTTGATCCATCTGATGGCCAAAGCAGGCCTGACTCTGCAGCAGCAGCACCGGCGTCTGGCCCAACTCCTCCTCATCCTCTCTCACTTCAGGCACATGAGGTGAGGCCTCCTTGGGTTTCTCTCGCAGCAAAGATGTAAGGGAATCCAGCCCCCAACCCTGTGTGGCAGCAGGCCCAGGAAGGGCTGACGCCTGCGTACAGATAACACACTTGGGGCAGTTCTGGGCCCACGACGAGCGTGAACACCATGGGAGGATGGAGGAGAGAGGCCCCGAATCTGTCTGGGGTGTGGGCGGGCGTCAGAGAAGGCTTCGCAGGGGAAGCGCTAACTCATGCTCAGTTTGGAGCCCATGCAGCATCTTACGCGGGGGGCACAGTGTGCGGCGTGCAGGTCAGGGGAAGGGTTGTTCTTTGGTTGTTCACTTTGTCCCTGCCAGTCATGGGCAGTCTGTGAGCACACTTGTCCTCAGAAGGCACTGGGCACATCTGTTACAGCTCCTGTGTCACACTCTTCTTACTTACAGGTGTAAATTCTAAATGAGACACTCTGGGTCCAAACCCTCATGGATGGTCAACCTCGACTCTTCTAGCCCTCTCAAACCATTTTTGTCGCCCCCTTTGCCATGATCCAAGTCCAAGCCCCCATTATTTCCTCCTAGATGTCTGTCCCAGCTGCCTAACCTATCTCTCCAGATTTAATTTCAGATCCATTAACAGCCTTTCTGATCGACTCTCCACGGTAGAGCCAGTGTGATCATTCTGATACCAAATCTGATCGCACTGTTTTCCTACTTAAAGCCTTGAAATGGCTTCCCATTGCTTTTAGATGAAAATATAAATCCATTTATTTTGCTTCCATTACTTCTTATCCTCTGCTGCTGCTGCTACTATTCTTTAGTTGTTAAGTCGTCTCCAACTCTTTGCAACTCCAGGGACTGTAGCCCACCAGCCTCCTCTGTCCATGAGATTTCCCAGGCAAGAATACTGGAGTGGGTTGCCATTTCCTTCTCCAGTGCATGAAAGTGAAAAGTGAAAGTGTAGTCACTCAGTCGTGTCCGACTCTTATCGACCCCATGGACTGCAGCCCACCAGGCTCCTCTGTCCACGGGATTTTCCAGGCAAGAATATTGGAGTGGGGTGCCATTGCCTTCGTCATCTGCTCCCTTCAAGGGGCTGTGCTTTGAGCAGGACAAGTTGGCTTCTGCAGTGCTCACTTGATAGAGCATCCATCGCTGCAGTCTCGAGACAAGACTGCTCCATCCTGCCTTCCGTTTGTTTTCAATACTTCTCACCTCTTATCACTCACCTTCCTTGTCTCCTGAACTCCCAACTTGAAGCGTCTGGATTCTTTCAGTTGCAAGACACAGAAATCCAACTCACACTATCTTAAGCAAACAGGACATTTATGGATCTGTGTGTTTAAAAGGATATGATGGAAGCTTTAAGGTCAGATGGAAGATGTAGGGACGAGGACCTTATGAGGGGAACCGCGATTTCTCCCCTCCCTCCCCGCCCC